>NW_022436942.1:78282922-78364964 GCF_009761245.1 Sapajus apella
TTTATTTATTTATTTATTTATTTATTTATTTATTTATTGGGGGGACGGAGTTTCGCTCTTGTTACCCAGGCTGGAGTGCAATGGCGTGATCTCGGCTCACCGCAACCTCTGCCTCCTGGGTTCAGGCAATTCTCCTGCCTCAGCCTCCTGAGTAGCTGGGATTACAGGCACGCGCCACCACGCCCAGGTAATTTTTTGTATTTTTATTAGAGACGGGGTTTCACCGTGTTGACCAGGATGGTCTCGATCTCTTGACCTCGTGATCCACCCGCCTCGGCCTCCCAAAGTGCTGGGATTACAGGCTTGAGCCACCGCGCCCGGCCTTGGTTGCATTTTTATATCCACTCTCCCCCTTTAGCTGCAAGCCTTTTTAAGTTCTCTCTGTTATTACTAACTACCACTCATAGATGAAAGCAAGTGTCTAAATTCCCTACAACTCTGCCTCTGTTATGGGTGTCTTTCTCTCTGTCTTTCATCTGTCCCTGTGCCAGATTTTAAGCTCTTTCTTGGGCTCTTTAAGGTCTGCTCTTATTTACATTTAATCTGTTAAACTCTTCTGTGCTAGTGACTTAAACATCCGCTCTAAAGTCAGGGTTGATCTTTCAGGTTATTAGAGCTGGCTTATAATAATGATGGAGGTGAATACAGTAACGGCAACAGCTAGCACATGTACTGCCTACTGTGTACCAGACACTGTTCCAAGCACTTTACATGTGTTTATTTCAGTCATTCAACCTTATGAGGTAGGTACTACTTTCTCCTAAACTTAAGGGAAGAACCTAAGACACAGACTGTGGTCACACAATACAGTAACTGATAGAGAAGAGCCTATGTTCTTTTTAGACCTTGAGTTTTCCACAGGAACTATGTCTTATTTATCTCTCTATCCCCAGTTCAAAGCATAGTAGTGTTGCATCCATGTTGGAGTTGGAACAAAGTGTCTGGCCATCAAGTTAACACAGAGGATTGTGTCATTTTGGTTAAGAAAAAAAAAAAAGCTCCAATTGTGAGTACAATGTAGTGTATTGGTAATATCTGGGGCCTGTTTTATTATGAGTCCTCATATAATATTTAAAAATTAAAAGATATATTCTGACTTCTGAAATGTTTTTTTTTTGTGTTTTTTTTTTTTTTTTTTTTGAGACGGAGTTTTGCTCTTGTTACCCAGGCTGGAGTGCAATGGCGTGATCTCGGCTCACCGCAACCTCCACCTCCTGGGTTCAGGCAATTCTCCTGCCTCAGCCTCCTGAGTAGCTGGGATTACAGGCACGCGCCACCATGCCCAGCTAATGTTTTGTATTTTTAGTAGAGACGGGGTTTCACCGTGTTGACCAGGATGGTCTCGATCTCTTGACCTCGTGATCCACCCGCCTCGGCCTCCCAAAGTGCTGGGATTACAGGCTTGAGCCACCGCGCCCGCTGAAATGTTTTTAATAACCAGCAGTAAGGATCTGACAGTGAATAATAGTCCTTTTCCAGAAACAAAGGCAGCATTAACATTTGTCCTTTTTTCATTTTCAATTAAAGCTTGTACTGCTGTGCTGGTCTTTGATGCTGAGGGATTACGTTTCTGATAGTGACTGAAAGGATAATAACAAAACTTTTATTGTGCTCTAATTTAGATATTAGTTCAAATAAAATTAAACATGCCCCTATATAGTGGGTATATACCTTCTTGATGTCACATAGTGGCTTTTATACATGCCTCCTATAAACAGTATGTCCAGTAAAGCACTGACTTTATTAGGCATTCCTCACATGATTAATAACATTGTTAGGGGCATCAGACCTTCCTCATTCCAGGGGATGAGTTTTTGTCATCCCTGGAAATCATCCAATATGTGACTATTTGTTTTGACTTAAAAAGGGGTAATGAACTGGAAAGAAACTGAAATGGGAGTCAGGAGCTAACAAGTTCTGTGATCTTGGGCAGGAACCTTCACTCAAATTATATCTTCATGGGCCTAACTTTGTTGACCCATGCCTCAGTTTCATCACCTGCAAAATTAGGGCTTTGAAAAAGATTACCTCTGAAGCTTCAACTCTCAAATTGCATGTTTTCCTTTGAGCTAAAGCCAATATTCTATTTGGAATTTTCAGTTTATCATAAATAATTATAGCTATAGTGTATTACATATTTGATCTGTGCTAAACATTTCTTATACATTATTTCATTTTAATGCTAGCATAACTTGAAAGGTATTTTTTTGCATCACCTGATCTTTCAGATGAGGAAACTGAGGTATAGAGTGGTTAGATAATTTTCTCAAGTTCATACAGCTATGTACTTTGTCTGTTCTTAAGATAATTCCTGTATTCTGCCTTGAGTTATTTGTGTACGTCTCAAATCACCTGCCAGTTTATACAAATATTTTGTGCTTTTATTGGCTGCTTCATAAGGCTTCATCTCATCTTCAGCTACTTAAGAATGAAGATTGTGTCTCATACTTTATATCTCTCACAGGAACATGAAACTTTGTGCATTTTCAAAATTGAAGGTCTTAAAAAAAAAAAAAAAAGCAAATGACACCTTTCCTCCCTCAATCTTTCTAAGCTTACACTTTCTTAATTTGTTATGATTATTGTATCACTCGCCCCAGCCTCATTATTATTAAAATTCCTGATCTTTGTTTGATGTTACCAACACAATTTTTTTCTTTCACCTTTCTCCTTAGGTTGATGTCTTATGAATTTACCTTT
The DNA here is from genome assembly GCF_009761245.1 of Sapajus apella. NCBI lineage: Eukaryota > Metazoa > Chordata > Mammalia > Primates > Cebidae > Sapajus > Sapajus apella. The sequence goes on from NW_022436942.1 coordinate 78,285,623, forward strand.
TTTTTTTTTTTTTTTTCCAAGAGACAGAGGTCTTGCTGTGTTACCGAGGCTGGAGTATAGTAGCTATTTGCAGGCATGATCATAGCTTGCGGTAGCCTTGAACTCTTAGTCTTTATTTCTCCTGATTATTAAGATAATACAACCTCCAGCCAAAAGCATGCCAAATGAATCAATAGTTTGATGGAAAAATAAATATTTTGCATCAACAAATGAGATAGACCAGGCACGGTGGCTCATGCCTACAATGCCAACACTTTGAGAGGCTGAGGCACACAGATCACTTGAGCCCAGGAGTTTGAGACCAGCCTGGCCAACATGATGAAACCCTGTCTCTACGAAAAACAAACAAACAAACAAACAAAGATTAGCCTAGTGTGGTTGCATGTTCCTGTAGTCCCAGCTACTTGTGGGCCTGAGGTGGGAGGACCACCTGTGACTGGGGAGGTCAAGGCTGCTGTGAGCCATGATCACGACACTGCACTCCAGTGTGGCAACAGGGTGGAACCCTGTCTCAGGGAAAAAAAAAAAAAAAAAGGTAATATATATTTCAGTAGAATATTCAAACATTATTTTTGTTTGCTTGTTTTTGGGTTTTTTGGGGGGCGTTTTTGATTTTTTATTTATTTATTTTTATTTTTGGAGACAGAGTCTTACGCTGTCGCCCAGGGTGGAGTGCAATGGTGTGATCTCTGCTCACTGCAACCTCCACTGCATGGTTCAAGTGATTGTCCTGCCGCAGCCTCCTGAGTAGCTTGGATTACAGGCATGTGCCACTATGCCTGGCTAATTTTTGTATTTTTGGTAGAGACAGGATTTCACTATGTTGGCCAGGATTATCTTGAACTCCTGACCCCAGGTGATCCTCCCACCTTAGCCTCCCAGAGTGCTGGGATTATAGGTGTGATTGCCTGGCCTCCAACATTATTTAAAAAGTAATTTTTAAATATTATTTATAATAATAGATATTGATTAAAAAGTAATTTATCCAAAGTAAAAATTTGCCAGGAATCTCACCCCCCAGAGGTGATATTACTAATGACATTTTGAAGAATAGCCATACAAGCTTTCTTCTATGCATGTATACATGTAAATAAATATATGCACATAATTGCATATAAGTGGGATCAAACGTGCTTTTTTTTTTTTTTTTTTAAACTTAGCATTACATTGTTGAAGCCTTTCCATGTTGGGGTAGATGTGTATAGCATTTTCATTGCACTGTTACACCATAATGTTTTTAATCCAGTCTGCTAACGGTGAACATTTAGGTTGCCTCCAGTTTTTCACCATCAGAAACGTTGAACATCCCTGTACACACATCTTGGCCACAGGGTGGGTTTCATATGCTGCATCTCATGTCTGGACTAAGGTAGCATTAGTAAGGTAGCACAGCAGATGCCCAAAGCCACAGCCATTCTCACATAGCCACATAAAGGTACAGGAACCCAGAAACTCAGTGTGGGCTATGTGGGTAAACATCTGCCTTCTCAGGCTTCAAACTTTGGGTTGTTCAGAGAACAGATACTTGTTAAACACAATAACAAGCTTGAACAATATGAAGCTTCAGTTTGTTAAAATCTCATATTTTTCACCTGAACAAATTGTTAAGTATTCATTTCTGTGTTTGCTTTCGTTTGGTAGCAAAGTAATGCTATGCAAGCTCTAAAGAAGATGCCCTATTTTAAAAAATGAAAGTAGAAGTTGAAAGGAAAATGGACTTATTCTAATAAGAAAACGTAAATCATTAATTCTCCAAATATGCATTGAATACCAATGATGTGCTAAATAAATATCCTGAATGCTTGAGCTCAAAGTGTAGCAGGGAAGAAATTAAGGTAATAAAATAAGTTTCAAACTAATTGAAGCCTAGGATGAGAGACCAGGAAAAGAAAATGTTTTCCTATTAATATATATTTGCAAACATGGGGATTCTGCTAAGTCTAAGTTTTGTTTTAGTTTCTTCTCCTTCTTTAGCCTTTCACTGTCAAGTGCATTGCTGTTAAAATTATAGATCCTTGATTTTTTTGTAGTTCATAAACATGATGATTGGGCTTTCACATTTGTTTTAAGATGTGCCTTCCTCAAACCTTATTATGTTGTCAGCACATTACCTGTCTGATGTGGGGGGAAAAATTATAGTTCTTTGTTTCTTGTGATTTGCTTTTTCATTTTTTCCCTTTCTCCCTAAATTGGTATCTTATTTGGTTGCCTATCCCTTACTCTGTAACCAAGGCATCTCTTCTGGGCCTCAGTTTCCTCATCTGTGTAATGAAGGAGTTCAAATAACTGATTCTCTTTTATTTTGGGAAGGTCCATCTCTGACATTGTTGAAATCTAAGATGGTGCCAGATCTGTCTTCTCTGTTTTATCCCCAGCACCTAGGATAAATCTAGTCATACAGAAAGGCTTATTAAACTTTTGTTGATGTTTATTTTAAATTTGTGGTCTGTGTGTCTACTCTAGTTTCTTGGAGATTTTTTTCTTGTTTTCATTTCATTCTGTAGTTACCTACTGTACATTTAAACTTTTATTTCTCAAGGACAGTTTGTTTCGGTCTTGAAAGATCCTTCATTCAGTTCAGGCATTTCTTAGCCAGGCACTGGACTAGCTACTGGGAATACAAAAATGAATTAGACATAGTCACTGTCCTTAAAAAGCTTAAAATGAGGTGAAGGACTCAGGATAACTGGCATAAAATGTAATATATCCTCTGCTGGAGTTTGTGCCTGGGGTGCTGAGAACACAAAGGAGGGTTACTCTGGAATGCCTGGGAGCACAGAAAGCTTCTGGGAAGAGGTGATGCTATAGCTAAGTCTAGAAAGAGTTAGTCCTGTGAAAAGTAGGGAAGAAGCCTGTCTATGGAAAGAAGAAAGATAAAAGGGAAAGAATTATTGGAGTTAGAGGATGGCAGGGGACTGGCCTTAGAAGGCTTTTTGTGCCTGTTGGTACCAGGGAACCACTAAAAGATTTCAGCAAGAAAATGTCTTTTCATATTACATTTTTATATGTGTCTTTTTATTTTAAAGAGATCTGCTAATAAGGGTCCTGTTAGTGGTCATTAGGGGAACCAAGTGTTTTCTCTGGAAAGGTCATCTTTTATCTTCTTTTTAAGACCACCTTTCTTAGTCTTTGGTGTTCCACAGTTTCTTTATATCTAGGTATGGATTTCTTTTTATTTATTCTGCTTTGGGTTCTTTTGGGCATCTTGAGTTTGTGAATTGGTGTTTTTCATTGTTAGGAAATTATCAGTCATTATTTCCTCAAGTATTGCCTCTCTCCCATTCACTCTATCCTTTCTGGAACTGCAGTTTAAACTTACGGGGAATATACTAACATAGCTCTTCTATTTTCCATCTTTGTCTCTGTATTGTAGTGTAGATAATTCCTTCTGACTAGTGTTCTAATTTGGTAATTTTCCCTTCAGTTATCACATGTGTTCTTAAACTCTGTCCATTAGGTTAATAAGAAACTGCAAAGCTTTTTTCCCCCAAAGTAGGTTATGCCATTTTACCCTCCCACCAACAATGTTTGGGAATTCCAGTTGTTGGCATTCCCAGCATTTTGTGGTGGTGGTCTTTATAATTGTAGCCTTCCTATGAGTATGTAGTAGTATCTCATTGTGGTTTTAATTTACATTTCCCTGGTCACTAATGATGTGGAGCACTTTTTCATGTGCCTATTGGCCATTCATTTATCTTTGTCTGTGAAGTATGTTCAAATGTTTTACTCATTTAAAAAATTAGGTGTCTTTTTTTTGAGTTGGAGGTTTTCATATATTCTGAATTCATATATTCTGAAAGTACAAAGTCATTCATTTGGGTTTGTCTAATGTTTTGTCAGTTAGATTGAGGCTATGCAGTCTTCCCAAAAATAGCACAAAAGAACAGTTAGGCCCTTCTCAGTACATGAATATAAGTTAGATATACGTGTTATAAACATTATTCCAATCTGAGCTTTATAGATTTATCTTCTTAATGATGTCTTCTAATGCTTAGAAGTCTTTAATTTTGATACTACCCATTGAGTTTTGTGGGGAGGGGGTTTGTTTTTGTTTGAGACAGAATCTGACTGTTGCCCAGGCTAGTGTGCAATGGTATGATCTTGGCTTATTGCAACCTCTGCCTCCTAGGTTCAGGTGATTCTCATACCTCAGCCTCCCAAGTAGCTGGGATTAACAGACATGTGCCACCATGCACAGCTAATTTTTATATTTTTAGTAGAGTCAGGGTTTTTCTATGTTGCCCAGGCTGGTCTTGAACTCCAGGCCTCAAGTGATCTTCCCACCTTGGCCTCCAAAAGTGCTGGGATTACAAGCGTGAGCCACTGCACCTGGTCTGGGTTTTTAATTTTAAGTTATTATTTTTTATTTCTAGATATCTTGGATCTTTTCCCAACCTGAGAACGTTATATTTTACATTTTCCTCTTTCCTGGAGATTTTTTTTTTTTTTTTTTTTGAGACAGTTTCACTCTTGTTGCCCAGCTGCCCGGGCTGGGGTGCAGTGGTGCTATTTCAGTTCACCTCAACCTCCACCTCTTGGGTTCAAGTGATTCTCTTGCTGCAGCCTCCTGAGTAGCTGGGATTACAGACATGTGTCACCACGCCCAGCTAATTTTGTATTTTTAGTAGAGATGAGATTTCTCCATGTTCATCAGGCTGTTCTTGAACTCCCAACCTCTGGTGATCCTCCTGCCTCAGCCTCCCAAATTGCTGGGATTACAGGCATGAGCCACCACACCTGACCAAGATTCCCTCCACCCCACCACAAGACAGAGTCTTGCTCTGTCACCCAGAGCTGGAGTGCAATGGCCTGATCTAGGCTCACTGCAATCTCTGCCTCCTGGGTTCAAGCAATTCTCCTGCCTCAGCCTCTTGAGTACCTGGGATTACAGGCATGCACCACCATGCCTGGCTAATTTTTGTATTTGTAGTAGAGGTGTGGTTTCACCATATTGACCAGGCTGATCTTGAACTCTTGACCTCTTGATTCTCATGCCTTGGCTTCCCAAAGTGCTGGGATTGTAGGCATGAGCCACTGCGCCCAGTGCCCTGGAGATGTTTTTAATCTTTTTATTTCTCTAAACATAGCACAGTTATATAATCTACATCTGATAATATTAGGATCTGAAGTGTTTATGAATCTGTTTCTACCACTTCTTCCTAATGAGTCCTTGTTTCCATGGTGTATGTTTGTTTTTAATTTTTTTCCTATAATCTGCTTGTTTTTATTCGAAAACTATTTATGGAGATTATTTGATCTTTGGATTAATGGTACTGTCCTCCAGAGAGGATTTGCGTCGTCTTCCATTAAGTGTCTTGGGGGCAAAACTAGTTTGGGATTTTTAAAAGTTAGACTTAAAAAGAAGCTACAAAAGCAATATGGATTCTCAGATACTCTTCATCCAGCTCCCCTTAATGTTAACATCTTTTGTAATCATAGTGCAGTTATCAAAACCAGGGAATTAATATTGAGACACTAGTATTAATTAATCTACATACCAGAATTTTGACAATTTCTCCACAAATCTACTTCTTCTGCACCAGGATCTAGTTCAGACTCCCATGTTGTCCTTAATTGTCATGTTTCTTTTCTCTCCTCCAATTTCTGCCAGTTTGTCAGTCTTTTTTTTTTGAGACAGAGTCTTACTGTGTTGCCCAGGCTGGAGTGCAGTGGCACAATCTTGGCTCACTGCAACGTCTGCCTCCCAGATTCAAGCGATTACCTGCCTCAGCCTCCCAAGTAGCTGGGACTACAGGCGCTCGCCACCATGCCTGGCTAATTTTTTTCTACTTTTAGTAGAGATGGGGTTTCACTATGTTGGCCAGGCTGATCTTGAACTCCTGACCTTGTGATCTGCCTGTGTTGGCCTCCCAAAGTGCTGGGATTACAAACATGAGCCACCATGCCTGGCCTTGATTTTCTCCCCTCTCCCCCCTCCACCCTCTCCCCTCTCCCCTTCCCTCCTTCCTTCCCTCTTTCATTCATTTCTGTTTTAATTGATTATGGTTCATTCTGAATGGTCTGTTTCTCTTGAACTTGATACTTTTGAAGACTGTTGATCAATTATCGGGTACAAAGTCATTCATTTGAGTTTGTCTAATGTTTTGTCAGTTAGATTGAGGCTATACAGTCTTCCCAAAAATGGCAGAAAAGTACAGTTGGGCCCTCCTCAGTACATCATATGGAGGACATGTGATATTGTCGTGTCTTTTTACTGGTGATGTTAACTTTGACTGCTTGGTTAAGGTAGCATTTGCCAGGCTCCCCACTGTAAGTGATTTTTTCCTTTGCAATTAATAAATCAATAAATTTATTTTCGAAATGGAGTCTTGCTCTGTTGCCCAGGCTGGAGTCCAGTGGCACAATCTCAGCTCACTGCAACCTTTGTGTCCCAAGTTCAAGTGATTCTCCTGCCTCAGCCTCTCGAGTAGCTGGGACTACAGGCGCCCACCACCACGGCTAGCTAATTTTTATATTTTTAGTAGAGATGGGGTTTCACCCTGTTGGCCAGGCTGGTCTCAACCTCCTGACCTTGTGATCCACCCACCTCAGCCTCCCTAAATCAGTAAATCTTATGAAGAGGTACTTTAAGGATATGAAGATATCCTGTTTCTCATGAAACTTTTGCCCACAAATTTTAACATTCATTCTGTATTCTGTAATCTTGCCTGCAGCAGTTACTGTGATGCTTGCCTAATGATCATTTTCTTTTCTTTTTTGAGGCAGAGTCTTGCTCTGTCACCCAGGCTGGAGTACAGGGCACAGTCTTGTCTCATTGCTACCTCCACCACCCAGGTTCAAGCAATTTTCCTGCCTCAGCCTCCTCAGTAGCTGGAACTACAGGTGCCAGCTACCACAGTCGGCTAAATTTTGTATTTTTAGTAGAGGTGGGGTTTCACCATGTTAGCCAGCTTGGTCTTGAACTCCTGACCTCACATGATCCACCCACCTCAGCTTCCCAAAGTGCTGGGATTATAGGTATGAGCCACCGTAGCCAGCCTGATTATCTATTTTCATCATTTCTTCTACATTTATTCTGTAAAGGAGAACAGCCCTTTCCTGCCCCCTCCCCTGTCTTTTTTTTTAATTCCATTTTAGGTTTTGGGGTACATGTGAAGAACATGCAAGATTATTGCATAGGTACACACATGGCAGTATGATTTGCTGCCTTCCTCCCCATCACCTATATCTGGCATTTCTCCCCATGCTATCTCTCCCCAACTCCCCACCCCCCGCTGTCCCTCCCCTATTTCCCTCCAACAGACAGCAGTGTGTGATGCTCCCCTCCCTGTGTCCATGTGTTCTCATTGTTCAACACCCACCTACGAGTGTGAACATGCGGTGTTGGATTTTCTGTTCTTGTGTCAGTTTGCTGAGAATGATGGTTTCCGGTTTCATCCATGTCCCTACAAAGGACATGAACTCATCGTTTTTGATGGCTGCATAATATTCCATGGTGTATATGTGCCACATTTTCCCTGTCCAGTCTATCATTGATGGACATTTGGGTTGGTTCCAGGGCTTTGCTATTGTAAACTGTGCTGCAGTGAACATTTATGTGCATGTGTCCTGATAGTAGAACGATTTATAATCCTTTGGGTATATACCCAGTAATGGGATTGCTGGGTCAAATGGAATTTCTATTTCTAGGTCCTTGAGGAATCGCCGCACTGTCTTCCACAATGGTTGAACTAATTTACACTCCCACCAACAGTGTAAATGTGTTCCTATTTCTCCACATCCTCTCCAGCACCCGTTGTCTCCAGATTTTTTAATGATCACCATTCTTGCATGAGATTCTATCTCAATGTAGTTTTGATTTGCATTTCTCTAATGACCAGTGATGATGAGCATTTTTTCACATGTTTGTTGACCTCGTGTATGTCTTCTTTTGTAAAGTGTCTGTTCATATCCTTCGCCCACTTTTGAATGGGCTTGTTTGTTTTTTTCTTGTAAATTTGTTTTAGTTCTTTGTAGATTCTGGATATCAGCCTTTTGTCAGATGGGTAGACTGCAAAAATTTTTTCTCATTCTGTTGGTTGCTGATTCATTCTAATGACTGTTTCTTTTGCTGTGCAGAAGCTGTGGAGTTTGATTAGGTCCCATTTGTCTATTTTGGCTTTTGTTGCCAATGCTTTTGGTGTTTTGGTCATGAAGTCCTTGCCTACACCTATGTCCTGAATGGTTTTTTCTAGATTTTCTTCTAGGGTTTTTATGGTGTTAGGTCTTGTTTAAGTCTTTAATCCATCTGGAGTTAATTTTAGTGTAAGGTGTCAGGAAGGGGTCCAGTTTCTGCTTTCTGCACATGGCTAGCCAGTTTTCCCAACACCATTTATTAAACAGGGAATCGTTTCCCCATTGCTTGTTTTTGTCAGGTTTGTCAAAGATCAGATGGTTGTAGATGTGTTGTGTTGCCTCCGAGGCCTCTGTTTTGTTCCATTGGTCTAATCTCTGTTTTAGTACCAGTACCGTGCTGTTTTGATTACTGTAGCCTTGTAGGATAGTTTGAAGTCTGGTAGTGTGATGCCTCCTGCTTTGTTCTTTTTGCTTAGAATTGACTTGGCTATGCAGGCTCTCTTTTGGTTCCATATGAAGTTTAAGGTGGTTTTTTCCAGTTCTGTGAAGAAGGTCATAGGTAGCTTGATGGAGATAGCATTGAATCTGTAAATTACTTTGGGCAGTATGGCCATTTTCACGATACTGATTCTTCCTAACCATGAACATGGAACGTTTCTCCATCTGTTTGTGTCCTCTCTTATTTTGTTGAGCAGTGGTTTGTGGTTCTCCTTGAAGAGGCCCTTTATGTTCTTTGTTAGTTATATTCCTAGGTATTTTATTCTCTTTGTAGCAATTGTGAATGGCAGTTCGTTCTTGATTTGGCTCTCTTTAAGTCTGTTATTGGTGTATAGGGATGCTTATGATTTTTGCACATTGATTTTGTATCCTGAGACTTTGCTGAAGTTGCTTATCAGTTTCAGGAGATTTTGGGCCGAGACGATGGGTTCTGCTAGATATACAATCATGTCATCTGCAAATAGAGACAATTTGACGTCCTCCTTTCCTATTTGTATGCCCTTTATTTCGTTTTCTTGCCTGATTGCTCTGACTAGAACTTCCAGTACTATATTGAATAGGAGTGGTGAGAGAGGGCATCCTTATCTAGTGCCAGATTTCAAAGGGAATGCTTCCAGTTTTTGCCCATTCAGTATGATATTGGCTGTTGGTTTGTCATAAATAGCTTTTATTATTTTGAGATACATTCCATCAATACCTAGTTTATTGAGGGTTTTTAGCATAAAGGGCTGTTGAATTTTGTCAAAGGCCTTCTCTGCATCAGTTGAGATAATCATGTGGTTTTTGTCTTTGGTTCTGTTTATGTGGTGAATTATGTTTATAGACTTGCCTATGTTGAAACAGCCTTGCATCCCTGGGATGAATCCTACTTGATCATGGTGGATAAGCTTTTCGATGTGCTGTTGCAATCAGTTTTCCAGTATTTTATTGAAGATTTTTGCCTCTGTGTTCATCATTGATATTGGCCTGAAGTTTTCTTTTCTTGCTGAGTTTCTGCTGGGTTTTGGTATCAGGATGATATTGGTCTCATAAAATGATTTGGGAAGGATTCCCTCTTTTTGGATTGTTTGGAATAGTTTCAGAAGGAATGGTACCAGCTCCTCTTTGTATGTCTCGTAGAATTCGGCTGTGAACCCGTCTGGACCTGGGCTTTTTTTGGGCGGTAAGCTCTTAATTGCTGCCTCAACTTCAGACCTTGTTATGGGTCTGTTCAGGGTTTCGGCTTCTTCCTGGTTTAGGCTTGGGAGGAGGCAAGTGTCCAGGAATTTATCCATTTCTTCCAGGTTTATTAGTTTATGTGCATAGAGTTGTTTGTAATAATCTCTGATGATGGTTTGAATTTCTGTGGAATCTGTGATGATATGCCTTTATCGTTTTCTATTGCATCTATTTGATTATTCTCTCTTTTCTTTTTTATTAGTCTGGCTAGTGGTCTATTTTGTTGATCTTTTCGAAAAACCAGCTCCTGGATTTATTGATTTTTTGAAGGGTTTTTTGTGTCTCTATCTCCTTCAATTCTGCTCTGATCTTAGTTATTTCTTGTCTTCTGCTGGGTTTTGAGTTTTTTTGATCTTGCTCCTCTACCTCTTTCAATTTTGACAATAGGGTGTCAATTTTAGATCGCTTCCTGCTTCTCATGTGGGCATTTATTGCTATATATTTTCCTCTAGAGACTGCTTTAAATGTGTCCCAGAGAGTCTGGTATACTGTGTCTTCGTTCTCGCTGGTTTCAAAGAACATCTTTGTTTCTGCCGTCATTTCGTTGTTTATCGAGTCAACATTCAAGAGCCAGTTGTTCGGTTTCCATGAAGCTGTGCTGTTCTGAGTTAGTTTCTGAATTCTGAGTTCTAACTTGATTGCACTGTGGTCTGAGAGACTGTTTGTTATGATTTCCGTTCTTTTGCATTTGCTGAGGAGTGATTTACTTCCAATTATGTGGTCAATTTTAGAGTAGGTGCAATGTGGTGCTGAGAAGAATGTATATTCTGTGGATTTGGGGTGGAGAGTTCTGTAAATGTCTATTAGGTTTGCTTGCTCCAGGTCTGAGTTCAAGTCCTGGATATCCTTGTTAATTTTCTGTCTCGTTGATCTGTCTAATATTGACAATGGGATGTTAAAGTCTCCCACTATGATTGTGTGGGAGTCTAAGTCTCTTTGTAAGTCATTAAGAACTTGCCTTATGTATCTGGGTGCTCCTGTATTGGGTGCGTATATATTTAGGATCGTTAGCTCTTCTTGTTGCATTGATCCTTTTACCATTATGTAATGTCCTTTTTTGTCTCTTTTGATCTTTGTTGGTTTAAAGTCTATTTTATCAGAGACGAGAATTGTAACTCTTGCTTTTTTTGCTCTCCATTTGCTTGGCAAATCTTCCTCCATCCCTTTATTTTGAGCCTTTGTGTATCCTTGCATGTGAGATGGGTTTCCTGGATATAGCACCGCTGGGTTTTGGCTTTTTATCCAATTTGCCAGTCTGTGTCTTTTGATTGGGGCATTTAGCCCATTTACATTTAGGGTTAATATTATGTGTGAATTTGATCCTGCCATTTTGATGCTAGCTGGCTGTTTTGCCCATTAGTTGATGCGCTTTCTTCATTGTGTTGATGTTCTTTACCATTTGGTATGTTTTTGGAGTGGCTGGTACTGGTTGTTCCTTTCTATGTTTAGTGCCTCTTTAAGGAGCTCTTGTAAAGCAGGCCTGGTGGTGATGAAATCTCTGAGTACTTGCTTGTTCACAAAGGATTTTATTTTTCCTTCACTTATGAAGCTTAGTTTGGCTGGATATGAAATTCTGGGTTGAAAGTTCTTTTCTTTAAGGATGTTGAATATTGGCCCCCACTCTCTTCTGGCTTGTAGGATTTCTGCTGAGAGATCTGCTGTGAGTCTGATGGGCTTCCCTTTGTGGGTAACCCGACCTTTCTCTCTGGCTGCCCTTAGCATTTTCTCCTTCATTTCAACCCTGGTGAATCTAACAATTATGTGCCTTGGGGTTGCTCTTCTTGAGGCATATCTTTGTGGTGTTCTCTGTATTTTCTGGACTTGAATATTGGCCTACCTTGCTAGGCTGGGGAAGTTTTCCTGGATAATATCCAGGAAGAGTATTTTCCAGCTTGGATTCATTCTCTTTGTCACATTCAGGTACCCCTATCAAATGTAGATTAGGTCTTTTCACATATTCCCATATTTCTTGGAGACTGTGTTCATTTCTTTTTACCCTTTTTTCTCTTATCTTGCCTTCTCGTTTTATTTCATTGTGTTGATCTTCAACCTCTGATATCCATTCTTTTGCTTGGTCAGTTTGGCTGTTGAAACTTGTGTATGCTTCACGAAGTTTTCGTGTTGTGTTTTTCAGCTCCATCAATTCACTTATATTCCTCTCTAAGTTGTTTATTCTGTTAGCATTTTGTCAAATCCTTTTTCAGCGTTCTTAGTTTCTTTGCATTGGGTTAGAACATATTCTTTTAACTCACAGAAGTTTCTTATTACCCACCTTCTGAAGCGTGATTCTGTCAATTCATCACACTCATTCTCCATCTAGCCTTGTTCCCTTGCTGGTGAAGAGTTGTGATCCCTTGTAGGAGGCGAAGCGTTCTGGTTTCGGATGTTTTCATCCTTTTTGCGCTGGTTTCTTCCCATCTTTGTGGATTTATCCACCTGTCGTCTTTGTAGTTGTTGATTTTCAGATTGGGTCTCTGAGTGGACGTCCAGTTTGTTGATGATGAAGTTACTTCTTTTTGTTTCTTAGTTTTCCTTCTAACAGTCTGGCTCCTCTGCTGTAGGACTGCTTGCCTTGGGGATCACCTGCAGCAGCTGCAGAACATTAAGGGTTGCTGCCAGTTTCTTCTTCTGCTATCTTTGTCCCAGAAGGATACCCACCAGATGTCAGTCTGAGCTCTCCTTTATGAGGTGACTCTTTGGATATACGGGGGTCAGGGAGCTGCTTGAGGAGACAGCCTGTCCTTTATAGGAGCTCAAGTGCTGAGCTGTGAGCAGCTCTGTTGTTCATTCAGAGCTGCTGGGCAGGTACATTTAAGTCTGCTACAGCAGAACTCATAAATGCCCCCCTTTTTTCCCCCCCAGGTGCTCTGTCCTGGGGAGTTAGGGCTTTATTTATGAGTTTCTGTTGTGCTGCTGCCTTTTTTCAGGGCTGCCCTGCCCAGAAAGGAGGCAGCCTAGTCACTGTCTGCCCGCAGAGGCTTTGCTGAGCTGCTGTGGGCTCCGCCTAGCTGCTGTGTAAACTTCCCTGTAGTCCTGTTTATATGGGTGTAGTTAGAACTGCCTTGGCAGTGGCGCCTCACCTCTATAATGGTGGACTGTCTCTGTAATGGTGGGCTGCCTCAGCAATGGCAAACTACCTCCGTAGTGGTGGACTGCCTCAGTAATGGCAGACGCCCCTCCCCCACAGAGCTGGACCATCCCGGATTCAGCTGTGCTTGCTGTGAAACTCTCAATCCAGAGCATTTCCCATTGCTGTTTTTTTGTGGGAGTGGGACCAGCTGAGCCTGATCACCTGGCTCCCTGCCTCAGAGCCTTTTTTTTTTTTTTTTTTTTTTTTTTTTTTTTTCAGTTGAACGGTGGACTATCTCCCAGGTGTTCCAGTCGCCTGTTGAAAAGGTGCCGGGATCTGTGTGATTTCCCGTGTGGTAACCCACTGCGCCAGCTGAAACAGCAGCGCTGAGATTCCTGGCGCTTTTTTGCCCTGGAATCTCCTGGCCTGGCTCCCTGTTTCAGTCCCCTCTTTAATCAGATGAATGAGCGACTCTGCCTTCCCAGAGCTCCAATTGCCAGCTAAAACGGTGCCCAGACTTGTGTATTTTGTACGGAGAACCACTGTGCCGGGGCGCTGGCAAAACAGCCACGCCAGCCAAAACAGCTGCACTGACGACCCGTGGGGCTCCTCCACCTGGGAATCTCCTGGTCCGTGGGCAATAAAAATCCGTCTGGAAGTGCAGCGTCCACTCACCCTCCATGCTTTCACTGGGAGCTGCAATCCTGAGCTGCTCCTAATTGGCCATCTTGGATCCTCCCCTGTTTGTTTATTGAATTGTTTATCAGTGTAGACTCATGAATATTTATCCTATGTGTTATAGTCCCTTACCATCATTATTTGTTTATTGTTTAAACAGTCCTTGCCTTAGCCATTGGGAGCTCCTTCAGATTGACTCCTGTGTCAACCATCATGTTTTTCATGTTCCACCATTATTTTCTGAGTACTTTCTTACTTTCTAGTACCATGAGATATTCCAGCCTCATCTGTGTTTTTCCTGCCCCAAACCTGAAACTAGCCTTTTCTCCAAGGAGCCTTAGTTCATTTATTAGGGAATGACATAGGGAAACCAAGATTTGAGCACTAGGGTGTATGTATTGCTACTAGAGTGTCATTATATTTTGGCCCTCTCAGAGGACAGAGCTAGGGAATAAGTATATGTATGCTCATAAACACACCCATAAACACGTGTGTTTATCAGACTCCTCATTTGTGTCTATACATTAAAAATCGTAAGGCTGGGTATGGTGGCTCACACTTGTAGTCCCAGCACTTTGGGGAGCTGAGGTGGGCGGATCACCTGAGGTCAGGAGTTCCAAGACCAACCTGACCAACATATGGTGAAACCCCATCTCTACTGAAAAAAAAAAAAACCTTAGCCAGGCATGGTGGCAGGCACCTAATCCCACCTATTTGAGAGGCTAAGGTAGGAGAATTGCTTGAACCCGGGAGGTGGAGGTTACAATGAGCTGAGATTTCACCAGTGCACTCCAGCCTGGGTAATAAGAGTGAAACTCCCTCTCAAAAAAAAAAAAAAAAAGATGGCTGCAGTGGCTCACGCCTATAATCCCAGCACTTTGGGTGGCCAAGGTGGGTGGAATCATATGAGGTTAGGAGTTCGAGACCAGCCTGACCAACATGGAGAAACCCTGTCTCTACTAAAAATATAAAAGTAGCCAGGTATGGTGGCACACGCCTGTAATCCCAGCTACTCGGGAGGCTGAGGCAGGAGAATTGCTTGAACCCGGGAGGTGGAGGTTGCAGTGAACTGAGATTACACCATTGAACTCCAGCCTGGGCAACGGGGCGAAACTTCATCTCAAAAAAACAAAAAAAATGTAAATTCATGCTGATATTTCTTTCTTTCTTTCTTTTTTTGAGACAGAGTCTTGCTCTGTTGCCCAGGCTGGTGTGCAGTGGTGCAATCTTGGCTCACTGCAAACCTCTACCTCCCAGGTTCAAGCAGTTCTCCTGCCTTAGCCACCTGAGTAGCTGAGACCACAGGTGTGTACCACTACACTTGGCTAATTTTTTTGCTCTTTTATTAGAGATAGAGTTTCGCCACATTGGCCAGACTGGTCTTGAGCTCCTAAACTCAAGTGATCTACCCACCTCAGCCTCCCAAAGTGCTGGGATTACAGGTGTAAGCCACCTGGCCAGGTTTTCTTTTCTAAAGAATATTCATCTATCTTGCTGACACAGTAAGGTTGTCCAGTCTACTTCTACACAGGTAAGTTCTTCTACCACTACGCCAGTGACATGTCTTCATCAATGCATTATAATTGCAAAATATGGGGAAATCCCATGTGCCTAATAATAAGGGAATGGTAAAGGAAATACTTGATGGAATATTACACAGTCATATAAAATGAGGATAAATAATTAATAGGCTGGGCGTGATGGCTCACACCTGTAATCCCAGCACTTTGGGAGGCTGAGGCAGGCACAGCTGAGGTCAAGAGTTCGAGACCAGCCTGGCCAACATGGTGAAACTCCATGTCTACTAAAAATGCAAAAAATTTAGCCAGGTGTGGTAGCACACACCTGTAGTCCCAACTCCTTGGGAGACTGAGGCAGGAGAATCACTTGAACCTGGGAGGCAGAGGTTGCAGTAAGCCAAGATCACACCCTTGCACTCCAGTCTTGGCAGCAGAGCGAGACTTTGTCTCAAATAATAATGATAATAATATAGAAGTGCTATTGATATAATGCTAAATTTAAAAAATTAAAACAGGATTATAAGTAATTGTACACATACATATATGTAGAAAGATTGGGGGAAAAAATAAAATGCAGTATTTTTTAAATACCCATATTCTGCAGTGGGATTTTATTACATTTAAATTTTAAAATAAATGTCATCTCAGGGCCACCCCCAAGGTGCCCATTATACATCATCACCTGGCAGAAGAAAGATTGAGAATTTCTCTCTTAAGGTAAAACTCAGTTATTCAGCCAGAATATTAAAATAGTAGATCTTTCCTGTGATAATTTCTGAGTTTATTAGTTCATTTTTTTCCCTTTCAACGAATATGTAAATGGATACTCATGTGTAACTAATGTAATTTCCTCTCCTCCATGTAGCAAGAAAGTGTATTAGTGAACAGTTCTGCTTTGGCAAGTTTAAATAAGCTTAATGTAAAGGTTCTAGTTTGGGGAAATGTTCATATGTTATTAATCATGTCCGTAAGAAAAGTAATGATGGAACAGCTTTGCTCAGTGGGGAGAAAGTAATCTGTCCTAGATGGTACTCTGACGAACAGGGAAAGGAAAACACTATTCATTTGTTTTGCCAACTTGAGGATTCATTAAATAATAGTCGCCCAAGCAAATTATGAGTTTATTTCAGATAGTTTTAGGAGTGTTAAAATTTTTAGTATTCTGTAACAGAACTACAACTATTTTTCAAGTGTCTTTTGTTTCATCATGCAATTTGTATTAAGTGAAAGTAAAAGAGACTTAAGTTTTTGAATATATTAGAAATGGGTATCTAAAAACAAAAAAGAAGTATCTAAATATTAAAACATTTCATAATACCCAGTGGTGGCCACGTATTGAGAAACAGGTATCAGGCATATTTATACTGTTAATAGGGATATAAATTGATGCAACCTTTTTAGAGGACTGTTTTGCAATACCTTTCAAAGTGAATGTGCATATTATTTTACCCATTGATTCCACTTACGGGAAATTACCCACAAGTCCAAAGATGGATGAACAAAGATATTTTTTGCAGCAATGTTTATAATAGCAAAAAAAATTGGAACACTTGAAATGCTCACCAGTAGGGACTAAATTATGATATAAATACTAGCTAATAATTAAAAAGAATAAGATAGATCTACATAGATACACATATGAATAGAAAATTTCTAGAAAGACTCACAAGAAAAATCTAATAATGATTACCTCTCTTGGGTGGCACTAATACTAGGAATAAGTAGATATTTTAACTTTCATTTTAATTCTTCAGTTCTTTTTCCTTTTTTTTTTTTTTTTTTTTGTTTTTACTCTGAACATTCGTGACTTTTATCATAGAAAAAAAAAAGAGTTTAAAATGGAAAAAAAACTTAATTAAAATCTTCCCATCTATTTTATATCACCTATAATTTCAGATGTCTTTTGCCACAGTTGTTATTGGCTGCTTAGTCAGGCATGGTAGCCAAAACTCATCATTTTGGTAAGTAAACTATAAGACTTGTGTCTGCTGTTTTCAGCTATAAGAATGAATTGAGGCCAGGTGCAGTAGCTCACGTCTGTAATCCCAGCACTTTTGAGGCCGAGGCAGGTGGATCACCTGAGGTCAGGAGTTCAAGACCAGCCTGATCAACATGGTAAAACTCCATCTGTACTAAATATATAAAAAATAGCTAGACGTGGTGGCGGGCACCTGTAATCCCAGCTATTCAGGAGGCCGAGGTAAGATAATCACTTGAACCCCAGAGGCAGAGGTTGCAGTAAGCCGAGATCATACCATTATGCTCCAGCCTGAGTAACAAGAGCAGAACTTCTCAAAATAATAATAATGAATTGGGCAGAATGGCCTAGATGGATGTAGAAACCTGGCAGACGAGTAGCTGCAGCTGAGGAGCCTGAGGCCAGGCCTTGAGCATAAGCACTGACCCTGCTGGGCAGTGAGTGAGCAGGCTGTGGCCTGCACAGCAATGCCTCCTTCCAGCCGACCACCTGCCCTTGATGCAGGTTAGGGTTCTGTAGAGCAGAGGGCAGGCTGGGCCCTATGCCAGGCCCTGGATCAGATAGGAGTCCAGTGCTTCCTCTAGCCCATACAGTGGGAACAGTAACAGCAATGGATGCCTTAGAGGAAGAGCTTCAGGCTGTCCTCCTCCACCTTTGATGCAGAATTTTATGCTGTGGATGAATATTTAAAGGACATTATCTTGGATGACAAGTTCCAGTTATTACAGAGAAATTTCATGGACAATTACTACTAGGAGTTTGAAGTTTATAGAGACAGGGTTTCACCATATTATCCAGGCTGATCTCGAACTCCTGGGCTCAAGCAGTCCTCCCACCTTGGCCTCCCAAAGTGCTGGGATTAAACCATGCCTGGCCCATTTTACTAAACTTTTTGTCTTTCCACGATATCTCTCCTCTCAAGAGCACAGTATGTCCCTTCAGAGAGATTGCTGTTACTCTGGCTAACTCTCCTATTTCTTCAAAGGTTCTTCAAAGAACCTCTGAAATTCACTCCAGAGCTAAGGCTGGCTTTGTTTCCTTATTTAGCATTTAACTTCCACAAAGCATTTAGAACATAAGTGTTAAATATAAACTTAAGGAGTTATTATTTAATTTATGTGCAGAAATAGCTAATACTCATAGTGTTAGTCAAGTCCAAAGTGTGAAAATTCTATCTCTGAAAAAGAAGAAAATAATTTACTTTGGAAGGTGCATTAGCTCCTTGCAAATGGTAGGTTTATAACTCAGATTGATCTATCGCCTCCATCACGATCACAGGCAATTGCTTGGCCCCCTGGCTGGAAGGTGGCTGTGATGTGGTAGCCAAAGGCCAATGCAGCCTCTATCTCCTTGCCTGAAAAAGGAGGCCAGTGATTCCTGCTTCTTAGGGCTGTTGGAAATTCAGATGAGAAATGGAGGTTAAAAGCTTTAGAAAAAAACTAGTACCTGGGCATGTTTGAGGAGTCGGGGGACATTTAATGGGAACATTATAGCTTAGTGCTTAATACCTCAGGCTCTGGAGTTTAACTTTCTGGTAGGAGGAGACAAAGTTCTATTTCTAAGAAGATCACTTTGAGAGGAGATAGTCTACAGAAGCATTTTGTACCAGCTGGACTGGATTTGCAGCCTCAGTGCATCTCTATGGCTTCGTTTTTGAGTGATTCATGTCAAAGTGGTGATGCTAGGAATAAGATCAGCTACCTAAATTACCCAGTGCTTTGCAAATCTAAGTATGTTTGAAATCTCAACAATCAACTGAATTCAGTATAGGATATCAAACTATAGCATATGATTTCCTGATGGGCCGGGCCCTACCTTCTATTAGAAAAAGACAATTTTTGGGGGATGGGTGATGGAGTTTAGCTGTTGTCACCCAGGCTGGAGTATAATACCATACTCTTGGTTCACTGCAACCTCCGCTTCCTGGGTTCAAGCAATTCTGCCTCAACCTCCTGAGTAGCTGGACTACAGGTGCCCCCCACCATCCCCCTCTAATTTTTGTATTTTTAGTAGAAATGGGGTTTCTCCATGTGGGCCAGGCTAGTCTGGAACTCCTGACCTTAGGTGATCCACCAGCTTCTACCTTCCAAAGTGCTGGGATTACAGATGTGAGCTGGGATTACCGTACTCAGCCTTAGAAGAAATTTTAAGAGTCAAATGAAATGCCTAGTACTAAAAAAAAGAAGAAAAGCCTTGCTAAATTGGACTCGTATAAAGTTTGGTTTTAGTAATGAGCAATAAAAGTATGAAAAACTATTTCAAAATACAAGAAGATAGTATTACAGTCCTAATTTGAGGGTAAGACAGCCAAAATTGTTTTTTTATTAACTTTTAAATAATTTTTTTCTTTTGAGACGTAGTCTCGCTCTGTTGCCCAGTCTGGAGTGCAGTGGAGTGATCTCACCTCACTGCAACTTCTGCCTCCCAGGTTCAAGTGATTATCCTGCCCCAGCCTCTCAAGTAACTGGGACTACAAGCATGCACCACCATGCCCAGCTAATTTTTATATGTATATTTTTGAGACAGAGTCGCACTCTGTAGCCCAGGCTAGAGTGCAGAGGTGCGATCTCAGCTCACTGCAACCTCTGCCTCCTGGGTCCTGGTTCAAGCAACTCTCCTGCCTCAGCCTCCCGAGTAGATGGGATTACAGGCGCATACCACCATGCCCAGCTAATTTTTGTGTTTTTAGTAGAGACAGAGTTTTACCGTGTTGGCCAGGCTGGTCTTGAACTCCTGACCTTGTGATCCGCCTGCCTTGGCCTCCCAAAATGCTGGGATTACAGGCATGAGCCATCTCACCTGGCCTAATTTTTGTAATTTTAGTAGAGATAGGGTTTCACCATGTTGGCCAGGCTGGTGTCAGACTCCTGACCTCAGATGATTCACTCGCCTCAGCCTCCCAAAGTGCTGGGATTATAGATGTGTGGCACCATGTCCAGCCTATTTATTTATTTTTGAGATGGGCTTTCAAACTTATAGTGCAGTGGCGTGATCATGGCTCACTGCAGCCTCAACCTCCCCAAGGTCAGGTGATCCTCCCACCTCAGCCTCCTGAGTAGCTGGGACTATAGGCTCATGCCACCATGCCTGGCTAGTTTTTGTATTTTTTGTGGAGATTGGGTTTCACCTTGTTGGCCAGACTGGTCTCAAGCTCCTGGTTGAGCTCAAACAGTCCCCCTGCCCCAGCCTCCCAAAGTGCTGGAATTACAGGCATGAGCCAGCGCACGCAGCCCAGCCCAAAGTTTTTACCATCCCGATTCTTGGGCAAGTTCCTTCACTTTCCTGAGCCCATTTCCTTGTTAGTAAATTGGGGGTAACAATCAAGATAATGCATCGAAAGCATTTAGCAAAGTTCTTGACACATAGCATGTACTCAGTAAATATTACTAATGTGATTCTTAGGCAAAAGTGAGTGACTAATGTGTTTCTAAGTGATTGAGAAGTCTAAAACAGCCTAGTGCGTATCTGAAATTAAATTTAGATTGTAAAGGAGAAATAATATAGGGGAAACATTCCCAGGAATGTTTATTGCCAGCATTATTGACAAGTTTCAGGGTGTGTAGGGTGGGGTGAGGGAGTTGGCAGCCTAATGCTGATTCCTTGCGTCATAAAGTCAAGTTACTTCATGTAGCTCTGAACTTCTAAGTTTTTTAAGGAGTTAGGTGTATGTCAGAATCTTCTTAGCTCATTACTTCACTGACTGAAACTTGGGAAACAAAGATAATTCATAGGAAGGAAAATTTAAAGATCAGAGGATATTTAAATGAAAATCAACTAGAGTGTGGTTTGATTTTATTTTATTTTGTGTTTTTTAATTGTTTTAAAAATAGGACTGTAGATTAAGAATCTTCTGTGCCTCTGTAGTCCAGTGAAGTAACATTTGTTGAATATGTGGAAGCAAAAATTTTAAAAAAGATGGACAATTGATTATATAGTATTTGAAGATAAAAAGAACTATTGACATGTAACCATTACTGTGAGAGCCTCATTGAACAGCTAGCCTACTATTTCAATATTATTACATCCTACCTCCTCGGAAGGCCTTTCCTGGCCATTCCAGCACACGGTGATCTCTCCCAAGAACCCATAAAGCTTACTGACCCCATTTGGCCTCGGAAAAAGCATTGAGGCAGTTACTTAATTTGTCCCGTGGCTCTCCTCTCCACAGGACAGTGAGCAGGGCTCCCTCAGCAGGGTCTGGGCTGGGACCTCAGGAGGAGGGCTGGAGTTTGTGTTACCAGGTGAGCCTCCTACACAACATCAAATGGTATTTGGTGTTTGCTGTATTTTAGCATTAGATAATAAATGGATTGAGGTGGGAAATAGGCACCTCTGCTGGCACTCCCCAAAGAATTAAAAGTTGCAAAAATGTCCTTGAGGAATGAGCGGCAAAAATCTTAACAGGTATAACAAGGAATTTCAAATAGTGTGCCCATGTTATGTAGAGGAGAGAAATGCACACACATGTGATTTGACTGAGCCCACTTGAGGAGATTGATGGGAGAAACAAAGGAATTTCTAAGGCAGTAGGTATAACCATCTTATTCCTTCATGTAAAATATTCAGACTTTCAATGTAGTAGATATTTGCTGAGTTTCTGCTATATGTAGAGTAATAATGTTAACTAACATTTGAGAGCATACTGTTTTCTAGGGCTGTTTCCTCTGATGTGTAAAGTGTTCTTGGACCAAGACAGAGCCATTAATGGTGGAGGTGGGGGTGGGAGTTTGTCCTGTTTGGCACTAGTGAACAAATGGATTGCGGGTGGGAAACCAGCATCTCATCTAGTGCTCCTTATAGAATGGAAAGTACAAAGAGATGCTTGATAAATGAAAGGCAGAAATCTTAATAGACCTCTGTGCACAACCTCTGAATCAGCTCTGCAGGTCTCCTCTGTTTCAGGCATCAGAAGTTGAGAGACAGCTCTCCATGCAGGTCCACGCCCTCAGAGAAGACTTTCGGGAGAAAAACTCGTCAACCAACCAGCACATCATCCGGCTGGAAAGCCTTCAGGCCGAGGTGAGCCTTCCCACGCAGCAGTACTGGAAGATGGAATGCTTTTCTCACTGGGAGCTCTGCACTGGGAGACAAAGGGACTAAAATTCCTACAGAAAGACCTTTCTGTGTAAAACTTAATGGGGAACATTTGATGCATGTTTCTGCGTAGCCTGTTGTCTGGAAAAATGAAGTTGCTCAGAGTTACTGCCGGATATGTTGAAATCACGAATGACCTACATTATACTGACTATGTTGCTCTCTCCAAAAATATCCTTGCCAATCCCAAGTAGAAGGTGGGAAATGGCACCTCGCCTCTCTCTATTCCATTTAGGCCCAGTTCAGTCCATCTTAATAAGATCTGTTATTCTCATCTACAAAATGAGAGAAATAGAAGTTTCTGCTTCATAGGTTTTTGTGAAGATGTTATGGGTTAATGCATAAAAGGCACTTCATATGATACCTGGAACACAGTGATGTTATTGAAAACATAGGAGAGGCCTCTGGGGAAAAGAAAATATCAACAGGGGAACAATACTATGTGAATCTGGTTGTGGAAGGTGAGGAGAGGGTAAGGATCTTATCACCAGCCCAAACCAGGCCTCCCCCCGGGGCAGGCTTCCACCTGCTCTGCTTTTGAGGATCCTTTAGCCAAGTATCCAGACAGCAACCCCTTCGCTAAGTCAAAGTTTCAAGGACAGTTTAGAGCCAGGTTGAATGTTGAACCTTCCACCATGATGAAGCGATCAGTCATCATGGTCAGGCCAGAGAAACCCCAGATAGCCTTCTCCCCTGCTCAGTAAATGACCTGAGGATGTTTTTCCTAAAGCCTGTCAATATCTTCTCTTTTCTCCTACCTCCCATTTCATTTCTTCTCCCTTTCCCTTGGAATGCTTACTGGTATTGAGCAGCAGGTCCTTGAAGTAAGTAGTTTGTTCCAGTGGGGTTTGGCATGCCTGTGTGTGACCATTTGTGTGCATGACTTGCCATTCACCTGCCTCTGCCATGCCCTGACTCCTTCAAGTTCCTGTCTTCCTCTTTCCCCCCACCTGTTCACTTTTTCTAGACCCTCATGTCCAGGTCATTCCCAGTAATGTTTATTGCCAGATTTGTTCACAAGTTTCAGGGTGTATAGGGCTGGGTGAGGGAGTTGGTGGCCTAATGCTGATTCCTTGTTTTGTCCATAAACACTGCTACCTTTAAAAGTCAAGCTATGAGGCCGGGCACGGTGGCTTATGCCTGTAATCCCAGCACTTTGGGAGGCCGAGGAAGGCAGATCATGAGGTCAGGAGTTCAAGACCAGCCTGACCAACGTGGTGAACTCCGTCTCTACTAAAAATACAAAAATTAGCTGGGTGTGGTGGCACATGCCTGTAATCCCAGCTACTCAGGAGGCTGAGGCAAGAGAATCACTTGAACCAGGGAGGCAGAGGTTGCAATGAGCCGAGATCGTGCCACTGCACTCCAGCCTGGGCGACGCAGTGAGATTTCATCTCAAAAAAGGAAAAAAAAAGTCAAGCATGAAATTGTTAGTTTCACTTTGTGTAGCTCCACACTATGTTTTTTCAGGATCAGTTGTGTATCAGAATCTTATCACCTCATCACTTCACTGACTGAAACTTGGGAAACAAAGACGATTCATGGGAAGGAAAATTTAAAGGTCAGAGGGTATTTAAATGAAAATCAGCTAGAGTAAGAATTCTCTTCACATGGGTAACTTTGTTTCAGTGTAGGAAATAGTGGGCCCATTCACAAAAGGGGCTTGCTCCTTTTGGTCCCCTACCCAGGTGCACACTTGAGAGACAATATTTCTTTGTTTGACCAGATACCTGATCTCTCTGGACAAAGGCCACATACTTCATTTCCCCAGGACAACATCCTATCTGATTGATTGGTGGCCAGAGAAGATCAGTGCCCTGTGAGCAGAATTCTAGCTCAGAGAGTGAGAACAGCTAAAAAGCGAAGGGAAAAGTATATCTCATAGGACTTTAAAGGAGCTAGACATTCATTTTAGAATTTCCCCTGGAAAATTTCTAAGGTTGGTTCCCAAAACTTGCCCAAGTAAGAGCCTTAAGGAATTGTTATCCAGGCTGGACTAAAGAACCTAGAGAATGTTTTAACCATGTTAGGAAAGTATAGTATTCAGAAGCAAGAAGCTGGTTGAGAATCAGTCCAGCAGGGCACTGATAAATGGGAGGATCCACAAGGAACTCCAGGATTCTAGAAGGTCCCCCAAGAGTCAGACCCAATTGGGAAGGCTTTCTGGAGCTCCTGAGCCGGGGTAGTGATCTTTGAGCAAAGCATTCCTGGCCTTGGGGAGCATTGGCTCAGTTTCTCACCCGCATACCTTGAGGCCAGAGGAGACTTGGCATCTCCTTCCTCTTTTCCTCTGTTTTCTCAATGACACTGAAGAAATTAGACATACTTTCCTAAAAGAAGGTTTACTTATCTGGAGACTGACTAGGTATTCAGTGTGTACGAACATAACATATCGTGTTACAAATGACTCACTCAGGTAAAAGTTACTCTGAGTAAAGTCAGGATTCACTTGTATCTGTGCCCTGTTCTGTCCCAGGACACAGGCTGATGCAGGGATTACTTTGCTTTCTGTACCCTGGGAACTCTACCCTTAACTCAAGGCACTGGATCTGAGCTGTGACCTCTAGTGCCAGAGAGGCCAGAAGTGGGGAAGAGAAGACAGAGGGGGATCCCTGGGTGTGAAAACATGGCGCTCCAGAGGATTTCCTGGGCATTTTCTCATGCTCATGACTTGAGAAGAAGTAGTGCAGCAGGTTAGGTTCACTCCTCCTGCTAATTGGAAGTTTGGGGTAAAGTTAAGGGCAGGTAAGGTAGAGCCCTTTTTTTATCTTATCTCTGGAATTTCCAGAGCACTAGCCTTCCCTCCCTGCCTGGCATCCCACATTCCAGCTTCCCCAGAGCTCAACTCCCACCCCTTCCCAGACAGGTTTCTAGAGTGGGGAGGGGTTTTCTCTTCAGCTTAGAGTTTCATAGCTGTTCTCTCAGAGATGGGGGTACCATGACATTGGGCAGAACACTGAAAGATACTTGCCTTCATGTTTTTGGGCTAATCCCTACTTCCTACTTGTCAGCCTGGGTGTAACTCCACACCACCCCTGTGGCTCTCCACCCTTTCAGATCAAGATGCTGTCAGATCGCAAACGGGAGCTGGAGCATCGTCTCAGCGCTACTTTAGAGGAAAATGACCTGCTCCAAGGGACCGTGGAGGAACTACAGGACCGGGTGCTAATCCTGGAGAGGCAGGGTCATGACAAGGACCTACAGGTACCGGGGTAGAGAAGCTGTCCTGGAGAACTAGGGCCAGATAAAAGGAGCACATAGCCAAAAAGAAAAAGCTGGGAGGCCAGCATCACTGCTGGGGCAAGCCAGGGGTGGATGACGCTGAGATCTCACTGTGGTCCCTGGGGCATTCACTAACTTGGCTCTTTTGACTCTGTCTAAAGGAAGTGTATTGCCACCCACAGATCATTTCTCCAGAGTGTTCTGAACCACTGGCCCATGGAGCAGTGTCACAGAGTTCTTTCTGGGTTATTAACATGGCTGGAACAGGGCTAGGAGTGCTATTCTGGCCTCCTAACATTTGTAAAATCTGCTAGAAGGTTTCAGAGGGAGCCTGTGACTTCTCTCTAACTCAGCTCACAATGCATTCTGCTGCTGCCTTCCCAAGCTCACGGATTTAGTTGGCTGGCATGGAGCAGAAACCAGGAAGCTGCCCACTGAACACAGCAAGATTTATATTCTACTTCTGCCAATTGCCAGAAAAGGCATAGACTGACCCCTTTGTGAGCCTAATCAGTCTCTTTTTTACTTCCTGATGGAAATTGCTTCATGGCCGTATTTGTTCTTATTTGGGAACTGCTGCCAGGCCTCAGCTGAATCCCCAAGCTCATACTTGACAAGAAACAACTCCCAAAACAAAAAGATATCATCATTCCAGTCTCCCCAGAAATAGAGTATAGCATCTGCTACCAAGATGCTTTGCTCCGCTGGCCTAGGAGGATCTGGGGTCAGAAATTAGGAGTGCATTGCTTCCCTTAGGCATTCTCTGTACATGCCAGGGAGTGCATTAGATTGCAACAGTAATGTTTGTGCAGAGGTGATCAGCCAGGTGTACTCAAGCACCAGGTGGGTCTCTGCCCAGAGGCCAGGCCACAGAAGGTCCCACTGGGCTCCTGTGTAGGCTGTTTGAAAGCCTTGGGTTATGGGATAAGGAAAATAGTGTCTTGGGCTAAGATTACTTGTCTCTGACACCATCAGCTAAGCTGACACCTGAGTGATGAACCTCTCTGAGGGAAAATTAATGGCTTTTCTTTCTCCATGTTTTTAGTGCCTTCAGCTAGTAACTTTTCATATATTAATAATAATGCCTCAGTAAATGTTGAGTAGAAAATGGTGCTGTCTGAAGACTTTACAGCAGTTTTCAAGATGGAAAAGAGTTTGCTCGTTTTTCAAGGTTGATGATAATAGCAGTGAACTTGGGTGCCTCTTTAGCATATAGAGTGCTTTTTGCGTATATCTTTAGCATACATCATAAAGCTGAGATTTAGAAAAACTGAATCGTTTATCCAAAGTCATATAGTGAATCTTTGGTAGAATCGAGACTGGAACTCTCTCACCTGCTTTGCCTGTAGCTCAGTGATAACTTCTTGGTATCACTTGTTTCTGAACATCAGTTCCTGACCAGCATTTATTCCCCTATCAAGCACTCTACTGAGGGTTGCTGAGATATGGGAGGAGAAGGAAGATAAGTATGGAGAATGAGAAAAATGGCCCTTACCTAAAAGAAACTTTCAGTTTAGCATGAATTTACAGTGAAAAGTCTATGTCAAATCAAGAATTGGGGGCCGGGGTTGGGGGGAAGAGGCAGAACTAGTTGGCCCTCAGGGGCCTGACCAGCACTGTGGGCTGCACATGCTTGAGCAGTGAGAATCCCATCATGCCGCATGCACTTGCTCACCATGTGCACATCCACTGTCTTCCTGTTGAACTTCAAGACTGAGATGGTGTGATTCACCTAAGAATCTGCAGCAAGTCAGGCAGTACTCAATTGATTTGGAAAATCTGCATTTATAGGCTGAATTCTCATCTTCCCTAACAACTTATCACTACAGTCCCTCAGTTCATGTGAAACTCTCAAGTTGCCACTAATTACCAGTGTCCTCTAGAAAGTCCTTTCTGTTGCTGAAATGGTCTGTACTGACACAGAAATAAAAAAAGCCAGCTTACTCAAGTAGCAGCTGAGTGATTCTAAACCATACTTGCAAAATGTACAGCTAGTGGCCTTGAAATGTGTTTAATCCCTTGATTTTAAATCCTCAGACAAGGGTAGGGATGGCTGAGCAGGTGAGGCAACAAGCCTGCCACAACCAGGGGAGCCCCCTTTTGATCTCTTTCACTATATAATTGGGGTCCTGCTGTCAAAAACAGATTTAAACAATTGATCAAATCCAACTCTGAATTTTTTTAGACCTGAGAATAAAGATAAAAAGTATTATTTACTGAGCACCCAGTATATATCAAGTATTTTGCCAAACTCCTATTATCCAATAAAGGAAATCTGTTTGTCCCTCTAAGGACCACTTAACTGTCCTGTCTCATACCCAGCTGGACATCTTACAGATGTGTGCAGTGTCTAGTCCCAGTAAGTGGTTGGAGTCCATCAGCAGAGCACAGGCCCTGCTCACTGTGGGACAACCCAGGAAGCAGGTGATGTGGAGTCTAGACCTTGCCCTAATGCTGATTGTCTACCATTTGACAAATCACTTCACATCACAACATCCCAGTTCCCTCAGAGGAGCTTAAATGTAGTGTACTATACAAACACAAAGCATTTAGTGTCATTCTTATTCACACATGTAAGTTTACTTAGTGTCATCTTTGTTAGATAAAGGATGATATGTTTCTTATTTTTAATTTTTATTTATTTTTTTGTGACGGAGTTTTGCTCTGTCACCCAGGCTGGAGTGCAGTGGCGTGATCTCAGCTCACTGCAACCTCCTCCTCCCAGGTTCAAGTGATTCTCTTGCCTCAGTCTCTTGAATAGTTGGGATTACAGACATGTGCCACCACACCTGGCTGATTTTTGTATTTCTAGTAGAGATGTGGTTTCACCATGTTGACCATGCTGGTCTCGAACTCCTGACCTTGTGATCCACCCATCTCAGCCTCCCAAAGTGCTGGGATTCCAGGCTGAGCCACCACGCCTGACCCAATGTTTCTCATTTTAAAGGGCTCTTATATGTAATAGACTCTTCTCTTGTGTAGTTTGGTTTTTCTGCCTAAGTCTGTCCAGTTGGTGAATCAGCTGTTGACTGGAGAATGCAGACCTCTGCTGGTCTTTGTTCTCTTGCTGTTATCATTAATTAAGCACCTTTGAGTGTGCATGAGTAATTGAACTAATTTTGTTCAGCACGTAAGAACCTGTGCTTGTTTCTGCCTAACTTCTCCTGCTGAGATGTGTGTGGAGTTGTCTAAAAAATAATTGTGAAGCATTTTGCCAGTTTAATATGACATTTGTAATTGTGCCAAATGCTTCCTAGGAATGTCTCCTTTTTTCCTGTAACTCTGATGTTTTTCTTTCTGAGTTTCTTCAAAACTGGGGTTGGAGAAGTTCCCACTGGACCAGTAGGTATTGCTGATCCAC
The DNA here is from genome assembly GCF_009761245.1 of Sapajus apella. Classification (NCBI taxonomy): domain Eukaryota; kingdom Metazoa; phylum Chordata; class Mammalia; order Primates; family Cebidae; genus Sapajus; species Sapajus apella. The sequence goes on from NW_022436942.1 coordinate 78,314,338, forward strand.
CAGAACTACTCAGAGCAGGCTTGCCAATCCTTTCTTCCTTCTCTGGGCAACTGGGCACCAAACCCTTCCTCATTAAGGCTGTTCCAGAACACTGGTGCCATTAGCCAATCATTTCCAAGTACGGACGGTGAAGGTTAGGCTCCCAGGGCACCTAAGTGATAGGCCAAAGGCTCTGCAAGGCAGCTTGCTTCTTTTATGAGAACTACAGAGCTCTAATTGGCTGCCAGCCACTCCAGTCTGTATCTCTGCAGGAGCCACAAGCCAACTCGGCCAAGAGTCTGGAAAAGACCAGTGCAGTGTCTACTCTCTTTTTAATGGAACAGAGGTGACCCCAAAAATGTGTTATGAAAGAATAAATTAGCCTAATTTAAATCCCAGGAAATTCTACCCCCCAATTTCCCGCAAGTCTTCTAAGGAGGAGGGGGCATTGCAGTCCACAAATAGGAAGAGTAGGAAACGTTGCTTCTGGGCAGATGTGGCATGTGGCCATGTGCCTAGCCGCTAGCAAACTGATGACAATTCTACAACTAGGATCTGCCGTATTAAAAGCAAGTTAGTCGGACGGGCGGACGGGCTCGGTGTCTCACGCCTGTAATCCCAGCATTTTGGGAGGTCGAGGCGGGTGGATCACGAGGTCAAGAGATCGAGACCATCCTGGTCAACATGGTGAAACCCTGTCTTTACTAAAAATACAAAAAATTAGCTGGGCATGGTGGTGCGTGCCTGTAATCCCATCTACTCAGGAGGCTGAGGCAGGAGAATTGCCTGAACCCAGGAGGCAGAGGTTGTGGTGAGCTGAGACTGCGCCATTGCACTCCAGCCTGGGTAACAAGAGCGAAACTCTGTCTCGAAAAAAAAAAAAAGGCAAGTTAGTCATGGGGAGTGCACAGATAAGAAGGTAGCATTTAGGCCGGACGCGGTGGTTCATGCCTATAATCCCAGCACTTTAGGAAGCCAAGACAGGCAGATCACCTGAGGTCAGGAGTTCGAGACCATCCTGGCCAACATGGTAAATCCTGTCTCTACTAAAAATAAAATATTTAGCCGGACATGGCAGCACATGCCTGTGGTCCCAGCTACTCAGGAGGCTGAGGCAGGAGAATCACTTGAACCCAGGAGGCAGAGGTTGCAGTGAACCAAGATCATGCCACTGCACTCTAGCCTAGGTGACAGAGACTCAGAAAAAAAAAAAAAAAACAGCATTTAGCAGTTGTGGTTGGGTCATCCCCTTATATTCAGCAGTAGTAACCTCCCCAGAGAGTTGTGCCCTGTTGTGAACTCCACACAGAAGGGGCCATGGAGAATGCAGTGGAGTGGAGGGGCTGAAGTAGCAGCATGGAGAGAGAAGGAAAGAGCACTGCCCACAATTCTGACCCCTGTGCTGCTTTCTTCTCTCTACCACTGGCGCCATTCCCTTTTTCTAAGCTTCAATTTTATCCTGAGATAGTTGGATTCATTGATCTCTGTGGCTCTGCCAGCTCTAAAAATGTAGGTTTATGTGAAAATCTCTGTGATCATTTAAAAATCAAGAGAGAGAGGCTGGGAATAGCCTTAAGGGTATATAATATATATAATATTTGGCTTGCAGAATAGAGCTATTTGGAAAGCTATTGAAAAGGAATAGCTCCAAGCAATAAGCTCTTTCGCACAGGATGAAGGACTGATATTAGACATGGCAAAAATATGTACTTTCTGCCCATGAGAGTTAGAACTGAAGCTTCCCTCAGAGATCTTCAAAAAATCTTAAGGGGACAGCCCAGTTAGTTTTTACAAATATATATCCGTGTAACCATCATTGAGATCTAGATACAGACCATGATCAGCACCCTAAAAAGAATACTTGCCACTTCCTCAAAAGCCAACCTCTACTCCAACTTTCTTCTACCTCAGTGAAGTTTGGGAATGTTTTATAAATAGAATCATGTATACTTTTTATGTCTGGCTTTTGTTCAACATTGTGTCTATGAAATTTAACCATGTTGTGACATGTAGTCGCAGTATATTCTTTCATTGTTGTGCAGTATTGCAACATGTGAACAATTTACTGACTCTAGTTTTATTGGCATTTTGATTGTTTCCCGTTTGTGGCTATTTGAACATCCTGTATATGTCGGTTGTGCACATTTCATTTTTGTTGGGTCTACAGCCAAAAGTGGATTGTGGAATATAGATTGTGTTTAACTTTATTAGAAACTGCCAATTTTCCAATGTATTTGTACATTTTCCACTCCCACCAGCATTGCCCCACATCTTGATCAACACTTGATATTATTTGTATTATTTATGTTAGCCACATTGGTGAGAGTCTAATGGTATCTAACTTTGTGTGCCTGTGTGTGTGTGTTTGATTTTTTATTACAAAGGATTTCAAACATTCCACAGTGGCACAGTGTAATGAAGCCCAGCTCTGAAAACCACCTATCCCTGGCCAGTGCTGCCCCATCTTCATAACATCCATTTCCTTTTCTCTCATGTTATTTTGAAGTAAATCTGAAATTTTAGTAAGTGCGTCTGTAAATAAAAAGTACTAACCTCTAAAAGATAGGAACTTTTAAAAATGTAACTACAATACTATTATACCAAAAAAATTATATTTTCTTAATATCACAAAATGTCCAGTGAGTTTTCAAATTTTCACTTGTTTTATTAATGTCATATTTTTTTCACAGTTGTTGTTTGAATCAAGATATAAATTAAAATGGGCCTATACAGTGCAATTGGTTGGTATAACTTTTTTTTTTTCAAGACGCAGTTTTTGCTCTTGTCATCCAGGCTGGAGTGCAATGGTGCAATCTCTGTTCACTGTAACCTCTGCCTCCTAGGTTCAAGCAATTCTCCTACCTCAGCCTCCCAAGTAGCTGGGATTACAGGCGCCCATCACCACACCCAGCTAATTTTTGTATTTTTAGTAGAGACAGGTTTCACCATGTTGGCCAGATTGGTCTTGATCTCCTGATCTCAGGTTATCAGCCCACTTTGGCCTTCCAAAATGCTGGTGTTACAGGCGAGAGCCACCGTGCCAGGCCTGGTTGGTATAACTCTAGTCTTTTTTTATTTCTTTTTTTTTTTTTTTTTTTTTTTGAGACGGAGTTTCGCTCTTGTTACCCAGGCTGGAGTGCAATGGCGTGATCTCGGCTCACCGCAACCTCCACCTCCTGGGTTCAGGCAATTCTCCTGCCTCAGCCTCCTGAGTAGCTGGGATTACAGGCACGTGCCACCATGCCCAGCTAATTTTTTGTAGTTTTAGTAGAGACGGGGTTTCACCATGTTGACCAGGATGGTCTCGATCTCTTGACCTCGTGATCCACCCGCCTCGGCCTCCCAAAGTGCTGGGATTACAGGCGTGAGCCACCGCGCCCGGCCTCTTTTTTTATTTCTGTGTTTCTCCTTTATCTTTTTTTTTTTCCCCTTACATTGTTTTTGTTAAGAAAATGGAGATGTTTGTCCTGTAGAATTTTCTTTTATTTGAGATGGAGTCTCACACGGTCACCCAGGCTGGAACGCAGTGACACAATCTCTGCTCACTGCAACCTCCACCTCCCGGATTCAAGTAATTCTCCTGCCTCAGTCCCCGAGCACCTGGGATTTCAGGCACCCACCACCATGCCCAGCTAATTTTTGTATTTTTAATAGAGACAGGGTTTCAGCATATTGGCTAGGCTGGTCTTGAACTCCTGACCTTAGGTGATCTGCCTGCTTCGGCCTCCCAAAGTGCTGGGATTACAGGCATGAGCCACCACGCCCGGCCAGAATTTTCTAGATCAGGATTTTGCTGAGTGCATCTCCTGATGCAGTTTAACACGTTCCTCTCTCCTGTTTATTTTTCTGTAAATTGGTGGTTGGACCCAGAAGCATGATCAGGTTGAGGGTCAGTTTGTCTCGGTTTTTGTGTTTGGTAAACCTCACTACCATTTGCTCTTCCTTTGAAAGCTGCACCAAAGCCAGCTGGAGCTTCAGGAGGTGCGTCTCTCCTGCCGACAGCTACAGGTGAAGGTGGAAGAACTCAATGAGGAGAGGAGTCTGCAGAGCTCTGCCGCCACCAGCACATCCCTCCTGTCAGAGATTGAGCAGAGCATGGAGGCCGAGGAGCTGGAGCAAGAGCGAGAGCAGGTGCTGACCTGCCTGTTACCCCACAGGAGAGGCTCCCTGGAGTTGCTCAGGGCCCATCCTCCCTAGTGCTCAGCTGCCAGCCTGGCAAGGCTGTGCCCCTGTGCCTGTGTCAGCCCCTTGGCCTGCTGGCTAGAGTGTTGTGAAGCAGGCCTTGATGTAGCATGTCCCTGGCCCTTCATTTTCCACCCACCTTATCCATTAAGGCATTGAATTGCTAGAGGACAGAGTATCACAGGTACAGCCAGTTCCCAGTCATTGTCACCCCAGTTCCTCTTAGGAAATGCTTGTGCCATCAGCTCCATACCTCCTATATTGACAGAGTTCCAGAGCAATCATGATCCATCTTCCCCATCTAATTGGTTTCTTTTCATACTTTTTGTAATACCTAGAACCATTCATTCTACTAATTGGTTTCTGACTCCCACCAAACTGATTACATAAAGAAGTGATTTATTTTGCAAATGGAAGAAGCTAGAGAATGGGGAAAATAAGAAGTTGGAGTCTATATAGATGTACTTGGCTCAGAATAAGTATTATTTCTTGGGACCAATAAGTTAAAAAAACAAACAGAACAAAAAGCCCCTTCTCCTCGAACTAGTGTCTTGGGTGTCAGTATTTTGGGTTCAGATGCTAGAAAAAGATGGCCAGATGGCAGTTTTCTCTAGAGTCCATAATGAAGAATAATTCTCTGTGGAACAGCTGAGACTGCAGCTCTGGGAAGCCTACTGCCAGGTTCGCTATCTGTGCTCACATCTTCGAGGCAATGACAGCGCTGACTCGGCCGTCTCCACAGACTCCTCCATGGACGAGTCTTCAGAAACCTCGTCTGCCAAAGATGTGCCAGCCGGCAGCTTGCGCACTGCCCTCAACGAGCTCAAGAGACTGATACAGAGTATTGTGGATGGCATGGAGCCCACGGTAAGAGGCCAGTCTGAGATGGTCCTTACCCCGCAGGAGCTGGCTATTGGCAGGTTAGAACCCAGTACAGAAGGTGAGATCAGCCCTGGAACTGAAACCCTATGAAATATCTCCAAGAATTTCTTCTGAGCCCTTACTGTTTTGTTTTGTTTTGTTTTGTCTCGTTTTTGTTTTTGAGACAGAGTCTCACTCTGTCGCCCCAGCTGGAGTGTAGTGGCACAATCTTGGCTCACTGTAACCTCTGCCTTCCGGGTTCAAGTGATTCTTGTGCCTCAGCCTCCTGAGTAGCTGGGATTACAGGCGCTCACCACCATACCCAGCTAATTTTTTTACTTTTAGTAGAGACAGGGTTTCACCATGTTGGCCAGGCTAGTTTTGAACTCTTGACCTCAAGTGATACACCCATCTCAGCCTCCCAAAGTGCTGGGATTGCAGGCATGAGCCACTGTGCCTGTCCGTGAGCCCTTATTGTTTGAGAACACCAACTACTTGTGTGATGAAGCACAGGGGCCAAGTGTCAGGGCTCCAAAGTCAGCTTCCTGCAGACACCAGGTACACATGGAGACCTTTTCTTCAGGTAGTAATGCACAGACAATGCGGCTTCCAGTTTAAATTTCCTTGGAAATTTTGCATATAGAAGTTTGGATACAAGTAAAAACTATAAATTGCTATTCTGTAGCCATTTGGTCCTAGTGGTAGGGTTAGCTGTGAATTGGCAAAAGTAAAAGATCTGAAGCTTCCACTAAAAGAATGTAAATGAGCACAGAAAGTTGAGAAGATCAGTTCTAAGAAGATCAGCTCTAGAATCCCAGATGTGGCCACCTATGGAGGAGAGGACTGTTTCCATGGGCATCCTGGGCAGACTGGCATTTCTTCTGGCTTCATGACAGATTTCTCCCTGACTTACCCTCTACTCACACTCCTACCTTTTGGGCTATTATTTCTCCTCATGTTCCATCCTCCTACAGAAAAGTTGTGTCTTTCTACCTGTATTGGGTAAAGTAAGATGAAGGACAGCTGTTCTGTCTGATCATGCGGTGTTGATTTGTGGAGGTATTGTAATATGAGGCCAGGTCATTGTGGGAGAAGAGAGCTATCAGACTGTGGTGTGCTGTTCACGCCACACAGCTTCCTTTTCCTCAAGCCTGAAACGAAAGTGAACATCTGCTTACAGGTTGAAATTGAGCAATCTCTCTTCTCCACCCCTTCTTCCTTCCATCTTTTGTCTCTGCCCTCCTTTTTCTCTTTCCTTCCATCTTCCCTACTCTTTCCCCATACCATTTCTCTGCTGTCCCCCATTTCTCCTTTCCTTCTCTCTCCCCACTAACCATCTCTCTCACCCCTCCCCATCTCTCCTCTACCATTACCATCACTGTCTGGCTGTCTTTCTTTTGCTGTCAGAGCTCCCGGAGACTTGATGATGACTCCTTAGAAGAACAGATAAGGCAGACCAGTGAGGACTCAAGAGCCCTGAGAGAGCTCATGGAGGGAGAGAGGGGTAAACTGAGGCAAAGCCTAGAAGAGCTGCAGCGACTCCACAGTCAGGTGAGCACCCCCACCTTCAGTCCAGTGCAGGGCATGTGCACCTGCCTCTGGCTCTCGCCGGACCCTTGTGAGTTTCTCTCTCCCACTTCTGTATGAAAAGTGGCTCTCCTTCATCATATCATTAGGGAATGGTGACCTGAAGTTGAAGTAAACTGAGTGTCTTCAAGAGAAGAATGCAGTCCTTTAGTTTGGCCTAAAGTAAAATTGGCAGGAATAAGAATAGCTGCCCCTCCATTTCCTCCACTGACACTCTGCCTTATACAGAGCCAAAGTTAATCTGACTGGAAGGTGCTGACAGCCCTCCAGCTATTTACAAATGCTTTTCCAGCAGCTGCTGGGCAGGGAAGTTTGCAAACCAAGGAACAATTTATCTTTACAGCACAGTTCCCTTTTGTAAGTGCCATCACCTCTCTCAGCCTGTTCCTCAGCTTTAGAAGAACTTACTGCTACCCTTGCTGTTGATTTCTCCTTTGATCATGATTTTATCTCTCAAATGAGAATGCTGGAGAAGGACATTTATATTCTGATCTGAAAAACTTTAAAAGATTTATAGGCAGCCCCACCCAAAAAGGAGCTTCTAAAGTCTATCCTAGGAGATACATAAAGGCTCTGCATTTTGACTATGGTCATGTGCAGAGGTTCTGTCCTGCTGGGGAGTAGGGGCTGGGGTGGCACCAAACCAGTAGCTTCTAAACCTGCTGCTGACCCTCTCCTTTCCTGGCTCAAAGCTGTTCATTCATTGTTGCTACATGAGGTTTCTTTGAGATGGAATTTAATTCTGCCTTTCACTTCAGTCAGTATTTCCTCTTTTTTTTTTTTTTGTTTCTTTTTGAGGCAGGGTCTCACTCTGTTGCCCAGGCCAGAGTACAGTGGTGCAATCACAGCTCACTGCAGCCTTGACTTCTGGGCTCAAGCAATCCTTTCACCTCAGCTGCCCAAGTAGCTGGGACTACAGGCATGTGCCACCATGCCCAACTAAATTTTTGTATTTTTTTGTAGAGATGAGTTTTCGCCATCTTGCCTAGGCTGGTGTCGAACTCCTGGGCTCAAGAGATCCACTCACTTCGGACTCAAAATGCTGGGATTACACGTGTGAGCCACCACATGCAGCCCCTGTCAGTACATTTCAAATATCAAGTATCTTTACAGAAAGAAACTTACATTTCAAATATCTTTATAGAAAGAAACTCCCCTTTTTGGGGGATTATCCCATTAGTCTTCCTGATATTTTCTTGGAAAATATTAGGGGACCCACCTACTGTCCTCTTCCTTCTGTGAGTAACCAGATAACAAGGACACAGAGATGCCATTTCAAGCAGTGGCTTTGCAGGCACAGTGGCTGACACCTGTAATCCCAGCATTTTGGGAAGCCAAGGCGGGTGGATCACTTGAGGTTGAGAGTTTCAGGCCAGCCTGGCCAACACGGCGAAACCCCATGTCTACTAAAAATAGAAAAATTAGCCAGATGTGGTGGAACACACCTATCATCCCAGCTACTCGGGAAGTTGAGGTGGGAGAATTGCTCGAACCCAGGAAGGCAGAGGTTGCAGTGAGCCAGGATTGTGCCACTATACTCCAGCCTGGATGACAGAGTGAGACTCTGTCTCAAAAAAGCTGTGGCTTGCTTGCAGCCAAATGCTGGAGACTGGGGTTAGGCAGCCACAGACATTCACCAGCCTGAAACCTAAGTTCTTCAGCAGGTAATTTGGCCAGAAAGTGATTCAGATTAAGAGACAGATCTTCTAAAATGGAAAAATAAAATGCAGGAGAAAGTTGGATCTAAAAGGTCTTTGCATTAATAAAAGTTTTAATTTTAAAGCCTATTTAAATTTCCATGGGGTGCTTCTGTTTATGAGTTCTTTGATATTAACTGGTTTTGTTGTTTTGTTTATCAAAATTATAAAACCAGAACCCCATCGTGAATGGAAGGGGGCATTATTTTATTCAGAAACATAAGCATATTGTAGGTTGCCAAAATTCTATTGTAGAATATTTAGGGGCCAGGCGCAATGGCTCATGCCTGTAATCTCAGCATTTTGGGAGGCTGAGGTGGGCAGATCACAAGGTCAGGAGTTTGAGACCAGCCTGACCAACATGGTGAAACCCCGTCTCTACTAAAAATACAAAAAATTAGCTGGGCATGGTGGTGGGTGCTTGTAATCCCAGCTACTCAGGAGGCTGAGGCAGAAGAATCACTTGAACCCAGGAGGCGGAGGTTGCAGTGAGCCGAGATCATGCCACTGCACTGCAACCTGAGTGACAGAGGGAGACTCTGTCTCAAAATAAATAAATAAATAAATTTTTAGGAAGCCATTTCCACCTGGAAATTTTCCTTAGAAATTCAGCCAATAATGGTTTAGGCCAATTCCTGTCAATTCTCTTTCAAATAGTTCATCAAGCAAAAGGTTGTACTCATGTCCCACCGGGATATAAAATTGAACTTCTCCTGTAGGTTATCTCTTCCCAAATGTTCAGTCAAAGCAGAACACCTCTCAACTGCACTGTACCTACCAAAGCCACCTCATGGAGAGTAACCCTGGCCTCCCAAGGCAGGCGTAGGGTGCAGATTGAGTCCCAGAATGACTGCCGAAATTGCAGCCATCATGGTAGGCATGGCATTCCTCATGCAAGGTTGGTTCTGCATCCACTGACACCCACTTGCATGCCTAGTACTGCACTAGACCCTGAGAGCCACCAGATGGATGTGCAGGGCACCTGCTCTCCAGGACCTCACAGTGCCATGCCATGAGGACAGTCAGAGCCATCTCTGAGCCCTTTTAGGGGCAGGGCCCAGACATGGTGAGGTGGGATTGAGGTTCTAGCACACAGCTCCTGGACTGGGCTCAAAACTCATCTGATGGCTGACCCAGCCTCTAAGCCTGTTACTTTCCTACCTGAGAGTGTTCTTCTCTCTCTTGGAAACTAGGCCGGAGGCTGACGGGCCTGAGAACTGGCTGCGGTCCTCACTTATAACATGTTCATATTCTAGACTAATCATGGAAGATCCCCTAGGCCAAAAGTGTGGGGGCTAGAAGCCTACCCAAACTTTTAAATAAAAGAAAACTTAGGTTTAATTTGACTGGTAATTATTTTTCAGAAGCAAAATCCATAGCCAGACCTGAGGACTTGCTGGCACCTGTTACTGTGCTTAAGGAACAAAGTCCTTCCCATGGTGCTGTGCCTCCTTTCATCCCACCCCCATCAGTGGCAAGGAACTGCCCCCTTCTCTGTTCTCCGTATGGCCCACCCCTCACTTCTGGTGTGCATGGAGCAGCTGCTAGGATGCAGGGGATCTTCCATGATGAGTCTAGAATATGAACATGTTATAAGTGAGGACCACAGCCAGTTCTCAGGCCCGTCAGCCAGGTGATAGGAGGCTCAGTAAGAAACATCCCAGTTCTGTTGTTTGGATCCTTCATGTTTGACTCGAGTGTACACTTGTTACTCCAGAAGGGGCATGAACATGCAGAGAGCGAGTGCTGGGAGCCTGTGGGCTTCTTGTCATATCTGGGTGCCTCTCTGAAATCTCAGCATGGCCCTCTCCTCCATCCCCCATCCTCCTAGCTCCTGCCCTATTTCAAGACCTGCATCCTTTCACACCCTGGCTGTGGTCACCACTTCCCAATTTATATGCCTTCCCTCAGCCCGCCCACCCTCACATGCTTTGGATTGATCTTCCTGAAGCGTGACTTGAAAGTGGGACGCCCCTTACAAGTTTTGAGTGGGTTCCCATTATCAAATGGCAGGAAGCCTTGAGCCCTTGTGGCCATGCAGTCTGGCCGCTTTCCAGCCACACAGCCTCTGTCTCTCTGGTTTCCCTCTTGCCCCGTTTGCTTTAGCAGAACTGAACGTAGGATATAAAGGGCAGTGGCACACGCTCCCCATGCTACCCCCATCTGGGCCTTCTCCCTAGCTTTCTCTGTGCCCACAAGGCCCTTCCCTCCTGCCTGTCCATATCTCCATGCTACTCATCCTTCAAGTTCCCAATCCAGCTTCACTTTCTCCTGAAACCCTCTTGATTCCCTTCCTCATGGAGTACCCTGGCTCTGTCTTGTCACAGTTACCCTGCTCACATCTCGTCTCTGTCAAACCCTAGACCCCATAAGGATGAGTTCAAGATCTGATTTAGCCTTGTCCTCTCCTAAAGCATCTAGCACAGTGCCTTGCTTAGAATAAGCACTCAAATATTGTTGAACAAAAGAGCAAATTAAGCCCTCAATATCTGGCTTTGGGATGTTTCCTTTGCTACTTAATTTCGGAGACACAACCTTATTTGGGAAAAGTGGATTTGGGGGTGGATGTAACCTAAGTCTTTGTATAAACAAGCCAGCTCAGTTCTCATGACAGCAGTGATTAGGTCCCACCTTACAGGAGGGAGGAGAGAGTAGAGCTTACAGCCGTATGCCGGGCATTGCACTGAGCCCGTGATGTCATTCATCTGGTCGTACCTCTCAACAACTTAGTGGTGAGAAATAACTATTTTTATTCCTGCTTTTTATGAAAAGTGTATAGCTCAAAGAGGGTAAGTGCCTTGTCACCTCTCCCAAGGCACATGTCTGGTAAGCTATAACTCTACCAGGTTTTTTAGGCCAAAGTAAAAAGTTCTTCTGAAGGAGTTTTATTTTGAGTATATTAAAAGTTGGCTTTTCCTGCCTAGCATGTAGTTTTACCTGTCCCTTACTTGGCTGGCAGAACGTCTGACTGGCCCACAGCTGGCCCAAGGCCATGTCAGGTCTCTTTTGGTCTAAGGAGGTCTGGCTGTCTCTACCAGGTGCTTTGTGGGTCTTGAGTCCTGGCCTATCAGGCTGCAGAGTCTACTGATAAATACGGGGAGGCTGTGCTCTGCCCTGGTGCCTTGTCTGCCTCAGGGTTGGATGCATGTGTGTGCTGGGGAGCCACAGGTGCTCTAGCCTGTTATTCCCCAAGGGTACCCTCCCTACCTACCCAGCTGTCCCTACCAGGAAAGCTGCTCCTTTGGGCTATTCTCAGTACAGAGCACCCAGCCCTGATGTTCCCTGCCAGACTCTGCAGAGTACAAAACCCATTGCTTATAGTAGCAACAAATTGTCTTCCTGTCCCTCTTCACTGTTGGGTGTCCTCTGGATTCCTCCAGAGTGTCTGCTACCCCAGGGGCTGGCAGTTCTGCCATCTCAGTCTGGGGAGTGTCTGAAGTATATTGATTTTCAGACACTTCAGTATCAAGGGAAGCTTGATCTTCAGGCTTACACGTAGGGCCTTTGCTCAGTTTCATTCTAGCTGAAGAGGATTAGACCTGGGACTTGAAGAATAGATGAGTATACTGAAAGGTGGCAGCTGTCCCCTTGTGAGAGGGAGGAAGACCTGTATGGATGGATCCCCTCTTAGAAAAATGTCAAAGTATGTGTAATATTTAACATGAAGGCAAGGTTAGGCATCCTGACTCATGTCTGAGCCTATCAACTGAGAAGAAGGGGCTCCCGCCCTTTCATTAGTCAATAAATATTTATTGAAAGCTCTACCAGGCAGGGTTTCTGGTTGCAAACAGCAAAAATGTGCTCTGCCTAATGTAACCAGAAAGAGAACATATTAGATCTGTAGCTTACAGAATCAACAGGAAAGTGGGAGAACTCGGCTCCAAAACAAGAAAAGGCCATAGGAAAAGGACAACAGAAACAAACTGCCCTTGTCAGTAATTCCCCACTCGCCTGGGGCTTCGCTGTGCTCAGAGCTGCAGTCCCTGGAAAGGGGTATAACTGGCAAGTTTGGTCACAGGCCTGTGCCCAGGCTGCCTGGGAAAGGAAATGTCTTTCCCATTGGCTTCTTGAGTTGGAGATCGAGCCTTGTCTCACACCAAGTCTCACACAATTAGGAATGCCCCTTTCAAAATAGGAAGAGAGTTTGAATGATGACTAGCCAAAAAATGACAATTGTCTACTGCTTTGGGATTAAGCACCACAGCCAGGCTCTGGGATGCGCACAGATGGACGTGACACGCTTCCTGCCATCACACAGATTATGATGTACACAGGGTTACCATACTATGGGGCAGGGGAAGCTGTGGTCCCTGACGGAGCCACTGGAGGGGTGCCTCACTGCCAAAGGTTGACTCCCAGCTGGGGCACGAGGACCTGAGAAGGCTGGTGCCCTTCCCTGATGCACAGACCACAGAAAAGGTAACAGGTTTGAGGTGAAAGATGATAATGTCATTTAGGTGTCCAGGTTCCCTGTGGCTTTCACGTGGGGAGCTGAATGAGGAAGAATGAAAGAGAGCTGGGCTGTGCCAAGTGCTGCTAGAGATGAGAGCAGGGTCTCAAGCTTTGGAACCATCCAGGGCTCTGTTGATAGCAGCATCCATGTTGAGTGGAAGATGATGGGAAAGGAAACTGGATTTCCTGCCCTAAAAAATGTGTGTCATGATGCACTTATGGTCTTCTTTCACTCATTACCTGGAGTGCCTTGAGAAGAAGGAGGTAGTGTGCTGTGCTGAGTGCAAAGAGGATCTGGCCTATGGCTGCAAGTCCAGGGCTGAATATCCCCCAGCTCCCTTGCCACTGAGCTCAAGCCTAGCATGTGGTACCCTTTCTTCAAGACAAACAGGCCATACCTTGGAGCAGAATGGCAGTGGAATGCTATCAGCCTGCACCCCAACACATGTTACCTGGGCCTGCCTAGGGTCTCTTTCTTCCACTTTTCTTCTTTGAGGGAAAACCACCCAGGTCAGTGATACCATGTTCATTCCCTGTTAGGTGACACTGCTGAGTGTGGAGATGACTGCCCTAAAAGAGGAGAGAGACCGACTCAGAGTGACATCTGAGGACAAGGAGCCAAAGGAGCAGCTTCAGAAGGCCATCAGGGACCGTGATGAGGCCATTGCAAAGTGAGTAGGGATGGCTTCACTTTATTCTTTTTTTTTTTTTTTTTTTTTTTGAGACGGAGTTTCGCTCTTGTTACCCAGACTGGAGTGCAATGGCGCAATCTCGGCTCACCGCAACCTCCGCCTCCTGGGTTCAAGCGATTCTCCTGCCTCAGCCCCCCGAGTAGCTGGGACTACAGGCATGCACCACCACGCCCAGCTAATTTTTGTATTTTTGGTAGAGACGGGGTTTCACCTTGTTGACCAGGATTGTCTTGATCTCTTGACCTCATGATCCACCCGCCTCGGCCTCCCAAAGTGCTGGGATTATAGGCATGAGCCACCGCGTCCGGCCCACTTTATTCTTAAGATGAAGTTGAGTATATAGAATTGAGCAGAGGCTCATTTTTTAAAAAGTAAATCACACAAAAGAATACAAAGGTAAAAGAGTTTCCCTGCTGCCTATCCCTACTCCCATTTCCATTCTCCTTTCCAGAGAGATACTAGTATTGAAAATTAGGTATGCATTTTTTGCAGTTTTTTTCTAATGCATATGTAGGTGTATAGTATGCATTTTCTAATGCATATGTAGTTGTTATGTGTTTTTAGACATCATGATACTGTACATGTCTTGCTTTCTTTTGCACTTATATCTTAAAGAACTTTCCAATTTTTTTTTTTTTTTTTTTTTTAGACAGAGTTTTGCTCTTCTTACCCAGGCTGAAGTGCAATGGCACAGTCTCAGCTCACTGCAACCTCAGCCTCCTGGGTTCAAGCGATTCTCCTGTCTCAGTCTCCCAAGTAGCTGGGATTACAGGCACCTGCCACCTCACCCGGCCAATTTTTTATTTTAGTAGAGCTGGAGTTTCACCATGTTGGCCAGACTGGTCTCGAACTCCTGACCTCAGGTGTTCTGCCAGCCTCAGCCTCACAAAATGTTGGGATTACATGTATGAGCTACCGCACCCAGCCTCCAATTTTATTATATGTATATATCTACCTCACTTTTTTTTTTTTTTTAGTTTTTTTTTAGTTTTTTGTCTTTTGTTTCTATTTTTTTATTATGGACATCTTCAAGCAAACACAAAAAGAGGAAATATAGGATGACTTCATCTCTCAGCCTCAATACTAATCAACATATGGTCAGTGTTATTTCATCTGTATCTTCACCCACTTCCTCCACCTCCCTGTTGGGTTCTGTTAAAACAAATCACAAGACATAGTGTCATCTCCTCCATAAACACTTTGTATACACCTCTACCAGAAAGAAGACTTAAAAAAAAATACCCAACCACAATACAATGATCACACTTGAAAAAATAATTTCTTAATAACATCAATATCCAGTTGATGTTAGAATTTCCCCAGTTGGCCCATAAATATCCTTTTTTTTTTTTTGAGATGGAGTTTCGCCCTTGTTGCCCAGGCTGGAGCACAATCGTGCCATCTTGGCTCATTGCAACCTGCACCTCCTGAATTCAAGCAATTCTCCTGCATCAGCCTCCCGAGTAGCTGGGATTACAGGTACACATCACCACACCCAGCTAATTTTTGTATTTTTAGTAGAGATGGGGTTTTACTTTCGAACTCCTGGCCTCAAGTGATCCACCCACCTCAGCCTCCCAAACTGCTAGGATTATGAGTGTGAACCATTGTGCCCGGCCAATAGTAATATTTATACATCACTTTACTGTTTATAAAACACGTTCATTAATCCTCCCAGCCACAGTAGGAAGTAAAATTTTTTAATCCCAATTTTACAGATGAGGAAACTTAAAAAATACTTCCCCAGGGCCAGGCCCACAGCTAGCAGTGACTCATGAGCCTCCATCAGGTCTTCTCACTCCCATTTTCCTGACACCCATTTCCTTCTGCTACACTGCTACTTGTTGGAAAGCTAAAATGAGCTCCTTGGAAACAATTTGTAAATAAGATACTACATGCCTTTGTAAAAGAAAATAATAATATGACACACATTTTAACTTCTGACAATCCTCATACTCAGGCTGAGCGGGTGGCTCATACCTGTAATCCCAGTACTTTGGGAGGCCCACACCTGTAATCCCAGTACTTTGGGAGGCCAAGGCAGGCAGATCACCTGAGATCAGGAGTTTGAGACCAGCCTGGCCAACATGGTGAAACCCCATTTCTACTAAAAATACAAAAATTAATCAAGCTTGGTGGCAGGCGCCTGTAATCCCAGCTACTTGGGAGGCTGAGGCAGGAGAATCACTTGAACCTGGGAGGTGGAGGTGGTAGTGAGCTGAGATTACGCCACTGCACTCCAGCCTGGGCGACAGAGCGGGACTGTGTCTCAAAAAAAAAGAAAAGAAAAAAAATTCCTCATACTCTAACCTTCTCACTTCCACACACACTTTTGCCTTCCCTTCTATTCTCTTTCATTACTTTCATTATCTCCATTTCTGTTTTACCTTTGGGCCCTCTTTTCTATCTGGTCAGAACGCATGTTATGGTGTCTGTCAGTTGCTGGTTTATTTTAGAAATTATTCTTGGTGAAGCCCACATAACTATGTATGTTTGCTGCTTGGATTTCTGCTATATTTAGTTAATGGATACTTAAGTAACAGTGTGATAAGGCTGGGGCATGGTGGCGCAGGCCTGCAATCCCAGCACTTTGGGAGGCTGAGGCAGGTGGATCACTTGAGGTCAGGAGTTCAAGACCAACCTGGCCAACATGGTGAAACCCTGTCTCTACCAAAAAAAAAAAAAAAAAAGCCAGGTGGGAGGACCACAAATTCAGGAGGCAGAGGTTGCAGTGAACCAAGATCACACCAGTGCACTCCAGCTTAGATGACAGAATGAGGCCCTGTTTCCAAAAAAAAAAAAAAAAAAAAGTGAGAGTGTGTTAGAGGCGGCAGCATACCTTTATGAGTAATAGTGAAATTGTGTGATGGAACAAAATGGTAAAATTAAGATGCTAATTGTGGAAGCTCATTAGAAATAAAAAGCAGGAGGAGGCCAGGCAAGGTGCCTGTAATCCTAGCACTTTGGGAAGCCAAGATGGAAGGATTGCTTGAACTCAGGAGTTCAAGACCAGCCTGGGCAACATAGTAAGAACTTGTCTCTGGCCAGGCGCGGTGGCTCACGCCTGTAAACCTAGCACTTTGGGAGGCTGAAGTGGGTGGATCACCTGAGGTCAGGAGTTCAAGACCAGCCTGGCCATCATGGTGAAACCCCATCTTAAAAATAAATAAATAGCCGGGCGCGGTGGCTCAAGCCTGTAATCCCAGCACTTTGGGAGGCCGAGGCAGGTGGATCATGAGGTCAAGAGATCGAGACCATCCTGGTCAACATGGTGACACCCTGTCTCTACTAAAAATACAAAACATTAGCTGGGCATGGTGGCGCGTGCCTGTAATCCCAGCTACTCAGGAGGCTGAGGCAGGAGAATTGCCTGAACCCAGGAGGCGGAGGTTGCGGTGAGCCAAGATCGCGCCATTGCACTCCAGCCTGGGTAACAAAAGTGAAACTCCGTCCAAAAAAATAAATAAATAAATAAATAAGAACTTTCTCTACCAAAGATAAAAATAAATTAGCTGAGTGTGGTGACACACTCTTGAAGTCCCAGATGCTCAAGAGGCCGAGGTGGGAGGATCACTTGAGCCCAACAGGTTGAGGCTGTGGGGAGCTGTGATCATGCCACTGCACTCCAGCCTGGGTGACAGAGCAAGATACTGTCTCAAAAAAAAAAAGAAAAAAAAAGCAGAATGAAGATAGACATACACATGGGTTGGTTACCTTCTCTCAGACAAGGAAAAGAGGCTGATCATTTTGTACAGAACCTTAGTTTTACCAGATGCCTCCATATACGCTCTCTCTGATTCTCCATCCTGGCTACACATTAGAATCATTTGGGGAGCTCTCAGACACCAAAACAGTACAATCGAAATCACCGTGTGGGGCTTTTTGGGGACCACTTCTTTCCCTGTTTATTTTAATGTGTAGTCAGCGGTGAGAAAACCTAAGAAAAAATAACTTCCTTCTCATCACTGGACTGCAGAAATCTTAAGGTGCACCGTCACCTATGCAATGAATGAGTTTCAGGAAAATTAAGTAGCAGTTTTATCTCCTTGCAGGTGAAAGGCCTTCACTAAAAACAAAATCTTGGGCTAGTAATCTGCCTTACAAAAACGAGTCAGTTACTAGTGGTTTCATTTTTGAAAAGGAATTACTCGAGCCCTGGGAAATATTCCTATTTTTAAAATGTGATTAATGTGTTGATCCCGGTCTGGGGTATTCTATGAATGACGAGCACTAAGATTCTTTAGTGAGCAAATGTCCCAGGGCTCCAGCGCGTGGCCAGGGTTGAAGTTTGTCCATGCAGGCCCTGCCTCAAGACCTTTTTGGGAAGGATAGGAACCCCACCATGCCTGGCGCTGCGCCGCTGCTGTGGCCCTGGGCCCCTCGGCTTCTCGGCAGCGACGTTAGTCAGCACATTCCCGGAGCGCCCACTGCTCCCGGCGCCACCTGCCGGGAGACGCCGGAAGCTCAGGAGGCTGCGGCTGCTGTGGGGCACCACGGGTTCTGACGCTGCTGGACCACAGGGTGGGTGGCCATGGCAACTGATGCCGCGTGAGGATTTCCGCCGTTTACTGCCAGCCAATAGCAGCTGCTATGACGGAGGCAGCCTTCGACGTCTGAGCCCTCAACACCCATTGGATGGGCTGGGGTCATGTCGCAGCCGCAGTGGGCGGAGCTGACATGATGGCGAAGCTGTCTGGAGCGGTTTCTCTAGGGGAGGCTGGTGGGACGTAGGTTAGTGCAGTCGGTGTTGGCGACGCTTGAGCTAGGTGGCCTCTGCAGGCGGATCATCTGGCTGCTCTTGGGCCCTGCACTTTCATCACTGGCTCTGTACAAGGAGCATGCTTTTGTTAGCTTTGTTGTTTCGAGTGCTTGAGGGAGCAATTAATGAAGGCAAGGGGTAAATAATACATGTTTCTGCAGTTGGGCAACCAGGGCTGCCCCTGCAGAGGTCCTTCAACCTTTATTCCCGTTCGCCTGCCCTAAGAAAAAATTAGTTTTCTTTTGCATTGAACAGCCATGATTTAGGAATGTTGGGAAAGGTGAAGAAAGTAATATATGAAATACACACAAAATGTGAAAATAGAAAATGCAAAAGTATGTCGGAGGATAAGGTTGAGGTGGCACAATTTTAGGATAAGGGTATAAATGTTAATATTTCCCCCCATCAGTAATCATCACCCAGAGATAACCAACTAGGTATTTTTGTGCATATCCTTGAATACACAGGCAGTTTTTGTTTTACAAACTAGTGTTATACTAGACCTTGTTGTCTGGTGTTTTTTTCCATTCAGCAAAATGTTATGAACTGTCAAATATTCTACCTCATGGTTTTTCGTGGGGTTTTATTGTTGTTGTTTTGATTTTTTTTGAAACAGAGTCTTGCTCTGTTGCCCAGACTGGAGTGCAGCGGCTCGATCTTGGCTCACTATAACTTCCGTCTCCCAGGTTCAAGCGATTCTCCTGCCTCACCCTCCCGAGTAGCTGGGATTACAGGTGCCTGCCACCACACCTGGCTAATTTTTGTATTTTTCATTGAGAGGGTTTCACCATGTTGGCTAGGCTGGTCTCGAACTCCTGACCTCAGGTGATCTCCCACTTCAGCCCCCCAAAGTGCTGGGATCACAGCAGCCAGCCACTGGGCCTGGACACACTTTATGGTTTTTACTGATGACTGTGTTCCATCTTAGCATTTATGACCAGTTTCCTGATTGTTGACTATTCCGATTAGACTGTGATGATCACCACTGTGTGGCTACCTTTGCACACCTCTGTATCTTCAGGACAGTCCCCCAAAAGGGGGTTGCTAACTACAAGGAATCCCTTCTATACCAGCAGGACAAGGTTCCTGCCTTCCAGTAGGGATAAGGCCTCTTTGGGGAAGGATGAGTAACTCCTTTATGTTGTGTGAGGCCTTTGATTCCCTCTGGGTTCCAGTCCTCATTTTAGTACTGTCCTTTTTCAACTTTCTGAGGTGGAGACGACAAATATTCCTTTCACCTACAGGTTGGTTATGAAAACTTAGAGAATATATGTGAAAACATGTTGCAAACGAACCCTCTACGGGCAACATCACAGTTATTGTTGTGGCTGCTGTTTGTTGTGAGTCAGGGGTCAGAGCCTGATTCCTCAGCCTGTGGACTCCAGGTGCCTCAAGTAAAGATCCAGATGCCTCTGGCACAGGTGTCCATGCTCACCCTGGCTTGTTGGTTCTCAGGAAGAACGCTGTGGAGCTGGAACTCGCCAAGTGCAGGATGGACATGATGTCTCTGAACAGCCAGCTGCTGGATGCCATTCAGCAGAAACTGAACCTCTCGCAGCAGCTGGAGGCTTGGCAGGTAAACCACAGCCCTGAGATCGAGGGCAAGAGAAGATTCCAGGAGGAATCTCTGAACCTAGGCAGAGTGTAAGGAGAGTTTGCTACTGGAGGGCCCCATGTGACTAGGTGAACAGCACATCCCAGTCTCCACCTGGCAAGATCAAGAGCTCTTGTTTCCCTAGTCCTGGGGAAGAATGCGTAAGGATGCTTGGGTGACAGTCCCCAGGCTGTTGCTGTTTGGAGATGTAGTGATCTCCAGACTTGGAACAGGGCCCGCCAGCAGCTGGTTGTCTGGGATTTGATTTAAGCTGAAAAGGAACAACTGGTTAACATGGAGGGCCCAGGAAGCTCCATGTGATTGCATGAAAATTCACAGCTGGATGTGGCTCAGCGGCCCTCCCGCAGCCGGCAGCTGCCGCCCTTCCCCTTTTCAAGGGCCAGCCTCCTTTTTCCAAAGAGCACTGTGCTGGTGCAGGCCCTGGGGAAGATAAATCAGTGGGTCCCTCTCTAAGCCCACTGTTTTTGGGGTCCAGCATGGGCCGGGGCTGTGGCTGGCTTGGTTTTGTTGCTGAGGTTGAGGTGGCACAGTTTTAGGATATGAGTATAAACATTTAATATTTCTCCCCAAGAACTCTCATCCAGACAGATGAAAAAGCCATCTGTGGCTTTACAAGGTAAGCCCCCTGAGGAGGGCAGGTTGTTGGTGACCATTCCTCCCAGGGCCCCTTGGGGCTGGCAGCTAGAGCACTGGCCCCACCACAGGGTGCCAGTCCCTGGCTCCTCGGCTCTGCATGACAGCCAGCTGGCCGCGCCCTGGCTGACCGCCGTTCTCTCTCTTCTCTCCCGGCTACAGTTTGCTTCCTCAGGGCTTTTTACTATCTGGCTCCTTTGGTTTCTGATCTAGTGGCCTTTCTCAGTTCCCGTATCAACAGCTTTAGTTGTACACCCCTCCTGCCTTTGAGGTGAGCCTGAGCCCTGAATCTCATCCACCCTCTCGCCCTGCCGTCCCGCCGCCTCCCCTCATGGCCCACTGTGTTCTGTGTGCTGGAGCCTGGCGTCATCTCTGTGCACTGTGACATGTCCTCCAGTACTAGCTCCCTCCTCCATCACAGTCGCATCCGGTGAGCTCCTCGGCAGCACGTGGCCCAGTGCTGATGGCTGGTGCCATCTTCTCATAAATAGCTGTTCTGTCCACTGAGGGACCAGCAGGCATGGAATTGTAAGCAGCATGTGTCTGGGAAACTCTAAAGGGGTGAGCTGGACAGAACTGACTGCTTAAAGTTAAAAAATGCAGTTTACAGTGTGCCAGAAAAACACTGGCAGCTTTGAAAGGTCGGTTTTTGAAGGGCCCTTTAGCATTCCTAAATTAGTTTTAGCTTAGATTTTACTGAGCACGTCCTAAGTGCAGGGCACTGTGCCAAAGATCATACACTGGAACCTTACAAGTAGAGACCATGTGTTGGCAAATACCTGGCACGATGTCAGCTCTGAGGGGCAAGCAGAAAAGGGGATGGAAGAGAAGGGAGGAAGACGAGGGCAAGGAAAAGACCAGGAAGGAGCTGAGTCTGAAGGACAGGGCTGAGAGGATGGGGAGGCTAGAGAGCAGGCCCTGAGCCAGAGAGTGTGAGGAGTCCACACTCACTGCTACCCCACGATAACTCGGGGAGGCCCTTGTTTCATGCCGAAACCTGCAGAGATAATAGAACGACACCCACGGGTGAGAGGGAGGAGGAGATGGACAAGCTGCTCAGGTGGAGGGGGCTGGCCAGCCCAACTTCATGCCCTCATCTCGCAAGTGGCTGTTCAGTACCAGAGAGGTTATCTACCCCGGCCACAGGGAGCCTGCCCTGAATGCAGGCCTCACCTGTCCTGTGCTCAGACACTGTAGACTGACTCACTCTAGGGTTTGGCCAGAAAAGCTCAGGGTCTTTTTACCAGGATGCCACAGAGCCTGCCAGGTTCAAGTCATGAAGCAATTGAGCAGATACGTGTTACATTTACTGATGATGCTAATTACACAGGCTGCTCATATTTCTAAACCAGTGGTTTTCAAACTTTGTTAGTGGCAGAACGCTTTTGTCAAATGGAGTCTACTCAGAGTCAGAATCTAGCCACTAGAATGGGAAGGGGGTGGAGCTGCCCTGTCCACAGGCTCCTCTACGGGAGAGGCTGCTATTCTGTAAAACATGGTGGGGCGGGCCATGGGGAGGAAGGCATTTTCTGGACAACAGGAGCCCCCAAGTCCAGGCCATTGGGCTGGGAGCTGGTAAACCGAGGTGGCCCTAGGGCCTTCAGGGGCTGGAGGTGGCAAACCAAACCGGAGGCACAGCCAGGCCCACAGGACCCAGGAGGCAGAGCCGCAAGGCCTGGTCAGAGGAGGCGGAGTGCCAGTGTGGGGACTGCAGGGGCAGACCACCCCAGCAGTCAGCCGAGGACCATGGTGGTCCAGCAGGTGTCATACTGTCGAGGAGAACCCAGCGCAAGCCTGTGGAGGCTGGAGGTGCCGTACAGCTCCTGCGTGTGCCTGGTGTCATACCCATGCTCACCGCTTTCGTGGTCAGGGCAGTCCCGGCTGCAGCCGCTCACTCATCTCATCCTCATCTCTCATCTGTCTGACGTTGCCACCTCCCTGTCCACCCCTAGGGCCAGGTCAGAGCAGCTGCTCAGCCCTGGTCACTCTCCCCTCCCCTCTGCAGGATGACATGCACAGGGTCATTGACCGGCAGCTGATGGACACTCACCTAAAGGAACGGAGCCAGCCGGCTGCTTCCCTCTGCAGGGGCCATAGTGCCGGGCGGGGGGACGAGCCCAGCACCACTGAAGGCAAACGACTCTTCTCATTCTTCAGGAAAATTTAAGTTAGGAGGAGTCAGGCCACCAAAGATGGGTGGACTGGAGGCAGCTGGAAAAGCAGTGCAGGCGAGGGCCTCCTGCAGCGTGCAGCTAAGCAGCTGCCCTGCCCCTCGCGCTAGGGCCCTGTGGGTCCGGGAGGGCCTTCTCCCTTTCGTCAGTGGGGATGGAAACCTAAAGGTGGGGGTCTTCCTTGGCCACTGAAGGCTGCCCTTGGCCCATGGCCTGGCCGAGCCCACACCTGGGCTTCTCCAGGATCCCGTGCCAGAGCAGGGTTAGGCCACCTACCAGAGGGGCCTCTTGGTGTTGGGTTCTCAGCTTAGCCCAACAGATCGCAGCTTACCCCCAGGCACTGCTGCCTCCTTGATTTTAGCCAGTGGGGAACAGAAGGAATGGAGGCCCTTCTCTGCATGCCTCAGGAGGCCTTAGCCCCGGGGGCCTCGTCTTGCGGGGCAGCAGGCCATGCCTAAGCCTCCATTCCTTCCCTAGCCCAGGGTCAAAGGGGAGATGGCAGCCCCTCCCCCTCGTGCATGCACCTCTGCTGGCAGGAGGCCAAGCCTCTGGCCGCAGGGCCCAAGAGCCAGGGCTTACCCAAGCTCAGCTGAGGCCACCCCCTGAGCCCCCAGGAGGAAGAAGGCCCTGTCCCCCGGCCACCACTACTGTCCCTCCCAGCCTCCAGTCGCTGCCCCTTAGCAGGGCCGGGCCAGGCAGAGTGTTCTCGCCAGTCATCTGCAGGCTTTAGCCATCCAGCCCTTTCCCCTGCTCAGGGCTGGGGCTGGACGGGGTTTCCTCCCATCTCCCTTCTGCACCCGTCACATACACGACTTCTTGGCCCAGCCAAGCAAGTCCAGGCCACAGAATGGCACCAGAGGGTTCTGTGGTCAGCCACCCCACCTTGAGGGCAGCATGGGCACCACGGGGTGGAGGGAAAGGGGAAGCCGCCAGGAGCCCCCAGATGCTTCTTGCTGGCTGCTGCTCCTGCCTCGGCAGCTGCCCCACATCCTCCACCCAGGCCCCCACTCAGAGGCTCCGCGGCCCAGCCAGCCCCCAGCTGCTCACAACGATTCAGTCTCCCTCCCTCACACGGGGAAAGCACAGCAGGGATGCGCGGAAAGAATGTACCTGTAGATGTGTACATACCACAGTGCTGTAATTTTGTATGTAGCAATCATGTAAATACATGTATGGATTTTATAATATACATATATAAAAATCTATAAAGGCATATTTTTAGAAAAACAGCACACCACTGCTTCTTTTGAAAATAGTCTGAATAAGAATAAAATGAATTTCTACAGAGCTTCCTGCCTCCGTCTATTTGCCGGGGAGGGGGGGTTGGTCCAAATGTAGACGGTATGCCAGACTCACCACTGGCTGCTGCTGAAGAGGTAGCACTTGTGGGTTCCCCTGCACCTGGGTCACTGCAGATGCCGGTAGTTAACCAAGGGATGTGGCCAGGAAGGGGGGATCCTGCCCTGCCCCTCTCGCCTGGCACTGTCCCCTGCCAGCGCTGTTTCCCAGGCCAGCAGGGCCCTAAAGCTTGGCAGAAACTTCAAGCCAGAAAGAGCCACTCCAGGCAAAGGCTTACACTGCATCTTTCCAGGCATGTGGAGAGTAAACACGGAGCTTCCCCTGGTATCTTACCACATGTGCTCCCAGCCAATGCATCCAACTAGGGGGAACTCAACTTTGGACCACCTGTTCATGGAGAAAGCGGATCTGGCTTCTGGAAGTGTCCCAGGCCTCGACAGGCTCCTGTGCAAGACCTAGACCAAGAACAGGGAAGAGCTGGACACTCTGGGTGGAAAGAAGCCAGGCCCACTCAGAGC
Organism: Sapajus apella; assembly: GCF_009761245.1. Classification (NCBI taxonomy): domain Eukaryota; kingdom Metazoa; phylum Chordata; class Mammalia; order Primates; family Cebidae; genus Sapajus; species Sapajus apella. The sequence continues at coordinate 78,338,783 of NW_022436942.1, forward strand.
ACATCTCTGGAGGGAGAGCAGACAGACCCTGGAAGAAAATTTGGCAGCTTGAACCTTTATTTTTAGTATTTTTTTAAAAAGCATAATTAGAAACTTTCAATACAGAAATAATCCTAGCAAACCATTTAAAAGTGGTGGTGTTTGACAAGTTCACATCAGGTCCACTAGGACGTCGGTCCAGCCCTGATCCCCCACCCCCACCCCGTATCCCCCATTCATGCATGTAACAGTGGGACAGGCACACTGCCATGACCAAAATCACCCCACCACCTGGGGCTGGACGTCCAGCTGCCAGAAGCCATGGGGGCTCCCAGCCTGGGCTGGAAGCTCCCAGGACCAACCCCCCCCCAACTTATTGCTTGAATTTGCAAGCACACCCCTGCTGGCCTCGCCTGATCACTCGGAGGCAAGCATGCCCCCCACCCACCAGCACAGTAGCCCCCAAGCACCAACACATCCTCACAGGGCCCATGGCGAACCAGAACAGTCACAAGGACGGAGACCCCACTTCTGCCGCCCCCAGACCAGATGAGGCTGCCTTCTGGTCAGCCCTGCAGCCCCTCCACAGTACCCTCCTTCCCAGGCCCACGGAGCTCCCCCACCCCATCCTGTGGCTCCAAAGTGAAGGCCTGTCCCAGCACCACCAGCTTTTGGCAGTTTGGGCAAGTGGAGAGACAGGTGAGAATAAACCCCCAGTTTTTATTGATTAAAAACCCATCCACAGTGCCAACATGGAAACTGCAGTGTGATCTGTGATGTGATTGTCCAATCACGGCTCTGCCTGGAAATCACCTAGGAAAGGAAATCTAAGGAAACACATCCTGGAATCAGTTCTTCCCAGGTTACTTGATCCCTGTAGGGGAAAGGGTAATGAGGTGTTCGGGCTGGGGGCTGGGGAAGCAGTCATCAAGTGCAGATGACCCTGGTTTTTCTCCAGGGGACTAGGGGTCAAAACTGACCGCTCCCAGCCATTCCTTCCCATCTTGCTACCTTTGTCCTGACAAAGATTAGGACAATGACTGGGGGCTGTCCACGGTCCCAGCCCAGAGGCCCCAGGCATGAGAGCCCAGCCCCACAATGGCAAGAAGCCATTCGTTTTTGTTTTTTTTTTTTTTCTAAAAACAATGGACACAAAGTGGGTTTGCCCCAACTTTTGCTGCTCTGCCAATCAAACCTCAGGGAAAGAAAATAATTGTGAGGAAATTCACTGATCTGGCTTCATTCTCTTGATCTCTTAAAATACTGCTCCTGCAGCCCCCATGCCAGCCCCATCTCTGCACGAACCTACCCCAACCTTTCTGATGGAACTTAAACCTCTTGGTAGAAATGAGAAGCCATGGCTCCCCTGGGTTTGGAGCTCAGAAGCATCTAGAAGGCAGGACAAGAAATCTGTTGGCCAAGGGGCAAGACTGACCACTTCTGGAACCGCAGGGCCTCAAGGCCGGGTTCCCCAGCTCCCAGAATGGCTGGGCGCAGAACAGGGAGGGAAGGGAGCTGGCACAGGCCCCGGAGAGGGGGCAAGACCCTGCGTGCCAGGGACAGAAGCTGACAGCCTGTCGGAGAGAATGAGCAACACGGAGCCCACTCCACTGGCGCAGGCTGGCCAAAGATGCAGCTAGAATGTGACGCTGTCTCCTCAGGACGCTGCTTGTAGTAAGATGGGCTGGGGAGGGGCGCAGGGAGGGTCCGTTGCAGCAGGCTGGCATCAAGGAGGCAAAAGCCAGAGCAGGACGCGGTGTGCGGCCGGGTAGAGCAATATACACTATGTACAGACTCTGTGAATCAGTCCGCTCGGCTGGCAGCGTCCTTGCCAGGTCCAGGCGCCTTGGCCGGGGAGGAGGGGGCACCAGTAGGGAAGGGCGGGCTGGTCCAACACCTTCTTGGCACTCGAGGGGGAAGGGGGAGGAAGTGCCGATGGCGCCTCCCGATACAAAAACATGGAGAGAATTCTTTAAATAACGGCACGAAACTGAGACTGTCCCCCGAGGAACCCCCGTGGACCTCGGGCTGGGGGAGGGACCGCAGTGCAGTCTCTGCAGTGGACTGGGCGGCATTAGCAGCATCGTTTCTTTCGTTTACTGTTCTTCGTAAGCTTCACCACGTCGTTCTGTTGTTGCTGCTGCTGTTTCGCCAGGTTGTCTTTCTTTGCTCGGAGGACCAGCTCCGTGATGCAGTTGAACATCTGTGGAGAGGAAAGAGGAAGGGCCGGCCTCAGACCTGGCCAGGAGGTCCCTGCTGGCCGCACTTCCTACCTGTGAATGTTTGGTATGTATGTCTTCAAAGCCTATTCTAGAAGGAGGTGGTGAATTATTTTATTTAAAGGTCAAAAAGGAACCACATTGCTAAAACCCTGTCTCTACAAAAAATACAAAAATCAGCTAGGCGTGGTGGTGCACACCTGTAGTCCCAGCTACTCGGGAGGCTGAGGTGGGAGGATCACTTGAGCCCAAGAGAACGAGGCTACAGTGGGCCATGAACACACCACTGTACTCCAGCCTGGATGACAGAGTTAGACCCTAACTCAACAAATAAGTCTGAAAAAAGGAACATCATCAAAGGCCCCCCATGAGCGGTGTGGCTTGGGGAAGTCAATCTCACAGGGGTTCACAGGGGTTTTCCAGTCCTTTTTTTTTTTTTTTTGAGATGGAGTTTCGCTCTTGTTGCCCAAGCTGAAGTGCAATGGTGCAATCTCGGCTCACCACAACCTCCAACTCCCAGGTTTAAGCAATTCTCCTGCCTCAGCCTCCTGAGTAGTTGGGATTACAGGCATGTACCACCATACCCGGCTAATTTTTTGTATTTTTAGTAGAGACAGGGTTTCTCCATGTTGGTCAGGCTGGTCTCAAACTCCCAACCTCAGGTGATTTGCCTGCTTCGGCCTCCCAGAGTGCTGGGATTACAGGCGTGAGCCACCAAGCCCAGCCTCCAGTCCTTTTTTTTATAGAGACAAACCCCTTTCCTTCAGCTGGAATCCGGTGACATGACAGATGAAAGTGCCCTGGCCCTGTTCATGGACAGAGGTGACCCAGGGTCTGCCCACTCCACACCACCTCACGGCATGTGGGGCCCAGAGAGGTGAAGTCACTGCCCAGTGTCATACCAGCCCCACCCACAGGCCCAGGTGGACAGGCCAGTGTCAGGACACCAGCCTGACCTTCAGAGAAGAAGCCTTGCTCCCTGCCACTGTATGGCCCATGTGCCCCGAAGCAGTGGGGATCCTCAGCTTCCCATAGGCCTCTGAGCTCCACACCCCACAAGGCGGCCAGTAAGGCAGAGGACTAGTACAGAAACTGCTTGGCTTTGATATGGGACAGAGGTTTACTCAGCTTCTTACTAGCTGGGTGGTGGTCCTTAAGTTACTTCAACACTTAGAGCCTCAGTTTTCCTGTTTGAAATGTGTGAATAATTGTACCCACCTTAGAGGACTGCTGAGCTATGAACTAAGATCATTAAAGGGCCTGGCACATAGTAGGCACTCAGTAAATGGCACTTACTAGGACATTTTTTTTTTTTTTTTTTTAAGATGGGGTTTCACCAAGATGGCCAGGCTGGTCTTGAACTCCTGACCTCAGGTGATCCACCCACCTTGGCCTCCCAAAGTGCTAGGATTACAGGCGTGAGCCACCGCGCCCGGCCTACTAGGACGTTTTCTATTGGCCATTTAGATGCCTCGAGCAGGCCAACAGTGAGAAGAAAAGGGCCACGGGGGTGCGGCAGAGCCAGTGACCCAGGGCCTCACCTCTTCCACGTTGACATTCTCCTTGGCGCTGGTCTCGAACAACTGGATCCCCATCTGCCCAGCAAATTTGTAGGCATCTTCTGTCTCCACCACCTTCCGCTCAGGGTCATCATTCTTATTGCCCACTTCAAAGCAAGGCAGAGTCAGCGCAGCCCTAAAGGGCACAGCTGGCTGTCTCCCTCCCCCGACCCGACGCCCACTTCAGCCCCTGGGCACAGCCTCACCTAATATTCGGCACACATCATCACAGTTCTGGTTGATTTCGTGAAGCCACCGCTTGACGTTGACAAAGGACTCGGCACTGGTGACGTCGTAAACTACAATGACCCCGTGGGTCCCCCGATAATACCTGTAGGGCCAGAGTGTGCGGCAGCACTTCAGCCCCAGCAGGAGCCACCCCCTTGCCAGGACCCGCCTGCCCACATCAGGACAGTGACCCAGGAAAGGGGAGGGTGGCCCTGGAGCCTGGGCTCTCGCCCTGCTCAGCAGAGACCCGAGCCATGCCCAGAGGGCAGGAGAGGCTGCAGCAGCAGCACTGGCTCCCCCTGCCTGCCCCCAGGCACCAGTAGGGTGGGATAGCCAGCCCCTTGGTGGCAGAGCAGGTCTGAGAAGTCACACCATGCTGTTCAGAGTCTGCTGCTGGCTTGAAACATCTTTGAAGTTCTTGCTTTATTTTGGGATTTCAGGCAGTTTTTGTATTTGACATCATGTTATCACTGTCTTTGAACATTCAAAAAAAAATATTTTCTCCTCAAACCCGTTTTAGAGAAACGCGTTTCCAAGAAGCCACACCATCATGAAGCCCTGGCAAAGTCTGTGTCCCCTCCCCTGGGGCAGGTAGGCATCTCCCTTCCTGCTGCTCTTGGCTCATCTGTGCAAGTGGCAGGAAAAGCTTGGACACCACACAAGCATCTGGGGATGGCTGGGGAGAGGGGCCAGCAAAGCCACCACCCACACATGCAGACCCCAGGGCCAGCCAGGGGAGCTGGAAGGAGACATCAAACTCTCCTCTCCAGACCCCATCTCCCCATTCATCCGAATGGTACAGAAAGACATCAATCCCCAGAGGAAGACAGGACCATAGCCTCCGCTTCCCTCTGTCGCAGAGCTGGAGGCCAGAGAGCAACCCTGCCCTGAACTGTGCAATCAACCAGAGCCACCTCTCTCCTGCTCTCCCCAAAGCCGCAGGGACCTCCTCCCCGAGGCTCCTCAGGACACCACACAAACCACGAGTGGACAGGCTGCTTCCTCCCAGCCTTCTGGCTGCCAACTGCTCCAGCCCTAAGTACCTCCACCCTGACCAGCCCTGGGGCAAAGCCCAACCTGCCCCTGCCCCTGCCCCATTCTGGCTCCACCCTCAACACCGCTGCTGGGATTTCCTCCCAGGGCTTCATTCTGCCCACAGCTTTGCTTCCAGGACGACATCGCTCCTTGGCTTTGGGGGAGCTGTGACAATCAAGTTTTCTTGGCACTGGGCCCAAGAACCAGCTCTGGCCTTGGCAGCAGCTGTGGAGAACAGCCGGCTCAGCACACGGAACGGCGTGGCGGACGCCTTCCAGAGTGAGGGAGCGCTGGAGCCGCAGGAAGAGCAGAGGAAGAGCAGAGGAAGCGCAAGGAGTGGATGGCTCTGCAGACTCTCCTTTGCTGAAGATGATCAGAGATACCAAGAAACACCTACAGCCATGGCCCTGGCGCAGAGCCCCAGTGGCTCCCTGGGCGCCTCCGCCTCATCTGAGGCCCAGAAAAAGGGCTTTATCTGAGAGCAGAGAGTTCGTCTGTGGATGAAGTCAGGGGCTCAGAGCTCTGGCTAGGAAGGTCCGGAGCACTGAGGCTTCCCATGGCCACCAGGAATCGCTTTCACTCACCAGGACTCTGCTCTAGGCCAGGCTCAGAGCCGGGGGCTTGGTATCCATTACCTTACTAATCTCTGCAGCCACCTGATCCAGGAGACCTCAGGATGGCCATGTGACCAGCGAGGGATCTGACTCCCAGGCCCAGCCTTCCTTGTCACTTCTCCCCTCACCTCCACCCCACCCACACCTCTCAGCACCAGCAAACCTCAGCTTCTGAGAGCAAGAACCCAAGAGGGGGTGACCACAGGGCTCTTTCCCGCCAGGCTAATGGGACACAGTTTCAGTTTCTCTTTTAATGTCCTGCATCAGAAAGTCACACTACTGTATCCTGACTGCCCCATTCCCAAAAACTCCGAAAACTGACTTCCCCAAAACTCCTTCCTTCTTTGCCAGTGACCATCACAGGGCATCGAGACTTCCAGTGAGCCCTGCAGGGCCTCCTGCCTCGTGGGGGCCAGAGCGGAACTCCTAAGACAGAGCTACCACTCCACTTCCCCAGACAGGCAGGATGGCAGCAGGAGTCCGGCCACTGCCCACAGGCCACCCCTTCCCAAGCCCCCTGGGAAAATCCCATGCTGCTCCCAGGAAGCCGAGTAACTCTTCCCAGCTCCCCACGGAACGGAGGAACCAGTTTACCCTCTTCCCGCCCTGCCCAGCCCGGAAAGCAGGTGACTTCATGGTGGCAGGGAGGGGCTATGGCTCCTCCTGGTGAAAGAGCCTCGGACCCTCCAGGCCCCACCGCCCTGCCCGGGGATTCATTCCTCATAGCCATGGGCCTCCCAACCTCTGCTGCCCCAAACCTCTGCCTGGTTTTAAAGCACAGGATGGGGCGGGAAAGCAGAGTACCACCTGCCCAGCGGAGGAGGGCCTCAGCAGCCTCAACGCCAACCCTGAGTACCCCTCACCCCTGCCCCCCAAGTTAGGAGGCTTGATCCTCCCTGGGCTTGTTTTCCTGTCCATAAAATGGAGATAGTCACAGGCCTCTCCACCAGGATTAACCGAAATAAAGCAGGTGGAATCCTAGCGACAGGCCCAACCCAGAGCAAGGTCAGCGCCCAGACCAGCTGACCCCAGCATAAAGGCTTGTCTTGCCTGGGCCTGCAGCCCCAGGCTGCCCAAAGCACTGATGCCAGCCCTGCCCAGCATCCTCCACAGGTCCTCAATGGCAGCTGCCGAGACATGCAGGCCACAGAGCCCCCGCTCACAGGCTCATCAACCATCACCACACAGGCTGCACCCAGAGACCCTGGAACTGTGAGCACCCAGGGATGTGGGCACCACGGGCTGCAGCACACGTGTGCTGTGTGCTCAGTGCAGGGTGAACCCAGTGACAAGCTTTCTGCCTTGGCTCCAGCCCCACGAGCTGCCCGCCCAGTGCGCCTGTCCCTCCTCCAGCGGCCCTACTCTCCCCCGCACTCCCAGCCACCCATGAGGGCACTGCACCCCACACTTCCCACCTCGGGAAATGCCAAGGGGCCAGGGGTGGGCTGCCAGCATGGGGTGCACCCGGCTTTCACACTGCAGGGAGGAAGGGGGCCGCTGGCCGGGACTTCCTCATTTGCCTTCCTGAGGCCACTTCTAGAGGTGCTGCTCGAGAGAGCCGAGGAAGTGCCCATGAAGCCAGACAGCTGCCCCCAACTCTGCACAGGCCGCTGTGTGGAGCGCAGGCTCGAGCACTGGGAGGGACCCCTCCAAGGTGCTCTCTGTAAAATGGGATCACAGCAGCTCCAGGCACATGGAGCTGCTAGACAGCACAACCCAGCCACTCATGTTGACACCCTCAACAGAGTACCTGGCCCCCTCCACATGGAAGCCAGCCCCAGGGCAGGCCCTCAGGGAAACAAGCACAGAAAGCCTAGGCAAGGTGCCTCAGGACACACAGTCCAACAGCTCCAAATCCCCTTAAGACCCTGCTCCTTCCTAAAACCTGCTCCACTAACAAGCCAGTGGGAGCTGCTCCAAAGGACACTCCCATCTGCGCTGCCGTTTCCCTCTGGCCTGCAGCTCAGCCACAAAGGTGGCAACCCGTGGGCAGCCGGATTTCCCAGGAAACAGCTTTAAGGGTAGGGAAGGGCCTAATGACACACACCAGTGTCCCCTCTAGACAGCGCCACCTCCAAGGCGGGTGATGGGGCCTGCCCAGGCCAACTCTAGCTTCCACAACTGACACCTACCAAGAGGAATTGCCAGTGACTAAGTCCTGGGCGGGCAGGGCACGTCACAGCACCCTAGCAAGGCAAACACTACGCTGCTCCCTCTGTAAGGTGACGGTGTGGCAGGCCGGAGGGTCGGCTGACTCTCCAAGGGGACAGCCCATGGCCACTATCTGGCCAGACTCCACCACGGTGCTCAGCACCACCCACCGCCCCCACCGGTAGTCATCCCCCATTCCCTCACACCTTCAGGACGAGGAAGGCTGCAGCCAAACACCACCCACTACAGCCGACAACAAGCTCACTTCCTGACAGCCTCGGGGACCCACTGGTGACATTTCCACCATGACCAGGCACCGGTTGCTCAACCGTGTCCACAGGTCAGTGGTGCTGGTGCCGGCTGAGTGGGAGTGGGCGTAGACTCACGTGGAGGTGATGGTGCGGAAGCGCTCCTGCCCCGCCGTGTCCCAGATCTGCAGCTTCACCTTCTCCCCGTTGATCTCCACAGTCCGGATCTTGAAATCCACTCCGATCGTGGTGATGTAGCTGCCTGCACACACACGGCAGTTAACAAGGCCCAGCACAGGTCTCCCTGCAGGCCCCCAGCCCCACACTGCACATGACACACCCCCAGGCTCCCGCACCCCCAGCTCATGACATGTGCCTGGCACATTCTAGGACCCAGGGACACAGCCCTGAACAAGGAACACGAGGCCCCTCCACCCACAAGTAAAGTGAAGGGGGGAGGCAGGATGCCAGGAAACAAAGGGGACAATTTCTGAGAGTGAAAGTGACATGCAGGAAATAAAGCGGGATGGGAGCGGGACAGGATCTTTTAGAGTGGCTAGGTGGGGACACGCCAGCTGTGTCTCAGAATGGTAGACCTATGGCGGGCATACTCTGGGTTTTTCTTTCCTATTCAATTTAAAAATTTTTTATGGCCCTCAAAATTCACCTCCAAACACACAAATAGGTCATGAGCTGCAGTCTGAAAACCACCGCTCCAGGCAGGGGAGACAGCAGCAAAAACAGCCACAGGTGGGATTACGTGAGGTCAAGCCCTAGGCCCAAGGCAGGCAGAACGTGGCAAGGCCAGATCTTGGACCTGAGTGCCACTTCCAAGAATGTCAACTTTCTCTCGTGTGTGATGAGGAGGCACCAAAGGGTTTTCATCGGGGTGTGAGATGCATTTTAAATAGCTCTCTCGCAGCATCTGTGAGAAAAATTGATTTTTTTTCGAGACAACACGTCTCATTCTGTCACCCAGGCTGGAGCTGGAGTGAAGTGGGACTGCATCCTTGACCCTCCTCAGGCTCTGACAATCCTCCCACCTCAGCCTCCTGAGTAGCTAGGACTACAGGCACATGCTGCCACACCTGGATAATTTTTTTTTTTGAGGTGGAGTCTAGCTCTCTTGCCCAGTAGTGTCGTGGCATGATCTTGGCTTACCACAACCTCCACCTTCTGGTTTCAAGTGATTCTCCTGCCTCAGCCTTCCAAGTAGCTGGGACTACAGGCATGCGCCACCATGCCCAGCTAAATTTTTTCTGTTTTTTTTTTTTTTTTGAGTAGAGACGGCCAGGCTGGTCTTTACTCCTGACCTCGTGATCCGCTGGCCTCCGCCTCCCAAAGTGCTAGGATTACAGGTGTGAGCCACCTCGCCCAGCCTTTTTTTTTTTGAGACAGAGTCTCACTCTGTCACCCAGGCTGGAGTGCAATGGCACGATCTCAGCTCACTACAACCTCTGCCCCCCCGAGTTCAAGTGATTCTCCTGCCTCAGCCTCCCGAGTAGCTGGAATTACAGGCTGCTGCAAACCGCACCTGGCTAATTTTTGCATTTTCAGTAGAGATGGGGGTTTCACCATCTTGGCCAAGCTGGTCTCAAACTTCTGACCTCATGATCCACCCACCTAGGCCTCTCAAAGTGCTGGGATTACAAGCGCAAGCCACCACGCCCAGCCTGAAAGATGGATTTGAGGACAATTTCTAGCTGGAATAATTGTCCAGTCCAGCCTTCCAAAGCCTCACACTAGCAAGAGCACAACTTCTCACTACATTTGGGGCTTACGCTGTAACAGTACAGGAGATACCACGCACAGACATAATTATGTGAAATGTGGCAAGGGCGTAGGAAAGGTCAAATTCCAAGATGGGGTGGAGAACAAGGCAGGCTTCAGGGAGGATGTCATATCTGGGCTTAGCTTGAAAGAACAGGTAAGACTTCAAAGGTTGACATTAGGTAGGGAAAAGATGTCCCACTCAAAGGCAAATAGCCGAGGCAAACCCACAACCAGAACTTTGGAACAACAAGGAGTGCGGCCCAGCGCCTCGCACAGTTAGGCTCTCCAGAAACAGCTGGGGGGTAACAAACGAGCAAGCCAAAGAACAAAAGAATGACCAGGTGGTAGGATGAAGCCAGAAAGCTAAGCTGGAAACAGACCATGGAGCCAGTGGTTCTCAGCTGGGATGACTCTCTCCCTCCAAAGGACACTCAACAATGTCTGGAGACATTTTTGGGTGTCACAGCAGGGGGAGGGGAAGTGTTGCCAGCAATCAGTGGGTGGAGGCCAGGGATGCCACTCAACATCCTTCAACACGCAGGACAGCCCCACAACAAAAATCACAGGGCCCAAAGGGTCAACAGTGTTCCAGTGAAAAGCTTGCTGCAAACTCTGCTCGGGTGAGAGGGCCACCGTTTTTTTGGGGTTTTTTTTGAGACAAAGTCTCACTTTGTTGCCCAGGCTGGAGTGCAGTGGCATAATCTCCACTCACCATGACCTCCGCCTCCCAGGTCCAAGCGATGATTCTCCTACCTCAGCCTCCTAAGTAGCTGAGACCACAGGTGCGTGCCACCACACCTGGCTAAATTTTTTGTATTTGTAGTAGAGGTGGGGTTTCACAGTGTTAGCCAGGATGGTCTTGATCTCCTGACCTCATGATCCACCCACCTTGGCCTCCCAAAGTGACGGGATTAGAGGCGTGAGCCACTGCGCCCAGCAGGGGCCACTGTTTTTAAACAGAGAAAAGACCGTGCTGGACACACGCATTAGCAGTTCAGGGTGGGTGAGGGTTGCCATAATGCTTCCAGGTAGAACCAACAGCAAACTGAGATACTGGTAGTAGAAACAGAAAGTGGGAAGAGATTGCAAAAACGAGCCCTCCAAGCATCAAATGCTGATTAGATGGGGAGGAAGAGGGGCATTAAGGAGGAAGAGGAACATTTTTCAGCATAATTAGAGGCTGTTAATCAGTTATAATTCTTGAACAGAAGGTAACAGCCAGCTACAACAAATAGCTGGCATTTATTGAGCAATTACTTAGTCCCAGGCACTGTAACCTGTATTATCTCAGGTCATCCTATAACAACCCCATGGGGGAAGGACCATTATGATTTCTACTTTACAGATGAACTGAGGTTTAGTCACTGGCTCAAGGTCACACAGAGAAGCCATTGCTTTCCAACACCACACCACCAGTGAGGATACAGGGCCAGTGTCAAGGAAAGAAGAGGGGGGAGCAAAATCCACTTTTCCACCAAGAGAAACATCAGCCATGGAATCACTTTCTAAAAGCAGCTCAGTCATGTCAGAGGGAATATTCCACAAGACAATCAATCAGAGACGCCAACCCCACCCAAAGCATCTGTAATGAACCTGATGTATTTAACAAACAAAAATGTGTTCAGCTGGGCACAGTGGCTCACGCCTGTAATCCCAGCACTTTGGGGGGCTGAGGCGGGCGGATCACAAGGTCAGGAGATTGGGACCATCGTGGCCAGCATGGTGAAAACCTGTCTCGCCGGGCGCAGTGGCTCAAGCCTGTAATCCCAGCACTTTGGGAGGCCGAGGCGGGTGGATCATGAGGTCGAGAGATCAAGACCATCCTGGTCAACACGGTGAAACCCCGTCTCTACTAAAAAATACAAAAAATTAGCTGGGCATGGTGGTGCGTGCCTGTAATCCCAGCTACTCAGGAGGCTGAGGCAGGAGAATTGCCTGAACCCAGGAGGCGGAGGTTGCGGTGAGCTGAGATCGCGCCATTGCACTCCAGCCTGGGTAACAAGGTAACAAGAGCGAAACTCTGTCTAAAAAAAAAAAAAAAAAACAACAACAAAAAAATCTGTCTCTACTAAAAATACAAAAATTAGCTGGACATGGTGGTGCATGCCTGTAATCCCAGCTACTCAGGAGGCTGAAGCAGGAGAAATGCTTGAACCAGAGAATCAGAGGTTGCAGTGAGCCAAGATCACACTACTGCACTCCAGCGTGGCAACAGAGGGAGATTCCCTCTCAAAAAAAAAAAAAAAAAAAAAAAAAAAAAGTGCTTAATCTTACCAGTGATTAGGGTAAAACAAAGGTAAACAAGTTAGCCCCTTCTGCCTATCAGCTCAACAAGAATGAAGACAGCTACTAAGATCCAGCATTGATCACGGTTGACAAGGGGCACTTTCCACCCTTCAGTGGGAGTGTGAATTAAATTACTCCAGCATCTTTGAAAAACAGGTTAGCAGTACCTTTGAAAATTCTTGGTGCATACACCCCGCAACCGGTAACCCCACTTCTACAGAAACACACACACAAGAATAAATATCAGCCAGGCTCTATGACTCACACCTTTAATCCCAGCACTTTGGGAGGCCGAGGTGGGTGGATCACCTGAGGTCAGGATTTTGAGACCAGCCTGACAAATACATTGAAAGCCCATCTGTACTAACAATACAAAAAGCAGCGGGGTGTGGTGGTGGGCACCTGTAGCCCCAGCTCCTTTTAAGTTGAGACAGGAGAATTGCTTGAACCCAGGAGGCGAGATTGCAGTGAGCCAAAATTGCGCCACTGCACTCATCTGGGAGACAGGGCAAGACTCCATCTCAAAAAAAAAAAAAAAAGAGTAAATATCGACTAAAGCCCAAGGAGCTAAGCATCACTGAAAACAGACACAACCCGAAGCCAGGCACGAAGTAAGAGCACTGTCAGTGCGCTATGTGGTGCGCCCAAGCACAGAAAGCGCCCCCACACTCAAATGAACCCAACGGCCTGCATGTGGAGCGCAGAAAGAAGCTGGAAAGACACACTCTGACCAGAGGCTGCCAGGGCAGCACAGGGGGCAGGAGCAGGGACTGCGCCCGGATGACACCCTTAGACGCTGTTACGGTAACCTTCCTGTTTGGACCCTGGGTGGGAAAATGATGGGCTAGCCAAAGGGTTTTTGTGAGCAGGTACATTTAGACCACAGAGACTTCTGACGGAAGCTCCACCAGGTCCTAAGGCCCACTCCATCTTCTTCCCTCCTCTGGCAACCAGAATGAGACAGTTCCCAACATTAGGCAGAGGCAAGTGTGTTCCGGTGCCAGGGAGGGGATGTCAACAAACAAACAAAAACGACCCCCCAGCAGGACTGCAGGGGAGGACTCACCTGAGAAAGTGTTGTCTGCAAAACGCAACAGTAAACTGCTCTTGCCCACACCTGCAAGAGAGAAAACACTGCGATGAGGGGGGCAGGTGGGTGCCCTCCCTCCAGCCCCGGCCCTTCTTCTGGGAGACGATGCCAGAGTCCCAACTCTTAAGAAGCTCAGTGGGACCCAGCTCACTTCTCAATGCTCTTTCCACCTCCCTGAGCAGCCACACACCAAGAACATCTCTTCTGCTCGATCCCTGACCCTTTCCTTCGTCCTTGTGTGACAAGCTGTTCCCAAATCCTCTGGGGGAAGACATGAGAAAGGGACTGGTATGCAGGCCCTGGGTGAGGGCTGGCCCAAAAGCAGATGCCAGGAGACAAAGTAGAATGAAGGTCAATCACACGGAACAGTCCCCAAGTGCATCTTCAACACGGTCCCTAGAAAAGTACATGCCACATTATGGCACATCAGTTAGGGAGCGACCTGGAATGAGGAACTGCAGAGCGGGAAGGGACCCTTGATATCACCAGGGCTATTTTGCAGGTGAGGAAACCAAGGCCCACACAGCTAGAACTCAATGGCCTCCATCTTCCCAGCTGATGGCCCCGCTGGGTGGGCTGGTGGAGTGGAGGGTCTGCCTTATACCCATCAGGGCAACAGCCCACATGTGCTCAGACCATGCACCAGCCACAGCAGCTCCTGGCTGCTTAGAGCACAAACAGGTATACATCTGGCCTCACCCACTTTTTTTGTAAAGAGATGGGGTCTCATTCAGTCACTCAGGCTGGAGTGCAGTGGTGCAATCATAGCTGACTGCAGCCTCAAACACCTAGGCTCAAGTGATCCTCCAGCCTCAGCCTCCCGAGTAGCTGGGACCACATGTGTACACCACCAAGCCTGGCTAATTTTTTTTATTTTTAGCAGAGACGGAGTCTTGCTATGTTGCCTAGGCTTAATTTTTTTTTATCTTTTGTAGAGACGAGGTCTTGTTATATTGACCGAGTTGGTCTAAAACTTCTGGCCTCAAGCAATCCTCCCGCCTGGGCCTCCCAAAGTGCCAGGAATTCAGGCATGAGCCACTGGGTCCAGACCTGTCCCCTTGACTTCAACTCATAGTGCTTTCAGCCTGCCAAGTGCACCTGTCCCATGTCCTTCTATCCCATCCCCAATCTCCAACAACCCTGACACCAGGCAGTTAATTGACCACAAAGACTTCACACGCATCGGGCCATCTGTGTGGTAAGCCCATGGATGCCTCTTTGACTGTATTTCCAGCCACATCTCTTGAGATGAGGACGCCCAGGCTCAGAGCTGCTGAGTAGCCGGCCTAAGTGCTTCTGCAAGAAGCAGTAAAGCTGAGATCCGCGTCCAGGTCGGACTCCTCCAGAGCGCTAACACTCCTCCCAATACACACTGCTGGGAGTCTGGCCTCTGGTTCAGGAAGGGGGAAAAAAATGTGTGGGGGCTCCTACATCTCACTCCTGTTAGATTTTCAATGAAAATGCCACGGGGCCGGGCGCGGTGGCTCAAGCCTGTAATCCCAGCACTTTGGGAGGCCGAGGCGGGTGGATCACGAGGTCAAAAGATCGAGACCATCCTGGTCAACACGGTGAAACCCCGTCTCTACTAAAAATACAAAAAATTAGCTGGGCATGGTGGCGCGTGCCTGTAATCCCAGCTACTCGGGAGGCTGAGGCAGGAGAATCGCCTGAACCCGGGAGGCGGAGGTTGTGGTGAGCCGAGATCGCGCCATTGCACTCCAGCCTGGGTAACAAGAGCGAAACTCCGTCCCCAAAAAAAAAAAAAAGAAAAAAAAAAGAAAATGCCACAAAAGCTATGAAATCCCCTGAAACAAATTGCAGATTTTGAGCATAGGGTCTATTTGCAGGAGAAGCCCACAGCAATTTTTTTTTTTTTTTTTTTTGAGAGACAGGGCCTTACTCTGTGCGGTGTGATCACAGCTCACTCTAACCTTGAAATCCCCAAGTACCTGGGACTACAGGCATGTGCCACCACACCCAGCAAACTTTAAAAAAAAATTTTGTAGAGATGTCGTCTCGCTATGTTGCCCACACTGGTCTCAAACTCCTGGCCTCAAGCAATCCGCCTGCCTCAGTCTCCCAAGGTGCTGGGCTAACAGGCGTGGGCCACTGCAGTCGGCCCCCACAGCTTTTATTAGATTCTCAAAAAGGGAACTGCCTCCACCCCCACACCCCCAGGTAACCAAAGTGGCAAACCACTGCTGCAGCTGTATTTCCCTAAGCCTAACCCAGCATCCTCTCTGGGCAGTCCTCTAAAGATCCCATCTGGGAACTTCTCCCGGTGAGTGAGCTGCCCCAGGATGCCCAGAAGAACTTGTTTCACTGAGTAAGCCTGCATCTTATTTTCGTAGACAGGCCGGTGTGAGGCTCTCCTGGGCAGGCAGATACTGCTCAGCCCCAGGTCCACAGCACTCATGCTCAGAGCCACTTCCTCCTTGCTCCGCCATGAGGCTTCCTGCTGAGCCCAAGGAGAGCCCGAGTCCCAGGCTGGGTCCTTCACAGCGCTGTGCCCAGCACCGGCGCCCCACTGGCCTCACCGCCTCCTCTGCTTCCTCCTGGAGCCTTCTGGGTCCAGCTTACTCAGCTAAAAGCTTGAGTCTGTAAGTTCCTCTAGGACAGAGCCCTCGTCTCACCCGCCCTGTGCATTCACAGTGCTGTAAGCCGGCCCTGGCACTTAGGTGCCAACCAAACACTGCTTAATGAATTTCTGCCTAAACAAATGCCCGCCGCGCTGACGGCTCTGCTGTCTAGCGCTACCACTGCAGCTCAGCAGGTGCCTAAGCAGGGGTTTCCAAACTTCTGCAGGGCAGCAGACTCCTTTTCTTCATTCAAGTTTTACCCAAATCCCATGTCTAACACGGCTCTCTCTGCAATGACACAGTAGTGTCCCCTCCAGCTTGCCCTTTCTAGGTCCCCATACTGTCACCAGGCGCCTCGGCAGAGCAGTTAAAAGCCACTAGGCTGCAGAAAGACCACAACCATCACCACCTTATCTGTTGCTCTGGACCCAACACCAATCTCTAACACTGTTCTCCCTTTGAAAGGAACAGAAATCCACCCCAAGAAATGCTACCCCCTAAATATCCCTAGAAGAAGCTTCCTCAGAAACACGAGCTGCAGCCATTGCCCCACAGCACCAGTGTCAGGGCAGGAGCAGAGAGCACCCGTCAACCTTCACCATAGCTACTGCCGAGGCTGCCCAAGGCCCACATCAGTGTAGCCCCAGCCAGTCCAGCCCGTCGTCGTCTTTTTTTTTTTTTTTCTCTGTCACCAGGCTGGAGTACAGTGGAGCGATCTCGGCTCACTGCAACCTCTGCCTCCTGGGTTCAGGCAATTCTCCTGCCTCAGCCTCCCAAGTAGCTGGGATTACAGGAGCCTGCCACCACGCCCAGCGAATTTTTGTATTTTTAGTAGAGACGGGGTTTTGCCATGTTGGCCAGGATGGTCTTGATCTTTTGACCTCGTGATCTGCTCACCTCGGCCTCTCAAAGTGCTGGGATTACAGACATGAGCCAACATGCTTGGCCTTTTTTTTTTTGTTTTTGAGATGGGTCTCACTCTGTCGCCCAGGCTAGAGTGCAGTGGCCTGATCTTGGCTGCAACCTCCACCTCCCGGGTTCAAGCAATTCTCCTGCCTCAGTCTCCAGAGTAGCTGCGATTACAGGCACCTGCCACCACATCCAGCTAATTTTTTTGTATTGTTAGTAGAGACACGGTTTCACCATGTTGGCCAAGCTGGTCTCGAACTCCTGACCTCAAGTGATCGCCTGCCTCAGCCTTCCAAAGTGCTGGGATTATAGGAGTGAGCCACAGCACCCGGCCTTTACCCCTGGCTGCTGTATCTGGTCCTCACCACACCAGCCACACACACATCTTCTCCTTGCCCTGCTCCTGCCTGGGATCTGGTCCCCTTACTCCTCTCTGCTTCAGTTCCATCTCTTGAAGAGCCCTAGACCTTTCAGTGAAGTGTTCTCAATTTTTTAAAATTCTGAAACAGGGTCTTGCTCTGTTACTTAGGCTGGAGTGCAGCAGCGCAATCACAGCTCATTGCAGTCTCAACCTCTCAGACTCAAGATCGTCCCACCTCAGCCTCCCAGGTAGCTGAGACTATGGGCATGCACCACCACACCCAGCTAATTTTCTTAATTTTTGTAGAGACAGGACCTCCCTATGTTGCCCAGGCTGGTCTCAAACTCCTGGGTTCAAGTGACCCTCCGCCTCAGCCTCCCAAAATGCTGAGATTATAGGCATAAGCCACCAAACCCAGCCTTTTTTTTTTAAATTTTTGAGACAGTGTCTCACTCTGTCACGCAGGCTGGAGTACAGCTGTGTGATCATAACTTACTGTAACTGTCAACTCCTGGGTTAAAACAATCTTCCTGTCTCAGCCTCCCACGTAGCTGGGACTATAGGTTCTCACCATCACACCCAATTGATTTTTTTTTTATTTGAGATGGGGGTCTCACTATGTTGCCCAGGCTGGTCTCAAATTCAAATGATCCTCCCACCTCAGCCCCCCAAAGCACTGGGATGAGCTACTGTGCCCAACCATGTTCTCATTTTTAATCCTGCCTCAGCCACTACAGTACCTCACTCTATAACCTCACACAAGTCACGCCCCTCTTTTAGCTTCAGTTTACTCATCTGTTAAGTGAAGGACTAGCTCCATCTCCGAATGAGGATGGCTGATCTGAGGGATGCAGATGAAATGCTGTTACAAATCAGACCAGTATCAGTACAAGGGAAAGTATAGACAGTAAAGAACCTTAGGCATAACGAAGAGATGCAGAGGTCGAGGGAGTCTACTGCAGAAGCATGCACAATGTGCAGAGTGGGCAGACCTCTAGATGTATGAAGAAAGAAACCAGCTTTCATGGAGGGCCTGTTGTTTGCCAGCCCTGACACCAGCTGCTTGCACACATATTAGCATTGAGGTGCAGTAGCTCTGGCTTTGCCTCTGCTGAGCTGTGTGATTTGGGGCAAGTCAGTCACCTCCTCTGAGCCTTAGTTTCCCTTTTTTTTTTGAGATGGAATTTCACTCTTGTCACCCAGACTGGAGTACAATGGCATGATCTTGGTTCACTGCAACTTCTGCCTACTGGGTTCAAGCAATTCTCCTGCCTCAACCTCCCAAGTAGCTAGGATTACAGACACATTCCACCATGCCCTGCTACTTTTGTGTTTTTAGTAGAGAGGAGGTTTCACCATGTTGGCGAGGTTGGTCTTGAACTCCTGACTTCAGGTGATCCGCCCACCTCGGCCTCCCAAAATGCTGGGATTATAGGTGTGCGCCACCACACCTGGCCTTAAGCCTTAGTTTCCTTATTTGACAAACCACACAGACCGTGGGTAAGAATAAGCATCTGTGAAATCATTTGATATACCTTAAGGAGGCATTTGCACAAGAAGCCCAGTTCAGGGGAGTGCGTGATGTCAGTCTCTGTGCTCGGCCGCCAAAGCTTAGTTTGGACTTCCACAGCTACCATCTCCCAGCATTGTATCTCTCTGTCAGGAGAAATCAAAGAGCACAGCGTCTATCTCCTCTACAACCCACGCCTACATAACTGACCTAGGAGCTAGACCACATAAATCTTGACCCAATGAGTCTTCTCCCACACCTAACTTCGGAGAGAAAAATAAATTCATCATACAAAATGTACTGTGAGAAAGCAGGCCAAACCCATCCCCTGGGTTTTACAGAGAAGCGCCAACAAGCTCCATCTTCCTGCTGAGTTTAGGCTTTTCACTGTTGGATATCAACGAAGAGGTCCCAGATGTCTTGCAGAGGGATAAAGGCTCCTGACCATGGCAGGCTGACTGTCACTCCAAAAAGAAAGAAATGGCCCGATGCCAGTCCCTCAGAACACAGGCCAGGACTGCAAGCAAATCATGTGGAGGAAGAAGCCTCAAGACCTTGAAGAAAGCCAAAGGCCTTCTTCAAGAGAACACTCCAGCTTGCCTGGTTTCCTTTCATTCAAACCATAACCAATCAGTCCTCCCCCTTTCTAACTCCTTCTCCAAACACAGTAACTCTTCCATCTACCTGGTTAGTCCCCAACTTTCCCCCCTATCTCTCCCTTCCTCCAGCAGCCATGGAAACCTCAGCCATCCTTCACCTGATCCAAACCACCAACCACATCTCCATCCAGCTTTACAAGTGAGGCCAAAATCACCCACTTCCCTGACCCAGCTCTGACACTGCTACCCAGCACCCCGACACCCCGGGTCTCACCACTCACTTGATTTGATCCCCTTTCCTTAACAGTCCAAGTCTTCTGCCTCCAAACACATGACAGCCCTCCCCACACTCAGCTCAGGTCTGGTCTACAAACTAAGCATGCTCCCGAGACTCTTTCATGGACATCGTATAACCCCAGCATCTCAGCTACACTCTCATAAACCTTCTGGGGCCTGCCTCCCTGAGCTCTTGGTCACCCCATAAACCTGCTTACCTGCCATACTCCAAACAGCTCCAAAACCCTCCATCTTGTTCCAGAAACCAGTCTATCTTTTCTAAGGGCACTTAATATTCATTCATTCTGCAAATATGTCTTAAGCACTTACTGAGAAGCCGGCACTGTTCTAGGCACTGGAGCTACAGCAGTGATCAGGAGCCCTCAAGCAATGTGTGTGTGGCCAAAGCACTTTTATAATTTTGGCTGCCACACCCCCAGGACCCCTCTGTATATAGTAGCGGAACAGCAAACAGTGAGGACTCACTGTGTGCTAGGAGCTGTGCACAACACTGCACAATCTCACTGAATACTCACATCAACCCCATAAGGCAGATCCAAACATCATTCCATTTTACAGACGAGGAAACTGAACCACGCAGAGATATAACTATAATTCAGCGGGAATGTGCCAGGCCCTGTGCAAAGCGCTTTACCCGCCTTACCTCATTTAAACCTCATGGCAATCCCATGAGGCAGGTTCTGAGAACGTCCTCTTTTTAGATGGGAAGAAACTGACACTTACAAAAGATACTGATGATAATGACAGTAGTGAATATTTATTTCGAGCTTACTTTACCAGGTAGGACGCTGAGCACTTTTTCTACTTTATCCCATGGAATCCTCACACCACCCAGGAAGGCACGTCCCCGCTTCTCAGATGAGGGAACTGAGGCTCAGGACGGAGAAGTAACTTGCCCAAGGTCAGCGAGAGGCAGCTGGTAGTCCCGAGACTCGAACCCAGGTCTCTCCAGCTCCAGAGATCGCGCGACTTGACCAAGGTCACACGTGAAGCAGGGGCAGGCGCGGTGACTGGACCCGGCTCGCTCGGACCCTTCGCCCCGCGCCCCAACCACCCCTCAGCGCGGCCCAGAGCCCCTCGGCGCGCCCCTGGAGCCCAGACCGCCGGGCAGCCCCGCCCGCCTTCCCCGCGCGGGCCGCACCTCCCCGCCCGCCTGCCGCCCCGAGGCCCCCGCGGGCCGCGCCCGGCAGGGCCCGCGCCGCCTCCGGCCGCTGCGGCCCTCACCGCTGTCGCCGATGATGAGCAGCTTGAAGAGGTGGTCGTAGTCCCGGGCCATGGCGGGCTGGGGCGGTGCGCGCGGGCGGGCGGGGTCGGTACTGGCCTCGCGATCCGCAGCTCCCTCCGGGCTGCTCCGGCAGCGGCGGATCCACTTCCCGAACAAACAGCCGGAACTGACAGAAACACCTCCCTCTGCTCCCCCTTCTCCTCCTCCTCAGCAGCCGCCGCCGCTGCCACCGCCTCCCTTCTTCCCGCCCCGCCCCGCCACTGCGCAGGCGCAGCGTCTGGCACCGCCTTGCGCAGCCGCAGCTCGAGCCAGCCGCAGCCCGAGCCGGCCGCGCCCTCGCCGCGCACGCGCCCTGGTGGCGTCCCGGCGAGTGCGGGCCAGTCTTTCTGGCGTGTCCTCCTGGAGCGTCGCAGCAGCTGTCCGCGGCGCTGAGAGCTGTCGGAGCGGTGCCGCTGTCGAGTCCCAGCTGAAAGAAGCCCAGGGTGCCGAAGAAGCCCGGCCGTGAACTTTCTCTCTCCCTCATCTTCGAGACCCGCAAGCCCTGCAGAGAGGAAATGACAAGCACGCCGCGACCGTGGGGCGGGGCTCACGCGAGCTCCGAGTTTCCCGAGTCCGGGGCTGGGGACATGGAAGGCAGAGTCGCGCGGGGAAGGCCCGGCACCCCGCCCCTTCCGCACCGACGCTACCCCCGCGGAGCTGGCCCCGGCCCCGAGCCTGTGAACTGGATGCCGAGGGCGGCGGGCGGCTGCCTAGTTACGCAGAACTGGAGCTGCCGGCGGGAGCAGAGCTGCGAGGCTGTGGGGTTTGAGGGCAGCGCGGGGTCGAAATCCCATCCCAGCGCTGTGACTTCCAGGAGCCCATGTTGCCTCTTTGGTGGAGGGGAGGGAGTGGTCCAGGTTCAGAGTCTTGTGTAGCTCGGAGCCGAGCCTGGGAGCTGAATGACCCATTGTGCAAGGCGCACCTCGGAGACTGAAAGTAACCGCTTCCCGTGCTTCAATTTCACACCACCTGCAGATACACTTCTCAGAATCTGCGGCTAGGAAGACCTGGGCCGCCAGAAGCAAAGCATGTGCATTTTATCATCAGCCCCGGGTTTCTCGTTTTAGAGTGAGTTCCCACCTGCCCTACCTGAAACACCTGAAAGCAGTATGCCCCCACGGCCATCCTCACTGCAGAACTGCAGAGGGTTTTAAGCTCCTATTTCTTATAGCCCTGTCCCTTTCCAGGCGGGTATTTGTTGGATATTTCTACTTTTCTATCAGACTTCCTTTCGGCTTTATAAAAAACAATGCCGGGAGGTTAGGCAGGAGAATCGCTTGAACCCGGGAGGCGGAGGTTGCAGTGAGCCGAGGTCGTGCCATTGCACTCCAGCCTAAGCAACAAAAGCGAAACTCCGTCTCAAAAAAAAAAAAAAGCTATGCTTGTCCTTAAAATTATGTGCAGAAGTTTACTGAAAAGTACAAGTTACTATTTTTCCTTCTGAAGTACTCCTCACAGGTAAACCCTGTTAGTTTAACAGGTAACCTTAAAATGCTTAACACATACTTGTTGAATGAGTAAGTGCCCTCAGTGAATTTCCTTTGCCTGTACAAACAAAGGTATGTACCTTGCTTTTTCTCTTTAACAGTACACTTGTATCATTTAACAGCTGCGTGGTATGGTACTCTGATGGTTGTACTTAACCACTCTGCTATGAATAGTCACTCATGTTGTTTATATTTTTTGGTTATTATAAACATTGTTGCGGGTGGGATCATTGAACAACACTCAAGCCTTGAGTAGTTTTTCCAGGAGCTGAGAATCAGTGTGGTGATGTCTAAAAAACATGAGCTTGGAATCTGAAGGTACTGGCTAGGGAGAAGAGCTGCTCATGTGCTCCTGATAATAGAAAAGTCCCCCTTGGTCTGGAAGGTTGGGGCCATCCTCTGACTCAGCGGTTTTAGGAATTTTATAGGGTGAGAAGGAAGTTGCCCAGCCCTGACCAGCCAGCGAGGCAGTAGGTCCTCCCAGCTCATCTTCACAGCCTTGGCTGGAGTCAGGAAGACTGGTTTCAATGTTAAGTTTGGAATCCTGGCCTCCATCCCTTAAAACCTTTGTGATCTTAGATAAGTCACATCACACTATCTCAGAGCCCCTGTTTCCTCACAGAACGGTTATTTTAGAGGTATGTTTGTAAATTACCTGGCACATGTAGGCATGTGACTGACAGTAACCAATGTTACTCAAGGTCATTGTGCACTGACTCATTCATACTTTGAGCCATTTCCTGTTGTAGGCTATAGCACACATTTCCAGCTTCCTGATAATAGGGCTGCAGGGTATTTTGGGGAAATAAATCAAAATTGGCCATTAAAACCAGATTCCTGACTTTGCCTGGATATGTCATCTGGAAAGCAATCGGCATGAATTCTTCATTTCTTTGGTAACTGTTTAATGAGTGCTTATGTGCCACGGATTGCAGAGGGTGTAAGAACAGCCTTTTCCTTCCAGTTTACAGCCTCATCAGAGTTAAGACATACTCATGAGGAAATTGAAAATAGAAGACAATACAGTAGATAGAAAGCTGTCAAATACACAGTCTAGACTTCAGAGGAGGAAAGCTATCACTTTTAGCTAGAATAATGGGGAAAAGATTTCATCATAAAGATTTCATGATAGCACTGGAATATGAGAGCTTTGAGTGTGTATTTAGACAGCTGCTGTCACAGCCTGTGAGAATCCTCAATTTTGGCTTGTAAGGGGAATTCCCTGCAGGTCAGGGTATGTGCCTGGCATCTCAAAATGAATCAGCACATTTTCCTCCGGAAACATTGTTATAGATTTATTTAAACCACAGTTCCATGATGAGTTATGTTAAACTCTCTCTCTCCTTCTCACCATATGTGTATGTAAACTTTTGTGACCTAACGTATCAGTGTGTCCTGTGATTGGGAACTTTGTTCCACTGCTCTGAACAACTAACTTACAGATGAACTTTTATACCACCACCTGTGTGCACATTAGAAACTATTAACACAATGAGGAGGCATTGAAAGTTTTTGAGCAGAGGAGCAATCTCAAAATACTATTTTAGCGAAGTAATCTGACAGGAGTATGCAGGATGGATTTCAGCGGCAGAGCTTTAAAGGTTATTGCTGAAGCCTGGGTGTAAGGTAACAACAGGGACAGATGCAAAAGGCAATACGCAAACAATATCAACCAGACAAAGCAGATTCAAAAAAGAAATCATGTAATTTACCTGGTAACTAGATTCATTCCTTAATTCAGTAAATATTTGCACAGTTACTTGGTGTTACGCACTATGCTGGACCTAGAGGCTATGACATGAACAAAACCAAGCTCCTGTCCTCATAGAGTTTACAGTTTAGTGGCGGAACAAGTCATTCATTCATTTGACAAATATTTGATGACCTACTGTATGCCAGATGTTGATCTAGGAGCTGAGGACTCAGCAGTAAGTAACATTTTAAAATGTTAAAAGCTTTTTTAGCACTTCCATTCTGATAGGGAATATGGGCAACAAGTATGTCCAAGGAGAAAACTAAAGCAGGACACACTGAGGTTTGCAGAAGGAATGAAGCCATGGGGGCGGTAAGAGGTTTGGTGGTGAATTAAGAGAAACAGCAAAACTGATGAAATATTTTTCAGGATAGTGGAAGTAGAGGATTAGCAGCCAGGGAATAATAAAGAGTGAATATTCAGAGGGAAGATGGCTAAGTGCATTTCAAAGAGCTTAACTCTTGACAACAGCTGGGAAGTAAGGTGTCACCACCCGGAAGGCAAAATGGGTAGAGGAGAGGGGGACTTCAAGGCTAGTAGTCAGGGATGAAGGTCAGTGCGGTGGAGGTTGCAGGGACCCGTGAAATCCAGATTTGGGTCAGCAACATGGATTTCAAAGCTGCTAAGTGCTAGGTAGCAAGGGAGGGAAAGTGTGCTGTGATCACCCAGGAAGGTAGCAGTGGGTGGTGAATCAGAACTCAAGAGAAGGCAGGTAAACTGACCAACAGGGACCTTAAATTAGGAGCAAGATGGGGACCACTCAGCATCCTGATCCAAGAGGGAAGGAGGAGAGGCCATGGCGCCTGATCTCTCTGATGGAAGTGGAAACGGGCCCTTTCCCCCACAACTGCAAGCCTGATGCCACACCAAGAGACTTGGCAATGGGCCTTGTACTGCCCTTATGTGGCCCCCAGAAATCTAATGAACACAAGTTCCATGATTCCAGGGACCATAACTTCATCTTTGTGTCCTCTGGAGACCAGGTACGTGGTAGGTGCTTGATGTCGAGTTAAAGTGAACCCACACATAGAATTTGAGAGTTGGAAAGAATGTCAGAAACAACTAGTTGAACCCTCTTGAGTTCACTTTTTGAGGTGTGGGCCAGATTTGAGGTCTAACTCGAGGTCAGCTTCTTCCCCGACTTCAAACCATTTAGTAGGAATTTTCTCACTCAACTTTTATATTATTAGATCAGTGGTTTTGCAAGTGTGGTCTGAGAACCGCAGGGCTCCCTAGGACTCTTTCAAAGGACCTGCTAAGTCAAAACATGTTCATAATACTCAGATGTGATTTGCCTTTTTCACTTTTATTTGCTTACAAGTATACAATGTTTGCCAGAGCCTACATGACGTGTGATAGCAGGCCAAATGCAGAGCTGACATGTGAATCCAGACTAAGTTAGAGACCTGCCAAAATGTGGAACAATGCCACTTGACCAATTCTGATTCTTTTTGTTTTTGAGACAGTCACCCAGGCTGGGAGTGTAGTGGTACAACCATAGCTCACTGCAGCCTTGACCTCCTGGACTCAAGTGATCCTCCCACCTCACTTTCCTGAGTAGCTGGGACTACAGGTGCACGCACCACCATGCCTGGCTATTTTGTTGCTGCTGTTGAGATGGAGTCTCTCTCTGTCGCCCAGGCTGGAGCTGGAGTGCAGTGGCACAATCTTGGCTCAGTGCATCCTCCACCTCCTGGGTTCAAGCAATTCTCCTGCCTCAGCCTCCCGAGAGACTGGGATTACAGGCATATGCCACCACACCCTGCTAATTTTTGTGGTTTTAGTAGAGATGGGGTTTGCCATGCTGGCCAGACTGGTCTGGAACTCCTGACCTCAAGTGATCTGCTCACCTCACCCTCCCAAAGTGCTCGGATTACAGGTATAAACCATCGTGCCCGGCTGCTATTTTTTCTTTTTTTTTTTTTTTTGAGACGGAGTCTTACTCTGTCACCCAGGCTGGAGTGCAGTGGCATGATCTCGGCTCACTGCAACCTCTGCCTCCCGGGTTCAAGCGATTCTCTTGCCTCAACCTCCCGAGTAGCTGGGATTACAGGTGCGTGCCACTACACACAGCTAATTTTTTATTTTTAGTAGAGACAAGAGTTTCTCCATGTTGGCCAGGCTGGTCTCAAACTCCTGACCTTGTGATCCACCTGCCTCGGCCTCCCAAAGTGCTGGGATTACAGGCATAAGCCACTATGCCCAGCTTTTTTTTTTTTTTTTTTTTTTTTTTTTTTTTTT
>NW_022436942.1:78365064-78442909 GCF_009761245.1 Sapajus apella
ACACAAGAGCTCTTTG
Source organism: Sapajus apella (assembly GCF_009761245.1). Classification (NCBI taxonomy): domain Eukaryota; kingdom Metazoa; phylum Chordata; class Mammalia; order Primates; family Cebidae; genus Sapajus; species Sapajus apella. The sequence goes on from NW_022436942.1 coordinate 78,365,081, forward strand.
GTGACCTCAAAAAAATTTCAAAATATGAAAGGATCCCAGCTGGGCACAGTGACACACCTGTAATCCCTGGAGGATGACTTAAGGCCAGGAGTTCAAGACCAGCCTGGGCAACATAGTGAGACACTCATCTCTAAAACTTTTTAAAAATTTAGCCAGACCAGGCACAGTGGCTCATGCCTGTAATCCCGGCACTTTGGGAGGCCGAGGCACATGGATTACTTGAGGTCAGAGCTTCAACACCAGCCTGACCAATGTGGTAAAACCCCATCTCTACTAAAAATAGGGGGAAAAACATAGCTGGGCATGGTGGCAGGCGCCTGTAATGCCAGCTACTCGGGAGGCTGAGGCATAAGAATTACCTGAACTTGGGAGGCGGAGGCTTCGGTGAGCCAAGATCATGCCACTGTACTCCAGCCTGGGCAACAGTGAGACCTCTGTCTCAAACAAACAAAAAATTAGCCAGGTATGTTGGTGCATGCCTGTAGTCCTAGCTGCTCAGGAGGCTGAGGGAAGAGCATCACTTGAGCCCAGGAGTTCAAGGCTTCAGTGAGCCATGATCATACCACTGCACTCCAGCCTGGACAACAGAGCAATGCCCTACCTGTAAATAACGGAGTCTTGAGGGCAAAATATTTATGAAATGCTAGATTCAATCCTACTGCACCCCAGCTTCCTGGCTCCCTTTTTTTGTGGGAATCTAAGTGGTAAGAAGGATCTAAGGTAAAAAAAATTCACAGCCCACAGCTTTCCCTTGTGGGGCTTCGGGGCACAGCTCTGAGAGATTGTCATGTACTAATTGTCCCTGTGACCAGGCCGCCATCTCACTAGAGAAATAGCTCACAGGAGGGAACTTGACAGGGCCTGGGGTATTCCATTCAGGCACAATCAGGAAGGTCTCACCTAGAAATTGCAGAGGCAATCATCCCTTGGACCAGTTTTTCCAGTTTCCTGAGCTGTGCTGACATCAACACTCCCGTTCTAGTTCCCCAGGGGTAGGCAGCAGGGAGCCCCCTCCTAACAGAAACTAGGGGCAGCTCAGAGCCACCCTGTGAAATAACTGGGCTCCACCTCTTTTGAAAAGTGAAGCCCAGTCACACGCTAAGAACCTGATTTGTTTCTTTTGTTAAATTTACCTTCCAAATTATATTTATAGAATCCCCCTGGGGCTTGGTGAGCAGAGAATCAATAAACATGGGTTTTTCCCAGTTCTACCAACATGACCTCAGAGATGCTCCTTTCCATTTGTGCCTGAACTGAACTTTCCTCTTCATAAAATATGAAAGAAGCACTGATCACAGCGGCAGTCACATGCCTCCCTGCCCATGCACAGTGGAGACCATCTGTGTGCCGGTGTACATAATACGCTCAGCGTTTTGGAGAATCACACACAGTCATCATCATCATCATCATCTTACAGTTTCTCAAAAGAAATCTCATTCCCCAGCATCCCTGTTTCACTCCCACCATCCATGTATCCAGAACCTCTTTTGTGTGCCCGGTTCTATGCAAAGTGCAGTAGGTCATTCAACACAGGAGGCAACGCAGTGAGACTGTGCTTACTGTCAAGGTGAGGGGATGCACTCAGAGAGGTTAAGGAACATGCTCCAGGTCATACAGCTTAGTATTAAGCAGTGAAATTAAGGTTCCAACCTGTCTTGGAAGTCCCTGTGGCTCCACTATCCTACACTAGAACTTGAATGCGGTATCTACATTCCTTCGCAATATTTTAGAATCTAGACCTTTTAAGTTAGATTGGTTCTTTTTTTTTCCTCACTGAAGCAATTTGAGACACATCCACAGAGCGCCATACATTGAGGAGAAACATTCCTAACTGCCAATTGTGTTTCAGAATCTGTCAAATCATGTCTCCAGTCCCTGCACCCAAAACTGTAACTCTGCAGCCTCCCTGCCGCTCTCCCAAGTCCTCTGGCATCACAGTTCTGGACAAAGAGAATGTACCTGCAGGTCTGGTTCCTTGAAGGATTGTGTGAACCATGTATTAATAATACTCCCCCTTCTTAAAGTCATCTTGCCGCCCATAATTCCTGAGGCTCCCCGAGTTAGGTGAAGGTTTGGGAATGCTTATTTTAGAACTTGTTCAGTTTTCTCTGGATTAGTTAAGGACTTATGACTTTGTCACTGACTTTCAGACACAAGGAAGAGAAAGAGGGATGGTCTCTTCTGGAGGATCACTGCAAGTCTTTGAGAATAATCAGCTTTCTTTTTGAGACGGAGTTTTACTCATTGCCCAGGCTGGAGTATAATGGCGCCATCTTGGCTCACTGCAACCTCTGCCTCTGGGATTCAAGCAATTCTCCTGCCTCAGCCTCCCCCGAGTAGCTGGGATTACGAGCATGAGGCACCACGCCCGGCTAATTTTGTATTTTTTTTTTAGTAGACGGGGTTTCTCCATGTTGGTCAGGCTGGTCTTGAAATCCCTACCTCAGGTGATCCATCCACCTCGGCCTCCCAAAGTGCTGGGATTATAGGCGTAAGCCACCGCACCTGGCCTCAATCTGCTTACTCTAAAGGCTTTCCCAGTCAGTGTCCTGTAAATGGAGTGAAGTTCTCCTCCCCACAGCCTGCAGAGCAGCTGAGTAGAGCCTGGCGGAGTGGCATCCCTGGCGAGGCGGCTGGGGCCATTCACCTAGTGTGCTGTACACAGTCATTTCCTGTATGTACCTGGATGGGAAAGTTCTGGAGGCTCTGCTCTGGAGAATGAAAAATACTACTGATGGCTAACTAGCCAGCATAGGAGAGGTAAGAGAAAGGCTAAAAATGGAGGTCTGGGGACAGACTGCCATTTATTAGCCATATGACCCTGGGCGAGTGATGTCTCTGTGCCTCAATTTCCTCCTCTGGAAAACAGTATTGAGAACCTGCTTCATAGAACTGTTAAGAGGATTAAATGATACCAAACCAAATGTCATCTGTTCTAAGTACCATTAACCCCTAGAGAATAACTTTGACAACAATATTTAAAGCTTCTCTTCCAAATTCCTCACTGTACAAATGAGGAAACTGGCCCAGAGAGATCAGATGACTTGCCCAAGGTGAAACAGCTATCAGCCTCCAGGACAAATAGCTTTTGCTTCTCTGCTGCTAACCTCAATGTCCCCCAGGGTGCTTAGTCTGGGCTGCTGTTCTCAGGATTGTTAGGTCTTTGAGCTGACAAAGTCCTTTTGGGGGCTCCCCTGGCATGTCCACAATGGCTCTTCATGGCTCACTTCCTGGGAGCTCACACCCTCCTTCCAGACTCAGAGAATGCAACTCAACATGCTCTGGGAGCCTTTGAGTCATCTCCGTCTGTCAGTCAACCTCCATCCATCTGAACGGAGAGAGTTCATCCTCCTCCAGTTTCTGGAACTGGAACCTGGTGTTTTTCCTTTGGATTTTGCTTAATGAGTGTCTGATACCTCTAAGTATGTCAGGTTCCCCTGCCAGTTGCAGAAAGGGGGCTAAAAGCCACAGGTGGCCAGCATCTGATCCAAGACCCTGGAGGAAACAATGAAGATGGCCTCAGAGTTTAACAGGTTTCCCAGCCCATGCCCCTCAACAGGAACTTTTCCCCTATCTCCCCACAGCTGATCGATGGAGGGAACACATTCGCAGACAGCCTGATGGACACATGCCCTTGGCAGCTGGGAGGATGCTGCTGACCATCTGAATCCCAGAAGCAGAGAACAGTTACCATGGCTACCAAAAGTTGTAGCCATTGGCTGTTTTGGCTACGAGGACTCAGCTGACCTCTCAAGGTCCCTTCCAGCCCTGGGATTCTACAATTACCTCGAGCCAGCTGACACCATGTCTGCTGCAAGAAAACAGGACTCATCAGAAGTGCCTTAGAGGTCACCTTGTCTTACTCATCAGAAGTGTTGAGTCACAAGCCTACTTTCTACCATGGCTGCATTATTAATAACCAAAGTCTTGCTTTTTTTGGCATAGCATTTTTATACCTTTCATAAAGTGAGTTTGCTACCATCACTTTTTATTTCCTTTTACAGCTCAGGCCAGAAATTGTGACAGAGGTTTGTCCTGTATTGTGGCCAGGGAACAGACTAGAAAAACTTGCGTCACTAGCCCCAGTAGGGTGTGCGCCATCAGACAGAATGTGTGTGTCACAAGCCTTCTAAGAATCAGGAGGAAGGAAGTCATTCATAAAGGAGGCAGATGCTGAAATGCAACTTTGGTTTCCAACTGCAAGTCCTTCCAACTACAAGAATGTGGCTCTTTCTTATTCACAGAGGGCTGGATTTCTCTTTACAACCTGCGTACCAGAAGCTCCCTACCTTTCCAAATCAGAACAGAACAGGAAAGTGGCTAATTCAGCCTTTTCATTCTTCACACCGAGGGAGATCACAGGCCTGGCTGCATGCCTCTCAAAAGTCCACCTTAGGACAGAGAAGTCTGGAGAGATTGCTAAGACTTCTGAAAGCAGGGGAGAGGGATGCCCAGAAATCAGAGAACTGTGAATACTTACAAAAACAGCTGCAAACCTTCCCTTATTCCTGATGCAGGAAGCTTCATGTTTAATGGCTGTTTGGAGATTTTAAAAAATCTGCTTCTATCAAGATTCAATCAAAGCCTTTATTCAACATTCCTCTTTCAAACAGCCTGCACGTAAACCTATACCCCTCCCTGGACTTGGGAACTGCCAGAGCTGTGGATCATTTTCATCTGACAGGGGTCAGATCCAACCAGGCCTCACAATATTGAAAAGCCAAGCCAAGACACACCACACTGGGCAGACGTCCACTGTCTGTGCCCCACTCAGGACCTGGGCAAAAGGTTGGTAGCGCCAGCTCTCAAACCAGAGCTCAAGCACAGGAGAAGAGGAACCCGCAGTCTGACCCTGCTATTATAGCTCCAGACCTAGCCATGCTAAACTGGACAGACAGTTCCTGGGCTGCCATTCACTGAGGCGCATGCGTGTGCTTTTCCTTGTCTTCTCCACAGGAAAAGGTAAGAGATGGAGGAGGCAATTTTCAGTTGTGTGTGGGTTTGATTTAAGGCTTTGGCTGTGGTCTGCTGATATATTAAAATACTTTCTGGGAATGCCATCTTCCAAGCTCCCCATCGGAACAAATGTATTTTCAAAAATGAAAACATTGAGCAAAGATGTGGAGCGGCAATGCTGCAGGCCCAGGCCCCTCATGTCAGGATGCTGTCGTCCACCTGCTCCGTGGAGTCAGCCTGGCTGGCCAGCTTCTTCAGGGACCTTCGGTTAACCTCGTTCAGCACCTCCAAACTGGCCACATCCAGGATCTTGGAGAGGGACTATGGGGAAGGATGAGCAGGAGGAAACATGGTCAGAAAATACAGCTGCCACATTCTCCAATCAGAGAAAGACAAAAATGAATGTTAACCCCAGAACTAAAGACACTGAGGTGGAATTTGGCAAAATGAGGGAATCAGATGGATCCAGGGAAAGCCTGTGAAAACACTCATCATGCTTTTGTTTTTCCCTTTTTCGTAGAGACAAGGTCTCACTATGTTGCCCGGGCTAGTCCTGAACTCCTGGGCTCCAGTGATCCTCCCACCTCGGCTTCCCAAAGTATTGGGATTACAGGTTCGAGTCACTGTACCCGGCCCCATCCTGCTTGTCATGAGATGTGGCAGTGCAAGTTGCAGCTTTTGGGCTTTCAAGGCTGCTGGGGGCTGGGGACTTAGTGAAAAGGACTCTGGGTTTCCACTGGGCAGCTCTCCTTAGAAATGCTCCGTCTGTTTGGGTGTTACGTGAGATTTTATTTGAAGAAAGGGCCCTGCTCTGGAAAGACGTCTGAAAACCATAAGAATGTGTGTTTTTGGGTAGTAGGCCAGTCACCCAAATCTTAATCTGCTCCTGAAAGCTAGCACATTCGCAGTAGCAGAGAAGAGCCTGCAGTTTAAATATTTCCGTGCTGAAGAAGAGCTGAAAGGCGAATGCTCACAGCACGCCCCGGCTCCCACCTGAAACACCTCTTCACCCTGCCGCATCTTGAGGAGGTTGACAATCGCCTGGTCGCTGTAGGCCCTGACCATGGTGTTCTTATCCTTGGTGTTGTCAAGAAGAGCCTTCAGGATGGGCTTGATGGCCTGGGGGTCCAGGGGAGGCAGCGGGTCCTTATTTGCCCACCAGATCATCTTCTCAGCCACCAGCCTGATGTCACTGGATGGGTTCTGCAGACACTGTGAAAAGAACCACAGACAGGCTTTTGGATAGGCACATCCAGTCTGTTCCTCAAGGCAGCCCAAATGCCCAGCCTCAACACTCTCCCTATGGTGTGGACACTGACCTCACTGCTCCCGTGGGAGGGTGGCAGCGTGACTCAGCCCTGGCTCCCTGCACCCTCATCTCGTGCCACTCTCCCCTTGCTCGCTACTCTCAGCCTGCACGCATTTTTACTTCCTTGAACTGCCAGGCCTCCGGCCTGTGCCCTGGCTACTCCCACGGCCTAGGCCGTGCTTGCCCTGAATCCTCCCTAGGTTAGCTCCTTCCCATCCTGCAGTCTCAGCTCCCATGTTATCCTTCAGAGATGCCCCCTGCCAACCTTATCGATATCAGGGTCCTCCCCATGGGCTCCAGGGGTCTTGTATGGCTTGTTCATCTCTGCACCTTCAGGGTAGTGCCAAGTGAACAGGCAAGTACAGACACGGAGAGAACAGTGGGATGCCATCACAGAGCAGGCTCAATTGAATCAGGCCCCTCAGAAACTCCATGGGCTCCCAGTGCTGCAGGGGGAGGCAGTCATCCCTGGGAACCTCATTACTTAGGGCAAGGTCCATGCACAGCAGCACTGGCACTGCATGAGACCTGGTTAGTCTCAGGCATGGCCGCAGCTCATTAAAATGCACTCTGGCTCTGATTTCTGTGCACGGTAATGCTTCAGAAGCATGCCATGTCACACGTGCCACAGGAGCCCTGCTGGCAGATTCCTTGGCTTTCCTAACTAGGGCCTGGCACACAGCACAATAACCACACCAAGAAGTGCTGGGCCAGGTGAAAGAGGGAGGCAGGAAGAGAGAGGTATTAAGATGGGAACCCAGGTCTATACCTAATTTTACAAAACCAGGGTGCCTAGAAAGAATGTCTAAAATAGCGATTCTTAACAGGATTCAGAGTCACAGGTCAGTTTGAGAATCTGACAACAAGTTGGGCTCTATTGCAGCATAAAGCACACATAGAAACCCCCCGCCCCACCGTTCCATCCCTAAGGGTTCAGCCATCTCCTGGAGGCTGTCCACAGAGAAACAGCACACTAGTTGAGGGTGCATTGCTGGTGTTCTCCTCACAAGTCAAGTGTTAGGGGTCAGACACATTTTTGGCCCCCACTCACCTTAACGAACAGGCTGGAGAGTTTGGCCGGCAACTGCCCTCCGCCTGTCTTGATGTGGTATCTCATGAGAAAACCCATGCCCCGGACCCCGCTCACTGCAATGGGGATCTGTGGAGAACAGACAGCGCTAGACGGAAGCACCCCGCCCCTTCCCCAGAGCCAGGAGAAGCCCAGTCCCTAGTAATATCTGGCACCCTCCACCACATCACCCCTTACCAGGGACACCATGACAGCTCTCACTCAGACAGGCGGCCCTGGCTGAGGCAGATGAGCAGTCACTGTTTCCCAGAACAGGGATCAAAGCCCTGACCCAGAAGGGGCATCTAGATTCCTCAACCCAAATTCCTTGGTTAGATGATGAAACTGGCGCCCAAAGGGATCAAGTGCTGGTCCAAGGGGACAGTGAGTTACCGAGAGGGGTAAAATTAGATCCAAGCCTCTTAACCCCCAGTCTGGGGTCTGCCCGTGCTGTGTCCACAAGGCACTGGCTATGGGATATGGCCTAGGGGAGGGAAAGGACTGGTCTGGGTGCCCAAATGCCTTACCCTGTCCGCTGTGGCACTGCTCAGGATCATTTCCTGAACATCACTGCTGTATTTGCCGGCACAGAGTCTGCCAGGAGCCACGTTCACAGCAACGGAGAGTGCTAGGCTCCGACCATGCCGAACCATCCAGTCAATGCCAGACACGTCCGCTGGGTGGAAGGACACAACTGGGGTCAACCGGCATTTTACAGCATGGAGACCAGTGTGCTGATTCAGAGCACGGGGAAAGCCCAGGCCATACTCACATGGACTTCCCTACTATCTTAAGAGAAGCTCCCCAAAGCAGCACATTAAGCAAAGTAAGGAAAGCCTGCTCACGAACCACTCCAGGCTTACAGCTGTGTTCTTTGAGCAGAGATACTCAGGGCTACGGAACCACTGCAAACTCAGTATTGTTTGTTTGTTTGTTTTAGAGACAGGGTCTTCCTCTGTTACCCAGGCTGGAGTACAGGGGCGTGATCAACGCTCACTGCAACCCTGAACTCCTGGGCTCAAGTAATCCTCCTGCCTCAGCCTCCTGAGTAGCTGGGACTATAGGTGAGTGTCACACCTGGCCTGAATTTTGCTTTAACTGCTGGATTCCCAAGGACAGGACAGTCCAGTTGCTAAAAGATCCTCTGAGGGAGGAAGAGAGATCTCTTCGCTAGGGCTGAGAGCCCCAGGTCCCGGAAGGGGAATTCTCCAGTGTACCTACCCAGCAAGCACTGCTGAAGAACAGCGCTAAGCTCCTCTTCAGTCAGAAAGGCACACAGTTCCCCCAGGCACCCGGCTGAGGAGATGCGAGTGTTGTCCTGACAGGCAAGAGAAGGGAGTGAGGGGTGCAGGCAACAGCACCAGCTCTGTGGGACCCAGGGCAGGCAGCTCTGGAGCCCAGATGGATGGCAATAAAGAAGGTGGAACAAACCAACTCAGGGACCCGAGGTCCAGTCCCTTCCTCTGGGTACCTGTGCTCCCCTGCCAGACTTGGACTGCCATTTTCTGAAACTGCCACTGGTACAGAGTTAAACATTATACACTCAGCACTTCACTTAATTATAGAAAACTCCAGTGTGTATGCATATGGTAATCATCCTCGTAATATCAGTAATAACTGTATTTACATAGCACCTTTCTTCTTAGGAAGGCTGAATGTTTCACGTTTATTATCTCAATTACTATCCACAGCCCTGTGAGGCAGGGAGGGGCAGGAGGGGAGGCACCTGCCCACAGCCACCAGGGAAGCCAGCTAAAGACAGCCACTCTGGGCTCCTTTCTCCCACAGAGCTTGAGTCACCACGTGCCCAGAATGACCCCTGCTATCTCCCAACTGCACGAGTGCCCCACTGCCACCGAAATTACTTGGGTTCATCCTAGGAAGTCAAACTGAAGCGACTAATCAAGCCAAGGCAGATAAGGAAATGCCAGCACTTCCTGTTCAGTTCAGAGCCAGGTACACAAGCGGCCCCGTGCTCCTCCCTGGCCAGCTAACTATGGAATATCAAGAGGGGATTTTAAGTTATGTGCCTTATTAGAGGTGCCAAGTCAACATGTCCCCAAAGCAAACCACTAACCAGAGACTCAATAACCCAAAAAGCTAATGCCAAGCTGGCACCCTGAACACCACCTTCAATTTGAGTGGAGGTTCAGAGGGTAAGAGGATGGGCTGCCAGCAGTCTAGGCCTCTGAGCTCGAAGCGGAAGTCCAAGTGCCAAGCTAAAGCTGGCTCTGACACCCACTCTCTCCAACTTCATCTATTTTAAGCTGCACTGTGGTGAAATGCAAATATGTTTCAATACTAACTTTTGCTTGTGCTGTCCATGATTCTGTAAAAGCCCTGACAGACTGTGATCAAGACGGTACACTTTCCCATCTGTTCCCACAGAGAACGCTGGGGCTGGGCCGGGCACGGCACAGTGGCTCACATCTATAATCCCAGCACTTTGGGAGGCCAAGGTGGGTGGGTCAGGAGTTCAAGACCAGCCTGGCCAATATAGTGACACCCTGTACCTACTAAAAATACAAAAATTAGCCGGGCATGGTGGCGCATGCCTGTAGTCCCAGCTGCTCAGAAGGCTGAGGCAGAAGAATCACTTGAACCTAGGAGGCAGAGGTTGTTGCAGTGAGCCGAGATGGCACCACTGCACTCAAGCCTGGGCGACAGAGTGAGACTCTGTCACGGGGGGGGGAAAAAAAAATAGAAGGCTGGGGCTGTAGTCAGACAGTCGGCACCTGGAGACCAGAACTAGGCCCTTAGAGCCGTGGGGAAGTGCAGCAGCAAGTGTGTGTGTGTGGGGGTGTGGGGGAGGAGTGGGTGTGGGTGTGTGTGCATGTGTATGTCAACAAAGTGTAAAACCATGTGAGCCCAAAGGCCCTCTCCTCCTAGATTAGCTCTACAAATGTAAATTAGGCCACAACAGAGGGCTGTCTGAAAAGGGAAACAGAAAATTCTTTTCCAAAGACTCAACTTCCTACTGGCCCCACAGTGCTGGCAGCCAAAGGGTACTTGACACATGCTTCCAGACTAGGCGAGGCTGATGGAACTGGGACAGAAGCAGGAGTCCAGAGCTTCTGGTTTGGACTCTACTACGTTCTGGGTATAGCCCTGACAAGCCTCTCCCTCTAAAACAGACCTCTAAGACCTCCCACTGGGAGGCACCCTGGAAACCGCTGATCCCACTACACACTAAGTTTCTTGGAAGTCTGTGACCACGAGGCCTATGCACCTATGGGACAGGCCTTTTAGCTCGGCAAATGTTTCATGAACCTCTTCATTTTACAAAAGTGGAAACGAGAGAGAGGCACACAGAGAAAGTGATTTTTTTTTTTTTTTTTTTTGAGATGGAGTTTTGCTCTTGTTGCCCAGGCTGGAGTGCAGTGGCGCAATCTCAACTCACTGTAACCTCCGCCTCCCAGGTTCAAGCAATACTCCTACCTCAGCCTCCCAAGTAGCTGGGATTAAAGGCATCCACCACCACACCCAGCTAATTTTTGGTATTTTTAGTAGAGATGGGGTTTTACCATGTTGGGCAGGCTGTTCTCAAACTGCAGACCTCAGGTGATCCGCCTGCCTGGGCCTCCCAAAGTGCTGGGATTACAGGTAAGCCACAGCACCCAGCCAAGAAAGTGACTTCTTTAAGATCAGAGAGCAAATTGGTGAGAGGTCTGGGTCTCCACAAAGCTTACTTGCCTCATCTATAAAACAGAAATAACTAGCTGGGTACAGTGGCTCATGCCTGTAATCCCAGCACTTTGGGAGCCCAAGGCAGGTGGATCAGCTGAGGTCAAGAGTTCGGGAACAGCCTGACCAACATGGTGAAACCACGTCTCTACTAAAAACACAAAACTTAGCTGGGCATGGTGGCGGGCACCTGTAATCCCAGCTACTCAGAAGGCTTGGGCAGGAGAATCGCTTAAACCCAGGAAGCGGAGGTTGCAGTGAGCTGAGATCATGCCACTGCACTCCAGCCTGGGTGACAGAGCGAGACTCAGCCTCCAAAAAAAAAAACCAAAAACAAAAACAAAAAAAAAAACACAACAGAAATAACCAGTATCAACAATACCTGCCCCATTTCCCTCGAAACCTGAGGAAATGTTTGGTGAATCATACAGGGTGACAGAAATGTCAGGAATGCTTATTTGCTTATTACTACTGAGCTGTACTGGGTTCTAACACAAAGTGAAGAACTCAGCCTAAGAAGGAGGAGAGAAACCAGTAGTGCTGCTAACCCCGCCTGCAGCCATACCTCATCGTGTCCCAGCATGCTCAGCAGGAGTGAGACGATGTTTTTCCGGATGACAGCATCCACTTTGGCCCCTGCTCCCTGAATCACAAACCTCAGGGCCTGCAGCATGGTGTCCCTGCAGAACCAATGAACTGACTTAGGCCCTGGGCACCTCCACCGCCACCCCTCCTGCCAGCACAGGCTCAGCTCAGAGGAACCCCTGGCCTCCTGGAGGCTACAGTGCTCCCTCACCAGCGCCATACCTGACGCCTGGGTCCTCCATGGCGCGGATGCCGTTGAGCAGCTCTGTGAAGAGGGGATCCACCTTGATGTGGATGGAAATGAGTTTCCCCAGAGCATCTGCGGCCTTCAGGCGCACTCCCCGGTTGGAGTCCTGCAGGGCTTTGGTGAAAGTGGTCTGCAGCTGGGGCAGGAAGGGCTTCAGGGCAATCCCAACCTGTGGGAGGAACCCACATCCGTGACAGGCAGTTGTGGTGGACCCAAAGCCACAGTGTACCAGAGGCATGAGAACAAACGACAATTCCAAACCACCACAGCGAGCTCAGCTCTCACACAGGGCTGGGGACAGACAGCCCATCAGAGAGGCCAAGCACACATAGGTTTCGCTTGGCAGCCGTTGTCTGAAGGAGCTGTCTCGCAGCCTTGGCTGTGTTGGGTTTGGCTTAGTGGAGCCTGTCCATATCAATAAGTGACTCAAAACCTCCTCTGAATACATTAAAGAGCAGGGCAGGCTGTCAGCAGTGTTGAAGCACAGTTCTAATGCCAAGACAGGGAAAGGGACTCGATGTGTACAGCAGACCCCATCTACTGGGCAAGTGATAGTGGGATACGTACTCCACATTCAGCCCTCAGAACAAACCTGTGAAACAAATGACCCTGCAGAGTCCTCCCTGCACAAATGTGCACCCACCTAACTAAAAATCCAGTCTGACTATACAGAAAAACAGGCACACTTTTGACAAAATACAGATGGGTGCAAGAGTAAAGATTTACTTATTAAATAGGAAAACCAGAGTGGCTGTTTGGAGGTTCAGTGCCAATGAAGTTCTGGAAATACTGGAGCTGGGTGGGTGTGCAGGCTGTGGCAGGCACCCAAAGAGGGTAAATCTGAATTATGTGAGATCAGGAGTTCAAGACCAGACTGGCCTGGTGAAACCCTGTCTCTACCAAAAATACAAAAAAAATTAGCCAGGTATGGTGGCAGATGCCTGTAATCCCAGGTACTTGGGAGGCTGAGGAAGGAAAATCACTTGAACGCAGAAGCAGAGGTTTCCGTGAGCTGAGATTGCCCAACTGCACTCCAGCCTGGGCAACAGAGTAAGACTCCATCTCCGAAAAAACAAAAAAACCATCTGCCCACAGAAGACATCTGACTCACAGCCGCGGACCAACTGCTGTGAGGTATAAGGGCCCCGTTTATTGTGTTACAAAAACATCACAGCAAAGAACAGCATAGGATGTCAGGTGAAGATGATACTAAAACATAAAACAAAAAAAATTTAAAACCTCAATTTTCACAAAATTAGGCTGATAGAATCTCATTTTCTGGCTGGAAAGTTGCTCACACAGCCACTTCCAAAAGAAAAAAGCTACAAAGTTTAAGCTTCCTTTTGCTTCCAGTAAACTCTATTTGAGAATTCTGAGAATTCATGTTCGTTCGTTTGTCTGTTTTACAAGTCTTGGCTCTGTTTATACTTTTTAAAACCTAAGCTGGGTGGGTGGCTCACTCCTGTAATTCCAATACTTTGGGAGGCTGAGGCGGAAGGATTGCTTGAGGCCAGGAGTTTGAGATCAGCCCGGCAACACAGGGAGACCCTGTGTCTACAAAAAATGTAAAAATAAGCTGAGTAGTCCCAGCTAATCTGAAGGGTGAGGTGGGAGGACTGTTTGAGCCTAGGCAGGCAAGGTTGCAGTGAGCTGTGATCACGCCACTGTGCTCCAGCCTAGGCAACAGAGTGAGACCCTGTCTCAAAAATAAAATTTAACAGGCTTAATTATTGCCATAAAACATCAGAAATGGTTACTATAGCAGAGCTTTTCTTCCTATACTTTTGGCAAAAACTGAAGTGGTTTCAGTTGCTCTCAGACTTCCTTTTCATTCTCTCATCAGACTCTTTGCATCTCCCTCTATGCAGCAGTAATAAAGAACTGCGGCCAGGCGTGGTGGCTCAAGCCTGTAATCCCAGCACTTTGGGAGGCCGAGGGGGGTGGATCACGAGGTCAAGAGATCGAGACCATCCTGGTCAACATGGTGAAACCCCGTCTCTACTAAAAATACAAAACATTAGCTGGGCATGGTGGCGCATGCCTGTAATCCCAGCTACTCGGGAGGATGAGGCAGAATTGCTTGAACCTGGTGAGCTGAGATCACGCCACTGCACTCCAGCTCTGGCCAACAGAGCAACAGAATAATAGCAATTCACATGTACTGACTGCTTAGTATGTATCAGACATTATGCCAGACTAACCTCATCTAATCCCCAGCAGCCCTTCATGAGGCGGCTGGCATTATTAGTCTCATTATGGGTGAGGAAACAGGCTCAGGTTATATGACTTCCCAAGGCCATCCTGGTCACAAAGCCACTAGGAGGACTTGAAATTGGCCCACAGTGTAGCGTGTCTAGAGTCCAAGGTTATGCTGTTATGCCGCTCTCCATATTAAACCTGTTCCCTGCTGCTACATGACACCTGATATCAGGCTCCTGCAGACAGACCTGTTCTCTAAGATCTAAACAAAATCATCAGCCACTCACCTTGGCTAACAAGAGGCTGAGTGTCTCGAGCAGAGCCGCCTTCACATTCCAGCTGAACCTGTCCCCCAGGATGCGGATCAGAGGGCCAGTGATGCTGACCACAGAGGGCCTCAGGGCATCAGCTGAGGTCAGGCGGATCACCAAGCCTAAGGCTTTGGCTGCCTCCTCTTTCTGCTCAGGGCTGCCGGTCAGGACTCCTTCCCGCAACACTGGAAGGATGGAGGTCACTCCCTGACAAGAGAATCACACCTGAGAGTCAAATTTCAAATGGCATGGACCCCAGTGTCTCCCATGCAAGCAAGGTCCTTCTGACAGCTGTCTTCCCATCAACTCCATGGGAGATACTGATTCAGGCTGAATCTCAGGATCACAGCCCGAGAGGGTGCTGGCTATGGAACCGTCTTGACAGAGACAAGATGACAAGGGCCCCAACAGGCCTATCACACAGAGGGAACACGTACTGTGGCCCACTCACTCTGGCCAAGGTGACCTGCAGAGCTTAGACCAAAGACAGCATGAACCCTGTCCCCATCTGGCTACCACAGAAGAAAACATGCTGTCTGTGAAGCTGCTGAACAACACCCACGGCTGCTGCTCCAGCTGCCCTATTGCAGACCTGGGACGGGGCACAGGGGTGAGGGGCAGGAGGTTACAGCAGACTGCATGCACACAGCCCCCTGCACGAGGCCCTGGCTTACCTTCTTTGGGAGGCAGAACCCTGGCACATGCTCGCCTTTGCTCTCATTCCCTATGAGCCGGATTTCCTTGTGCAGCTCTTCAATGAGTGCCAACTGGTTGCCAGCATCCAGCTTCTGCAGGAATCCAGAAAAAAACGAGAGGATATACAGCCCTTTCAAGACTGCTTCCAAAGAGTATATGGGGAAGGCGTGGGCAGGAGTATAAACAAGAGCTGCCACGAGTGGGTAAACGCCAAAGCTTAGTGACAGGTATGTGGGGGATTCTTATAAGTCTATTCTTGTAAATGCCTGGAATTTTCTATAAGCAAAAGTTGGCTGTGGGGTCAGCAGTCCCCTCACCTTAGTGATGGCATTCAGGGCATCCCAGCTCTCCTCCAGAACCACAGGGCTGGAGTCATTGAAGAGGCGGATCAGGCCCGAGACCAGGCTCCGCAGGTGGCTGGTATAGTCAGCCTTGGAGCGGGAACAGTAGATGTTGAGAATGATGGCAGCAGCCTGCCTCATGCCCACCTCGGGGCTACGGGTGGCTTCCAGCAGATCCTCAATGATAATCCGGTGCCCTGTGTCATCCTCTACGGAGAGGATCACAGCCTGACAATTGGCCATCTCCTGCAAACCACAAGGGACCTGTGTGCTGAGCATGGATGCTGTGGGCAGACAGGGCCTGAGAAAGCAATGGGAGCAGGCTCATCCCTTACCAGCTGCTCATCTGGGGTCCCAAGCTTCTCTTTCAGGGCCAGCATAACTGCTGGGAGGATCACACCAAGATGACGGGTGAGGGCATCACCAGCCACTGATGAAAGGAAAGCCAGCACTCGGGTGTTGACAGGTGGCGTTGTCAGCTGGTGGAATGAGGAACATTAACTCAGTGAATGCTGTGACCTGCTCCACGCCAGGTGCTGGGCAAGGCTCTGGGAACAGAAGGGTGGGCAAGAGAGCCCAAGCCCACTGCTCAGAGCCAAGCATCTACTCCAGCATATCTCGGAGGACAACGGGGAAGGGTGTCCTGCTTACACTGCACCCTCCTCCCCTGGCCCCCCAACATCTACCTTCAGAACTGGTCTTCACATGTTGGGATTTACCTTGGGCACAAGGTAGGGCAGCACCACACGACTCTTAATAGCCATGACTTGCTTCAGACCATCCAAGGCAAACTCTGACACCTCCTCATCATCCTGCAGAGGGTATCGAGGACAACGCTGAGAAATCTGCATCTCTGCTGTCTGAACCAGCCACTGACAACTTCCTTCTCCACCTGTTTCCCTCCCGCCTGTTGCACCCACATTTCCTTACTGTCAAAGGAGAAGTACAAAGCCAAATCTGATCTTGCTGCACCCACTCCCTCTGGCGGGCCCACATTCCGACTGCCTCGGCAGAATAATCACCCTGCATTTTGCTTCTACAAAGACAGCAAAAGCCAAACTGGTAGATGTGTGGTGGATCCGCTCACCAGCTGCTTTAGTAAAAATGGGAGAATGTCCTCCAGAGCCTGGTGGCCGATGGTAGAATGCAGCTGCTCAAAGGTCTTGGCTGCCGCCTCCCTGACCTCCTCCAGCGGGTCACACAAAGCCTTCCTTGCTGTAGGCACGAGGGATTCAGAGAAATACAACACCTGCAATGGCAAGGAACAACTGTACCACATGCGGGAAAGGCAAAGAAGGTGCAGAAGCATACAAGAAGCATAGGCAGGGGACTCTGACCCAGCTAGGCCACCCTAACTCTCTGCCTGACTTTTAACTTTTTACTGTGAAATACAAAAAAGGAAAGAGGGGGCCAGGCATGGTGGCTCACGCCTGTAATCCCAGCACTTTGGGAGGCCATGGTAGGAGGATGACTTAAGGCCAGGAGTTTGAGACCAGCCTGGTGAACAGGGTGAAACCCCATCTCTACTAAACATATAAAAATTAGCTGGGTATGGCGGTGCACACCTATAATCCCAGCTACTTAAGAGGCTGAGACCCAAGAATCACTTGAACCCAGGAAGCAGAGGCTGCAGCGACTCGAGATGGTGCCACTGTACTCCAGCCTGGGCGGCAAAGTGAGACTGTCTAAAAATTAAAATTAAAACATTAAAAAGCAGAGAGGGGCTGGGCACAGTGGCTCACACCTGTATTCCCAACACTTTGGGAGGTGCAGGCAAGAGGATCACTTGAGGCCAGGAGTTTGAGACCAGACTGGGCAATACAGTGAGACCTCATCTCTACTAAAAATGCAAAAATTTGCCAGGTGTGGTGGTGCACACCTACAGTCCCAGCTACTCAGAAGCCCATAGTGGGAGGATCACTTGAGCCCAGGAGGTCAAGGTTAAAGTGAGCTTTGATTGCACCACTGCTCTCCAGCCTGGGAATATGATACACCTCCATGTAGCCTTCACTGAGACCTAGTAATTAACAGCTTGAATTTTTTAGGTGAATTCTCAACATACCTCCCATCTTCTTTAAGAACTACAAACTCCTTCCCATGGCATCTGGGCCCCTCTCTCCCTGGACTCATTCTTTTGCTTATTCTCTTGGAAAACTCCAAGTCATTCTTCGAGTCTCAATCCAGACTTCGTGCTCTATACAACGGAGCCAATAAAGGCTCTGCTCCCTCAGTACCACTCCCACCACAGCAAAGCCCACTCTGCATTCTCCTGACTGGTTGGCATGTAGGCCTCACCACTGGACTGTGGGCACTCAGCAGGCAAGAACTCAGCCTCTGTGGAACTCTAACTCTCCAATGAATCACAGCTCTTTTTGGTGACAGGATTTTTGATTCCTTGCCAAATGAAATTTCAAAAACCAAATGTAAGACATGTATCAATACAGGAGAAGAGGGGTCGGGTATCCTAGGGATTCAGACTAGGATGCCCAAGCCAGGCAACTGACTACTTGCTTACATTTAGAAATGTAAGGCCATCCACTTAACTGCTTTGGCATTTTCATCCAAACATGAAGGTAGTGCCTATAAGCATTCTTAACCTACTCCCCCGAGGGGGTTTCCAGCATCAATGGCCTCAGAAACTAAGTAAGAGTCCTGTGCTCCAAATCCCTTGGATGTTGCTGCTATGGAAACAGTTACTGTGCTGCCAGACACCATACGCCTTCTCCCACTGGGCAACACAACTCTTACTTACTCCACTCCTGCTAAGGGTGAGTGTACACCCCTAGCGCTCCCTGCTGTCCTACCCACTCACACAGCTGCCCGCCCTGTCTCCCAGAAGGAGGTGACACACATTTTAACTGGACTTATATAGCATCACAAAAGGGACTGATCCTGAGCAACCTTCACAGTTGTAACAGAAAGATCATCTCCAGGCCGGGCGCGGTGGCTCAAGCCTGTAATCCCAGCACTTTGGGAGGCCGAGACGGGTGGATCACGAGGTCAAGAGATCGAGACCATCCTGGTCAACATGGTGAAACCCTGTCTCTACTAAAAATACAAAAAATCAGCTGGGCATGGTGGCGCGTGCCTGTAATCCCAGCTACTCAGGAGGCTGAGGCTGGCGAATTGCCTGAGCCCCGCCGACAAAAAAAAAAAAAAAAAAAAAAAAAAAAGATCATCTCCAGTTTCCAAAGGCCACTCAAGGAGGCATCCAAATCACTTAGCTCTTAGCCTGCAAAACTATAGGAAAGCTGAGAAAACGGAGATGCTAGTCCATGTGGCCCAGCCAGCACCTCCCCAGAGTGAAGCTGGCGCATCCCTGAGGGCAGCGCAAACCCTCTAGAGGTGAAGCTCCTCCTGTAACCTTCCCCCGTCCTCTGGGCAGTGCACGGCTGGTGGGGTCCTTAGAAGATACTCACGGCGTCCCGGCTGGTGGACTTCATGATCTCACTTAGCCCAATGCACACGCCCTGCCTCTCGTCACTCTTCTGAGACCTCAGGCCTTCCTCAAGGATGGGGATGATCTCGGGGAGGATTTTCTCCCCTAACTTCCGCACAAGATCTCCCAATGTTCTCGCTGCAATCTGTCAACAGAGGTGAAGCCAGGAAGTAAACTCCCTGCAAACCCCAGGGCACCCAGAGGACAACTCCAGAATGAGGGCCCTGAAACCTCCCAGGCCTTGTCTGAATCACTGACTTAACTTCCCCGAATGCTCTTACCCATAAAGAGCCCCCAAATTTGCAAAACACTACCAAAAAATTATCTCTGTTTCACACACACCTACACAATCTAAGAGCCAGCACCTTATAGATGAACAAAAAATTCATCATCCACTGCACAGTCAAGGGCCAATTTCCCTGGATGACTGAAGCCTTAACACTGTGCATTGGCTCAGCAGGAGCTGAATCTGAAACAAAGCTTTAAGGAAAAAAAACCTATCTACTTTCTGAGGCCTCATGCAAACCCTTCTCTAGAGCCAAATACAGTTTGCTTGCCAGAGACAGGGGTTGGAAGTAGGCCTAAGAAGATGGGCAGAAATGATCACCACCCCGCCTGGGCACCTCCTCCAGGACCACTGACCCCTGTTTTTCTGCCCTGCCAGCATGCCGGCCTGATCTCATGTCACACTGCTCCTCCTTGTCTCCTCACTCCAGCTACACCTCACTCCAGCTACACCAGCCTTGCTCAGCCCATACTGATGCCATATTGCTGCCCACCACGGGAACTCTGCATATCCCATCTTTGTATCTAAAGCATTATTTATTCCCTCTGTCTGGAATGGTCTTTCACCACATCCTCACCTGGTTAGTGATTACTTATCTTTCATTTTCAAGCATCATTTCTTCTCAGAAGTGTTTACTAACACAAGCCCATCCCTCCCCAGTAGGTCAAACACAGCTATTATAAGCATTTGCAGTGCCACACAGCACTGGCCACAGTCGCATTTTACATCTCTGTGTGGTTATCTAATATCCATCTCCTCAACAAGACCGTTTCTAACGAGGATAAGGAGTGAGGCCGCCTTTCTTCTCCATTATATTCCCAGGTGCTACGCCCCTGCTTAGCGCACAGTACATGCTAACAAATATTTGCAGAATGACTAAGTAAAGAATACAATGTTCCTCTGTTAGACAGGGTAGCTGGGTACTCTCCCAGACTCTGCAGACTCAGCGTTCTGGGCTCTGAAAGAAGGCACTGGGGCCGCTAGACCAAAGAACCCAGGAAACTCACCGTTCTCTTATCTGCACACGTGCTGGCTAGGAAACCCAGCAGGAGCCCAAAGAGAGTGGGTAGGATCTCACGCAAGGTGCGGGGGGTATTGGAGACAACAATCTTCCAGACGTGCAGGGACGCCTGCCGCACCACCAGCTGGGTGTCTGAGCGGCCCATGTACAGCCCTGCCAACACCCGGTTTCGCCGCTCTACCCCCAGGGCAGTGATAATTGCCTGCAGCCAGTGGAAGGGGACAGAGAACACAGAGTAGTAAAGCCTCTATGGCACAGGCATCATGGCAAACCCCACCATCAGCACGGGCACGAAAGCCATCACTGGGCAGGCACCTTATTGGACTGAGCGGTTCCAAAGTTATCATCCTCGGAGGCAGTTTCTGTGGTCATTTTCCCAGTGACTCCTGAGATGTGAAACAGGAGATCCCCAAGGAGCTGAACAGAGCTGAACCTGAGAAGAAGGCCAACAACACAGTCACACAGCTGCAAGGAGTGGGCTCGGCACAACTGAGCACTGCACAGAAGATGGAAAGAAGTGCACCCAAAATACTCGTGATGGTCATCTTGGAATGGGAAGGGTCACATGGTTTTCATTTCTTTACACTCGCCCACATACTTTCCAAGTTTTTTACTAATGAACATACATGAATGTTGGGGAAAGAAAATATTTAAAAAAATATCTAACAATTTCTATAACAAAAGTTATAAAACAGAAAGTGAGTACAAAAGGCAAGCATTAACAGGCAAGTAGGAAGACTGATCATCGGAAGTGGAGGAACCAGGAGAGGCCTTAGAAGGATAAACTATTTCTCCTTAAATTAGGTTTCTTGCTTTTAATGATTAGAAAAATAACAGTCTCAAACTGAAATTTCAAGAAATACAGAAAAATATAAAGAAAGAGAGTGTAAGTAACTACCCAAATTCCCAATACCCAGGCAACCACTGCAACCACCCCGAAGGCTGGTGACACTCCATACACACCTCCCTCTACACAACGACATGCAAGCAGACCCCAAGCTACCGCACATTATGTGGCTGGACCACAGCCTGTGCACCATCCTGTTAAAACAGGTTGAGGAGCTTTCTAAGTCAGGTAATAGCATCTTATATCATTCTTTCTAATGGCTGAATAAAAGACCACTGTATGAACGTACTATATTTTTAAATCAACCTCCAATTTTTCAAATGGTAAGCAATACTGCAACACACATCATCCTTATGTCTAACAGCCTTAAGCACTTGACCAGTCAATACATCCTTGAAATATATTCCCATAAGTGAAATTTTTAAAGAGTACTGAACATTTAAAATCTGAATACATATTGGAAACCTGTAAAGAGAGGACTTTTTAAAGAATCATAATAAAGTCATTGCTATAGGAAACTGGAAAAGTTACAAAATGGTTAAAAGCAAGGGTCTGGAAAAAGTTGAGAGCATTCTTGGCAACATTCTGCTCTTCATTTCTCAACTGGAGTTATCAAAAAGCAAAGCTCAGCCCATTGGGTCTTTTTTTTTTTTTTTCTTTTGAAGATAGGGTCTTGCTCTGTTGCCCAGGTTGGAGAACAGTGGCACAACCTCGGCTCACTGCAACCTCCACCTCTGGGGCTTAAGTGATCCTTCTGCCTCAGCCTTCTGTGCAGCTGGGACTACAGGTGTGCACCACCATTCCCAGCTAATTTTTTGTTTTTTTTGTAGAGGCGAATTCTCACTATGTTGCCAGGGCTCATCTCGAACTCCTGGGCTCAAGCAATCCTCCTGCCTCAGCTTCCCAAACTGCTGGGATAACAGGCATGAGCCATCATGCATCATTCCCACTGGGTCTTTCTGCCCAAGTTCTCACCTGATTCTCCAAAGGTCATCAAAGAGGCCTTGCTCTAGCTGGGGCAGCAGCAAGGCGATGGCTGTCTCAGCGTACATGGAGATAACCCGCTGGCCTGCACGCAGGGCGGTGTCACGCACAAATTCATTCTCATCAGCAAGAGCCTGGGCACACAGAAGGTGGGTCAGCCAGCGCTGCCACCCCTAGGCCCCCAGCCCAAAAAACATGGCGCTCACTGAAGGCTGAGGGCTGTGGCAACCAACCCCACCCAGCAGGGATCCCTAGCTCTCCAGGAGAGCACTTGCCTCCTGCCCTCCTCAGAGACTCTACCCTCACCAAGGTCATGGTACCTACTTTGAGGATACAGGGGATAATGGGCCCCACATAAGGAGTAAATTTGTCTCCAAAGGTGATGGGCAGGTAGTTAAACATCATTATGTAGCCATCTCGGACATGGGGTGCAATGTCCACTTTGCTGGCTGTAGCCACGATTTCTGGCATCAGTTTCTCCAACTTCTCCACCCCCAAACCAGCCATGACCTCAGCCAACCCTGCAATGAAAGAACAGAATGAGCCCACTGATCTGAGGGCCCCTTTTACAGCATTTCCAGTCTGGCCACCGGACCTGCTCGGGCCTTACCCTGTGCAGCGCCTGACCGATCCACAGAGCTCTGCTCATAGGTCAGTGTCTCCATCAGCCATGGCAGCAAGTCTTCAAAGCATGACTCCCCCATGCCCTTCACCATGGCCCCAAGGGCCTTTGCAGATACCGTCCGCACCTGTCACATCACCGAGAGCAGAGATGGTGTGAGGAGATGCGGCTCAAAACAAGGTAGCCACACGGGAGCAGGGAGGGACACCGAGGGCCTCCTTCCCTTTCCAACGGACAAAAAAGCAGCTTTGGGGAATTCTCAGGGATCCATTTTGTGGGGACTGGATGAGGCTGTAGGATAAACTGTTTCTTGCTTTTAATGATTAGAAAGTAACATTTAAAAGTTATTGTAAAGTGAGATCACCCATCCCCAGTCTAATGCAGACTCACCTCAGGCACAGGGTCCAAAAGCGACGCTTTCAGGCCAGGTGTCACGCTGGGCAGGTACGGAGCCAGGTCCTGGAACAACACAGGAGGTGGCTCGGGCAAGGCCCAACTCCTGCTTTCTCCAGACTCGTTCCACTGTGGACCCTAACCTCCCCATTCTGCTGGCAAGGAGTACACAGCAGGGGCCCTAGTGTGCAAACCTCACTGACCATGGAACAGCGTGGGAAGGGCAGCTGGCAAGTAAGTCCCCCCTGACCCTACCACCAACTGGTTCTTTGAAGGCCCTGTGCAATTATTTGGGGACGGCTACTAGGGACCCCAGGCCCATCCTCAACAGACAGGAGTTCAATGCTCTTGCTCCTCCCACTCTTCCCTTAAGACCAAGACCTGTCCAGACTCTGGAATTTTTAGGAAATTACTTCTGGTACTTTCCTTTCAGAATTCATTAACATCTTCCCTTTCTTCACCTCAAAATGTTTATGTCTCTTGATGGAGCATTCAGCTTTCAGGAATAATTTTAAATACAGAAAATGCCTTATGTTCCCTGCAGCATCACTGAAAATAGCCAAAATGTCCATACCTTGGACACTGTATGACCAATTATATGTAAGTTATGGTATATAAACTTGTGGGGATATTATAACTATTAAAAATCAGTTTTGTGAATAACTCATTATACCTTGGGAATAAGTTTAAGTTTAGGAATGCCATTTTTAAATGTAATTTAAAAAATTAACAGTACTTGGCCGGACACAGTGGCTCATGCCTGTAATCCCAGCACGTTGGGAGATCAAGGTAGGTAGATCACCTGAGGTCAGGAGTTCGAGACCAGCCTGACCAACCTGGGGAAACCCTGTCTCTACCAAAAATATAAAAATTAGCTGGGCCTGGTAGTAAGTGCCTGTAATCCCAGTTACTCAGGAGGCTGAGGCAGGAGAATCACTTGAACCCAGGCAGTGGAGATTGCAGGGAGCCAAGACTGCGCCAGTGCACTCCAGCCTGGGCAACAGAGTGAGACTCTGTCTTAAAAAAAAAAAAAAAAAGAAAAAAAAAGAACAGTAATTATTTTTTTGGTAGGGAACTGTGGATAAAATGTTAAAATATTTTGGTTTTCTGGGTTGGGCGCGGTGGCTCATGCCTATAATCCCAGCACTTTGGGAGGCCAAGGCGGGTGAATCACGAGGTCAAGAGATCAAGACCATCCTGGTCAACAAGATGAAACCCCGTCTCTACTAAAAATACAAAAATTAGCTGGGCATGATGGTGCTTGCCTGTGGTCCCAGCTATTCGGGAGGCTGAGGCAGGAGAATTGCTTGAACCCAGGAGGCGGAGGTTGCGGTGAGCCGAGATTTTGCCATTGCACTCCAGTCTGGGTAACAACAGCAAAACTCCATCTCAAAAAAAAAAAAAAAATTTTTTGGTTTTCTAATTTTTTAAATTAATTAATTTTTAAGACAGGATCTTGCTCTGTCGCCCCAGGCTGGTGTACCGTGGTATTATCACAGCTCATCATATCCCAAACCTCCTGGGCTCAAGCAATCTTCCCATCTCAGCCTCCCAAAGTCCTGGGATCACAAGCATGAGCCACCAAGTCTGGTCTGTTTTTCTGGTTTTTTAATTTCCCAAATTTTCTAGGATTAATGCAACTTTTCCACTTTGTATTTTTTTGCTCATAGCCTCAGTAAACAAAGCTGAGCTGTGGTAGACAGTGAGATCACGCATGCAAGCTCTTGGGAGCTAACAGACAAAGCCTATCTCCCAAACCAGACTCTCCTGACAAGAATACACTGCAAGGAGTCCAAGTGGCAACCACTTAAACACTCTTGAGACGTCAAAAGAGAGACATGCCTATCTGGGTCTCAGGTGAGAACTAAGCTATCAAGGACTTGAACCACTGCACTCTGTAAGATGCCCAGAGAGCCCAGATTTCCACCTCAAAATGGCTCATTTCTCCCCACAAAAATAAGTAGGGACTAATGCCCATATCTTTCCTTGTCTAATGTGGAGACTCTGCACCTCTGACTCTGCACTCAGCATCTTCTGGTCTATCCCACACCAGCCCCAGCTGGGCTGCTACCTTCTGGTCTGTCAGGGAGTACATGTTGCCAATGATCTGGGCTGCCATCTTCCGCGTGTCAGTGGAACGGTCCTGGAAGGCTCTCTGGACAATGGGCATGATGAGGGCCAGGGACGGGGCATCAATGAAGTGGACGAACTTTGTGTCCAGCAGGGTCTGCAAGCACTTCTGGGTCTTTCTGGAGGGGTCTGTCAGGGCGTCCAGAAGGACTGGGGCAATGGCTGTACATCCAAAGAGAAGAGAGCCCGGTTGATACACATCTATCCAGCAGCAAAGCCCCTGAGCCCCCAGAACTAGAAGGGATCAGAAGAAAAGGGAGTCTGGCATACCTCCTCCCTGAAGCCCCACAAATCACCAGCTGGGGAAGACAGGCTGTCCACAAAGAGCAATCCTTGCTTCACTGGTGGGAAGCAGAGGTCACTATGTGGAGGTGTCAGCTGTCACCCTTTACACTGTAGAGCTGTGACGTGGAAGAGCACCTATGGGCTGGTTTCAATGGGCACTGAACTGCAGCCATTGTGCTGACCTCCCATAGGACTGTTTTTTGACCACCACCATGGACCCAATTCTGAGACCAGCAATCCAGAAAAGATGTTGTGGAAAGCCAGTTTTGTGACACCAAAAGCCCCTAACCAGCAGTGGGGGCAAAGCACAAAGTACTAAGGTTAGATAAAATGAGCTCTTAAAAACCCAGTACCAGAGCCCAGGGAGTTTAGCCACTATAAAAATCCATGCTGGGCAACAATAACTGAAAAAAAAAAAGAATAACCGAATTTTAAAATGGGCAGGGACCTGAATAGACATTTCTCCAAAGAAGATATGCAAATGGCCAATAACCACATGAAAAGATGCTCAGCATCACTGGTCATTGGGGAACTGCAAATCAAGATCACCATGAGATGCCACTTCATACCCACTAGGAGGCTATAATCAAAAAGAGAGATAATAACAAAGTGTTGGCAACTGAAATCCTCAAACTTTGCTATTGGGAATATCAAACAGAACAGCCATTTGACACTGGAAAACAGTCTGGCAGTTCCTCAAAAAGTTAAACAGAGTTACCATACGACCCAGCAATTCTCTTCCTAGGTGTCTAACCAACAGAACTAAAGTTTATGTTCCCACAAAAATTTTGGCTCAAATGTTGACAGCAGCCTTATTCTTAACGGCCCAAAAGTGGAAACAACCCAATTCCATTAACGAATGAATAGACAAATAAAATGTGGTCTGCCGGTGCAATGGAATATTATTCCACCATATGAGGATACAAAATACTAAAACATGCTACAATATGGATGAGCCTCCAAACCATTACACTAAGTGAAGGAAGCCAGACACAAAGGTCACATACATATTTTATGATTCCATGTATATGACATGTCCAGAATAGGCAAACATACAGAGACAGAAAGTAGATGAGTAGCTGTCAGGGGTTGGGGGTAGTGGGGAAATGAAGAAAAAATGCTAATGGGTATGGAGTTTCTTTCTGGGGTGATGAAAACACACTCTGAAAATAGACAGCCGTGATGTTTATGCAATTTTGTGAATATACTAAAAACTACTGAATTATACATTCTAAAAGAGTGAATTTAATATTATATGAGAATTATATCTCAGCTTTTTAAAAAGATCTATGCTGGATTCTTAAATGAAGGCATTTCTACTCATGTGATAAGGACGAGACTATTCTGGGCCTCAGGATCCCTCAGGGATGTTGAGCACTGGCAAAACTGAACCCCACAGAAACAAGAGTAGAACAGTGGCTGCCAGGGGTTGGGGGTGAGCGTGGGAGACATTGGTCAAAGTATACAAACTTTTAGTAAAGCAGGATAAGTAAGTTCTGGAGATCTAATGTGCAGCACAATGATGACAGTTAATAATATTCATCACAGGCTTGAAATTTGCTAAGAGAAATGTGCTAAGAGAGTCTATCTTAAATATTCTATCTTAAATGTATGGACAAAAAAAAAAAAAAACCCATGTAAAGTGAGGAATATGATAATGCCTGATTATGGTAATCATTTCACAATGCACACATCATTGTACAAAACATCACAGCCGGGAGCGGTGGCTCACGCCTGTTATCCCAGCACTTTGGGAGGCCGAGGCAGGAGAATCGCTTGAACCTGGGAGGCAGAGGTTTTGATAAGCTGAGATTGCGCTATTGTACTCCAGCCTGGGCAACAACAGTGAGACTCCACCAAAAAAAAAAAATACACACATCACATTGTACATATAAATATATATAACTTTTACTTATCAACTATATATCAGTAAAGCTGAAAAAAATATTTTAAAAAGAAATACTGCTTTTTTGAGATGGAGTCTCACTCTGCTGCCCAGTCTGGAGTGCAATGGTACAATCTCAGCTCAATGCAACCTCCACCTCTCGGGTTCAAGCAATTCTCCTGCCTCAGCCTCCTGAGTAGCTGGGACTATAGGTACATGCCACCATGCCCGGCTAATTTTTGTATTTTTAGTAGAAGATGGGGTTTCACCATGTTGGCCAGGCTGGTCTTGAACTCCTGACCTCAGGTGATCTGCCCACCTCAGCCTCCCAAAGTGCTGGGATTATAGGCGTGAACCACAGAAATAAAATTTCTGAAAAGCATATATCCTTAGTAAATTTTTGGTCTGCCCTATCAGTAATTGAAAAGTGTGTTGAAATCTCCCACTATGACATAATGTATTTGTTAACTTCTCCCTGTAGCTTTATAAATTTTGTTTTATGTATTTTGAGGTTATTCCATACTTTCCATACTGAAGTACACTGAGTGGGCACTGGTAGCTGAAGCTTAGACTTTAACAGTGACATGCTGGTCAAGGTGGCTGGCTGGGTTTTGTTCCTAGCGATCAACCTCTTCCTGGTATTCGAGAAAGAACCACATATAGAGTATTTAAGTTAACCCTATCCCTTCCTTAACCCTCCCCTCTATCACAGGCCTCCTGGAATGAGATGGAATAGGAAGTTTTCAAAGGTCCTAACATTTTGAATGGTGCTGATGTGGTCCAGAGAATGTCATTCAGTTCTGTTGGCCTCATGCTCAGCTTAGTGCACAGGGATCTCTTGGAGTCAAACTGCTCCTGAGCCAATGACTCAGTGTCCCTATCTGCAGAGCCAATGACATCTGCCCCAGGCCAGGAGAAAAACAGAATGAATGCTTCCAAACTACCTTCAAATAACTATTCTAGGAAAAGGGCTTCCCAGGATTTAGAGGCGATTTCACTGTGAAGGTATTTGTCCTCAAAGAAAAAGATCTTAGCTGAATGGGTGCAAGTTCCCTGCAGTGTCCAAAGGCGGTGGGATTGGCAGGAGGCCAGGGCAAGCACCCTCATGGGAGAGGCCTACCTAGGATCTCTGGGTTTCTGATGACGGAGCCGATCTGCCTGAGTGCCTGCTGTCCGGCCTTCTGGACTTTGACATGGGAATCGGTCAGCACCTCCGTAAGCTTGGGCACGATGTTGGGTAGGCAGGATGACAGCTGCTTAGGAGCACAGTACGCCATTGCCCCGAGAAGCTCCACTGACCCTGTGGATAGCAGACACAAGCCCAGCACTGAATCACTGAGCACAGGCCAGCAACTCACCTGCACTGGCTACATGGGCAAGGGACATCGACGCTGGTCCCTGCACACTGTGCTCAAGCAGTCACTGGGAATAGGGGAGAGGGGACTGGCTCTAGCAGAGCAGTCAAAAAAGCTCTTGAGGCCTGCTAAACAGTGGGATCCCAGGTGAGAAGCAGGGCAGTATGGGAGAAAGAGACCAGGATCGGGGAGACCTGGTTTAACCCTTACAGTGAGATGCAAGGTCAGTTCCCTGAATTTCAGTGAACTGTTTCTTCATCCACAAATGAGGAAACTGATTTAGATTTGTGTTGTTTCTAACTACAGGGTGAAATCTGAATGACTGAGAAGGAGGCTGAGTGGGAGGGTCCTAGATGGTGATCCTCTCCTAACTAGAGCAGCTCTACTTGTATCTGTTTGCTTATTAGGATGTCAGAGATTTTATTTATTTATTTTGAGACAGGGTCTCACTCTGCCGCCCAGGCTGGTGTGTGATGGCAGCCTCCAACTCCAGGGCTCAAGTAATCCTTCCACTTCAGCCTCCTGAGCAGCTGAGACTACCTGCATGCGCCACCATAACTGGCCTATTTTTTTTTTGGTAGAGGTAGGGTCTTGCTATGTTGCCCAGGCTGGTCTAAACTCCTGGCCTCAAGAGATTCTCCGCCAAAGGTTATTTTTAAAAACAGCTTTCCTGGGGGGGGGGGGGAAACTTTAAAGCCACAGAAGAGCTTTACAGCTCTGGATTTTCTGACTTAAGGCTGTAGCTCTTGTCAGAGACCTGTTCTTGGCATGAAAGCACATAAACTATAGGAAGATTCAACTGCCAGAGGCAGAGTTGGCTGGGTGTGGTGACTCACACCTGCAATCCCAGTGCTTTGGGTGGCCAAGGCAGGAGGATCACTTGAGCCCAGAAATTCGAGGCCAGTCTGGGTTACATAGCGACACTACATCATTATAAAAAAAAAAAAAAAAAATTAGCCAGGTGTAGTAGTGTGTTCCTGTGAGAATGGTTTGTGCCCCAAAACTCAAGACCAGCCTGGGTGATAGAGCAAGACTCCACCTCAAATTTCAAAAGAAAGGCAGGGTCTTAACCCTATCCCTGGGCTTGGGAGCTCACAGGACACGAGCTGTGGCTACCCAGGATCCTCACTGAGGCTGGTTTTCAGAACAGGAAACTGGGAAGAGAGACAGAGGGAGTGGTCTTACCAGCTTTGGTCCGCCAGGATTCCTCCTCCAGGGCAGCCAGTAAGGAGGGGAGCACCAGCTTCACCCCATGAGCACTCAAGTTGCTCATCACAGCCTTGGCACAGTCATCTGCAGCCTCAAGGGAGGAGAAAAGACATTCAGGGGCCTGCTCGCCCAAGCAAGGGGCAAGGCCTGACACCAGTCCTAATGTTCCTCCTGTGACAAATGCCTCCTGGGTTTCTATTGTGTCAAACCCTGTGCCAAGGCCTACAGACATAGCTGGGAACAAACCTCACAAAGTTTTGATGCTGTTCTCCCATGCAGTCTGGGGACTTACCTCACGCACATACTGGTTCCCATCCCCGAAGCACAGGAGCAAATGGGGCAGCACGTGAACCACGTAGGGCTCAAAGAGCTTCCCCAGCATGGTGCAGAGCATCTCAAAGGCAAAGAGGGCTCCTAGGGGAAAAGATGGTAGGACGGCTGGGAACGGAATGTCCCCTGGGGATAGCCACAGAGAACAGAAGGGACAGCAACCTCCCTGCCACCTCCTACTCTTCTGGAAACACTCAGAAAAGCTGTGGAACTAGTGGCTGTCCCATGAGCAAGCAGCACCCTCTGCCTCAGCTCAAGAAGCCCCAGAGCAGGGATGTGGCTGAGTGGGGAGGGAGGAGACTAACAGTTGGCAATAACAGAAAAGCCAAACCACAGGCAGGGCGCGGTGGCTCATACCCGTAATCCCAGCATTTTGGGAGGCTGAGGCAGGAGAATCACCTGAAGTCAGGAGTTCCAGACCAGCCTGACCAATATGGAGAAACCCCATCTCTACTAAAAATACAAAATTAGCTGGGTGTGTTGTGCATGCCTGTAATCCCAGCTACTCGGGAGGCTGAGGCAGGAGAATCGCTTGAACCCGGGAGGCAGAAGTTGTAGTGAGCCAAGATCACACCATTGCACTCCAGCCTGGGCAACAAGAGCAAAACTCCATCTCAAACAAACAAACAAACAAGTCCAGCATGGCCAACATGGTGGAATCCCATCTCTACTAAAAATATAAAAATTAGCCGCCTGTAATCCCAGCTACTCGGGAGGCTGAGGCAGGATAATTGCTTGAACCTGGGAGGCGGGGATTGCAATGAGCTGAGATCACGCCACTGTACTCCAGCCTGGGCAACAGCCAGACTCCATCTCAAAAAAAAAAATAGAAAAAAGAAAAAGAAAAGCCAAACCTTGGACAGGCTGGGTGGCTCACCCCTGTAATCCAAGCACCTTGGGAGACCAAGGCAGGCAGATCACGTGGTCAGGAGATTGAGATCATCCCAACCAACATGGTGAAACCCTACCTCTACTAAAAATACAAAAATTAGCTGGATGTGGTTGCATGAGCCGTAATCCCGGCTACTTGGGAGGCTGAAGCAGAACTGCTTGAATCCGGGAGGCGGAGATTGCAGTGAGCTGAGATCGCTGCACTTTACTCCAGCCTGGTGACAAAGCAAGACTCCATCTCGAAAAAAAAAAGCCAAACCTCTCTCAGCTAAGGGTGTTGCTGAGTTAGAAAATTACAAGTCCAAGGAAATCAGCAAGGACCCGACTGGACTGGGTTGCACACAGTAGGGCCCTCTGTAGCACACACACAAACAGTAGCCTCCGCCTGGGGTGCCGGGATCGGATTCCTTCCTCTGGCAAAGTGGGGACCAACTTCCCATGCTGGGCAGCCCCGAGCTCAGAGACACTCACCCTCTCGCCGGCGGAAGTTCTTCTTATCTTGAATGGCATCAGTCAGTGCTGCCATCATCTCCTGCTGCTTCAGTGAGAGGATGCCCAGGCCCTTCACCAGGCCCGCCAGGCCGTACGCGGCTCCTTTGCGCTCTGCGTACTTGTCTGACTCCAGCAGCTGCTGCATGAGCCTCTGGATCATCCCTCCAGCATCCTCCTTGATGGCTGGCACGAGGGGTGGCAAGCAGCTGGCCACAGACTCCTGGACCTGGAGAAGGGCCCGCCTGTTAATGCTGTGGCTCAGCTGCAGCCCTTCCATGGTTGGTGGTGGGGCGAGGGGCTGACCGTCCCACATAGCATCCACCACTAGATGTCCCAAGCCCCATCTCAGTCACTGCTTACGGGTATCACAGGGCACCAGAGAAGCAAACAATGTTGTATACACAGTATCGTATGCCCCTCAGGGCGTACACTACAATCTGTTGACGACAAACGCTTCAGCTCCTATGGTGCCATTTCTGCTCTAAATGGAAAACCTAGTCTGGGCAGCAGGGTGGGGGGGCTAAGGAGGGGACTCTAAAGACTAAATCCTCTGAGAAAGCTTCCAGAAAAGTGTGCTGCTTTGCCTCTATAGAAACAGCCTGTGTCTCTCTGTTTCCAAACTTGTCAAAAATCACAGAGAAACTGGGCAGGGCCTTATAAGACCAGGTGCAAACTGATTGGGACCAAAAGACACTCAATCCTGCCTCCCAGCCACAGCTCACTAAGCCCAGCTTGGGAGAGCAACCTTGATGCCATGCTGGCAGGTGTCCAGGTGTGACCCTTCTGTTGTTTGGGCTTTCTGACACCATATTTGACCACAATTTTGGAAACTTGTTTTCAACTGTGCTTTTTTTTTTTTTTTTTTGGTAAACTTTTTTGTTGTTTTGTTTTGTTTTTAGAGGTAGGGTCTCATTTTGTCACCCAGGCATGGCCTCTACATCTGGCTTACTTTTAAAGTTTTTGTAGAGACAGGATCACACCATGTTGCCCAGGCTGGTCTTGAACTATTAGCCTCAATAATCCTCCCATCGAAGTCTCCCAAAGCACTAGGATTACAGGCATGAGCCACCATGTCCAGTGCAACTGTGCATTTTATGAGGACACTCGGGGGGGTCCAAATGCAAATCCAAAAATATATATATATATGTTAAAAATATATGTATATTTTTAAAATATATTAAAAACATATATTATATATATATATATATATATAAAAATGCATGCTTTTTAAAACAAAGAAATTTCTTTGCACTGTAGCTTGCTTAGAGACTACATTAAAATGCATCTGCAACACATACCCAACACATGGAAAGGCCCAGCAAAATGCCCGACATAAGAGAAAACCTGCTTTTTTGTTTATTTATTTTTTCCCTGTGGATCCCCAGAGCACCTTAGTGAGTAGAAAACATAGAATTATCTAGATCTATTAGAACAAAGCAACAAAGAAACTCCCTCTCAAGGGGTGTTCTTGACTGTAAACCAGGTGAGTAGAAAAAAATGAAACTATCTGGGAGGTCTATTAGAACAAAGTAACAAAGAAACTCCCTCTCCAGGAGTGTTCCTGACTATATACCAGGCTCTGCCCTGGGACAGGGGGTGAATCCTTGCCAAGAACCAGGGTTTCTGGGTCTTGATTTCCAACTGCCCCCCTAGTATCCCGCTGCCTAACCACAGTCAGGTCCCAATTCTCTTAACTAACATGTGGGTCCCAGGACAGATGGCAGATACCTGCTGGGAGGGTGTAGAGAGGGCAGTGATGAGTTTGGCAACAATGGGCTTCACTTTGGGGTCACTTTTGTCCAGGTGCTTGGCCAGAGAGCCCATCAGGACCACCACACTCTGTCGCACAGCGTCATAGCTGGCATCATTGGGTGCATTCTTCAGGAACTCCTCAAATACTGGCAACAGTGAGTTGACGTTCTCCTGGAAAGCCAAACTACTCAGGTCAACCTATGGGCTGCGTCTGAGGACGACAGTCCCTGAAGACTAAGACCACGTCTAGCTCTAGGACAGGCAACCTGACATGCCCACCAGCGGGTCTCCTAGTTTTCTGGCAGGACTGCTACAGACTTAAAATAATTTAACATACTGGTTTTTTTGGCTCAAAGGAAATACGCATGTCACATCCCACCCTGTCACTGAGTGCCAGGATTCTTGGCACTTAGCATCTCTGTCCCCTGCTCAGCCCTACCGCCTGCCTTGGCCTACCCTGTCTCTTCAGCTGACTGAAATCCTCTTACCTTCCCGTGGGTGTTGAGTGTTGCAAGGGCTGCATCCAACATGCACTTCCGGACATCTGGGTGTCGGTCATTGAGGGCATCAGGGACAAAAAATTGAAAGAGTGGCTTCACCTGAGAGCTATCCAGATACTGGGAGAGGTTGTTGAGAGCCAAGGCCAAGCCACACCTGGGAAAGAAGCAGGAGCACATCAGGAAAGGCAGCCAGGGGGCCTCCTCTACCCCTGGAACTTCTGCTGGTGCACAGCAAGGAGAGGGAGCTTGCCTCAGGCAAACACCATTTTAGGGGCAGAGAACAGCATGAAGCCCACCACCCAGTGCTCACCCAATGTTCTGGAACAACCCACTTGTCATATAAA
Source organism: Sapajus apella (assembly GCF_009761245.1). Classification (NCBI taxonomy): domain Eukaryota; kingdom Metazoa; phylum Chordata; class Mammalia; order Primates; family Cebidae; genus Sapajus; species Sapajus apella. The sequence goes on from NW_022436942.1 coordinate 78,399,243, forward strand.
GACCTGCCATCTGCCCTGATTTTACCTACTACTGGGTGACCAGACCTGCATTGGTTTCCCCAGAGGGGAATGTGAGTACAGTGCTCACCCCTCTACCTGCAAAAGGCAGGCTGTAAGAGAAGACAGAGGTAAAAGAACCAGATATATAGACCCTTGGAAATGAACATATTCTCAAAGGGCAAAATGGTATTATCCTTTCCAGTCACAGAGCAAAGAATCTGTGTTCTATCCCTGGCTGATGATCTGGAATGAAAAATAAGCCAGGATGGGCCCATACACCACCCTGCACTGACACACAAGACCTCACAGGATGAGCCATTCAGAAAACTAACACCCTCACAAGTTTTGCGCCTGCTCTGTGGGAGGAAAGTGTCTTTCAAGGTCCCACTTGCTCCCAGACATCTGTCTAATCCTCCAACTGCTACTCGTGGGCTCTGTGGAGAAAGGCTGGTAGCTTCAGTTACTGTGCCCTGCATATAGATGAGGAAACAGAGTCCTGAAGAAAGGGAGAAACACACTCACGGTCACGCAGCTAGTGCAGGAGGAGCCAGCGCTTGAACTCAGGCCTCCCCAACTCTGGGGGAGGTCCTTCACTTTCCCATGCTGCCTCCTCATAGCACCCACCCAGCCAACCTGCCACATCTCAGAAAGCTTAGAGTAGAATGAGGCTGGAACAATTGTTATACCTGGCTTCCCACTGATCTGGAGGAGATTCTGAAATAACTCGTCCCAAAGCATCCAGCACTGGGGGTGGCCGCTGCAACAGACAAGTTGGTAAATGCTTTGCAATGGGCAGATGAATGACCTGGGCACCAGGACTATGAGGTGGGAAACTAGCTGCAGCTACCCTGAGCCACTGTGAGCCCTGAGATTCCTGTCTGGAGTAGTAGGGGTCTGAGCAGAGATCCACCCAACTGTATTGCATCAGGGCTGCACAGGTCACTCACGTAGAGCTTCTCCTGGTAAATCTCCATGAGTCTGCCCATAACCTCCGCTGCCTGGAGCTGGTAACGTGCCACTGCTTGGGAAAGGGCTTCAGCCCCCGCCTGCCTTACAGCCGCCTCATGATAGATCACGTCATCGATCAGCAAGGAGCAGAGGTCTGGCTGCAGGTCTAGGCCCATCACTGACCAGAGCCTGTGGGGGATCCAAAGAAGGGCTACTTAGACAAAGATCTGCAGCACCTGCTCTGCCAACCCAGCCCGTCTTCCCCACTAGAGGCTGAACACACTGGGTTCCGTTACTTCCTAAAGGGAGAGAGGATGGAGCAGGAGAAAATGATGTGCTGGCTCTCACCTCTCAGCCAGCTTCCGGATCTCCTCCTCCTTATCAAACTTGACCACCCAGAGTCTCCGCAGAAGGTTCAGGCCATTCTTCTCATCGGTATCAGGTGCTGGCAATACCATGTGGAGTTCCATTAGCCCCTGGAAGGTGTGGGATTGGACCGTGTGAGGCACGATCTTTCAGAAGAACCTCTGACCTGCCTCCTCACCTCTCCCTAAGCTGTATTGTCTAAGATGTAGCCACTAACCATATGTGGCTAAAGTTAAATCACTTACAATTAACTCTTAGTAAGTTTCTTAGAGTGTGGTGATAAAACGGTTTTTTTTAATGTGAAAATTAAAACGTTAAGGCTGGGCGCGGTGGCTCATGCCTGTAGTACCAGCACTTTGGGAGGCCAAGGTAGGCAGATTACCAGGTCAAGAGATTGAGAACATCCTGGCCAACATGGTGAAACCCCAACTCTACTAAAAAATACAAAAATTAGCTGGGCGTGGTAGCATGGGCCTGTAGTTCCAGCTATTCGGGAGGCTGAGGCAGGAGAACTGCTTGAACCTGGGAGGCAGAGGTTGCAGTGAGCCAAGATTGCACCACTGTACTCCAGCCTGGCACCAGGCAACAAAGCAAGACTCTGTCTCCAAAAAAAAAAAAAAAAACATTAAATAAACCAGACAGATAAAAAAAACCTCAGAAAAAGTGTGTTCCTTTTGTTCGAATAATTTTTTTTCTTCTTTTCGACACAGAGTCTCACTCTGTTGCCAGGCTGAAGTGCAGTGGCACCATCTCGGCTCACTGCAACCTCCACCTCCCGGGTTCAAGCGATTCTCCTGCCTCAGCCTCCTGAGTAGTTGGGATTACAGGCATGCGCCACCACACCCAGCTAATTTTTGTATTTTTAGTAGAGACAGAGTTTCACCATGTTGGCCAGGATGGTCTCGATATCTTGACCTTGTGAACCACCCACCTCGGCCTCCCAAAGTGCTAGGATTATAGGCGTGAGCCACCACACGTGGACTGTTCAAATAATTTTTAAGGAAAAATTTACTACATTGCCATCATTTTTCACAATTTACCAAGTGCGAGTGAAAACTCTGTCACATATCAATAGCAGGAGGCCACGGATCAGCAGGTAGGAACCACTGTCTTACCACTCCAAGCGGATGCGTTTTTGGTCTAAAAGCCATGAAGAAAAGCCAAGTACATGATAGTGAGCTAAAGAAATGAACACCTCTTGCAAGTTAGATCTGTTCTATGAAAGTACCGAGGTCCACAATCCAGTTTAAAAATTAAGTAGTGTTCCAAAGTGAAGGAAAACATAGAGTGATACATCACGGCTGCTTAGTTTTCTGATTCTCAGAGAGACCCAACCCTGTGACTTCTTCTCTTTGCCTCTAGGTCTCCCATCAGGGTGAGGGACATTCTCTCAAATGCCCATCATGCAATTTTTACTTGCATAGAGTGACAAGGGACACTGCGGTGGCCCTGTGAGAGACTGAGTACACACCCGGAGCGCGGTTTCCCGCACGCTGGCACAAGGGGACTGCAAGGCACGGAGCAGCACGTCCACCTCCTCCTGCTCTGCAAAGGCACAGCCATCTTCACCACTGCTGCTGGCGCACAGGGTGGTCAGGGTGTCTGAAGCCAGAACCTAAGGAGAACATCGATCCACTGGTTCAGTCAGCAAATCATTTACTACTATGGGGCCAGAAAGGGATATGCACTGAGAACGCCCAACCTACGGCACTGCAAAGGTTAAGACCCCAGCTCCAGTGACAGGACGCAAGCAAAACCCCTCACTAGCTAACAACAGTCAGGCTGGCTTTCTAAAGCAGTCCTTCTACCAAAGTCCAACAGTGAGGGCTGAAAGGAAACTAGGACTCCACCCTTTATGCTGGGACCTGAGTTCTGGGTCACAAACTTAGTCACGGCGACAGCCAACTGAAAACCAGGTCACCTGTAAGCGGGGCGAGCCTGTCCCGATCACCCAAGTCAGAAGACGCAGCATGGCCATGCGAGGCAGCAACTCCGGGCCATTCTAGGAGAGAACGGCAGGTAAGTCGAGATGAGGCTGTGGGGAGGTCTATAACCCAGCCTGGCGGCCAAGGACAGGGCATCCCGTCACCCACAGGGGAACATTCTGGGTCATACAACTGGCCCCACCATAGAAACTTCATTAGGTTTACAATTAGGTCCACAGGTGCTAACCCCAGTCAACCATGATCCCCAGGAACTGAAAACTAAATTCTGAAATATGCTTGAAATTCAGACTATGAAATCCAGAAGGACCATAAATGATGATGAGACACTCAGCTTGAGAAGAAATGCAAAATAAAATGAGATGTCATTCTTTCACCCACCACTGACAATATTAATACTATCTGAGGTTGCATTAGGCTTTGAGAAAAGAAAACTCCTAGTGGGAGTATAGCTCAGAATATGCCAGGTAATCTAGTAATTCCATGTCCAATGAATCTGTCCTAAAGACGTGCTCACACAGAGCAAGTAAGGGGCATATACATACAGGAGGGCACATCATAGTGCTGCTCAGAACAGGGAAAAGACAGAAACAACCTTAAAGATATTCATCATTAGGTAAAGCGCAGAATCTCATGGAGCCAACAAAGTCAGTAAAATATGCACTGACATGGTGAGAGAGCCTGAGTCTTCAGTCACATGAAAGAAGAGCCTGACCCGTTTTTTGCCTTAAAAAACCCGCAACAGGCTGGGCGCGGTGGCTCACGCCTGTAATCCCAGCACTTTGGGAGGCCGAGGCAGGTGGATCATGAGGTCAAGAGATCGAGACCATCCTGGTCAACATGGTGAAACCCCGTCTCTACTAAAAGTACAAAAAAAAATTAGCTGGGCATGGTGGCGCGTGCCTGTAATCCCAGCTACTCAGGAGGCTGACGCAGGAGAATTGCCTGAACTCAGGAGGCAGAGGTTGCGGTGAGCCAAGATCACGCCATTGCACTCCAGCCTGGGTAACAAGAGCGAAACTCCGTCTCAAAAAAAAAAAACCTGCAACACTGTGTGAGGCTGCTGTTGGTATAAACACACACCTTCTATTTCCTCACCAGAACTGTTTATGAGACAGAGAGTGTCCACAGCCCCTGCCTCCCTGATCCCCTTTAAACCAAGGAGAGGGCAGAGCTTCCCTGACAACCTCGTCCACCCTCCCGGGTGGGGTGCTTGGGGATGCCCTCAGCTGGGCATGGACAGTGAGGATCTGAAGAATCTGGACCATCCGCTCCTCCTCCTCTTCACTGTGGTGGGGCATCTCGGTCAGCACCATCTTCAGAAACGGGAAGACTAAGGAGAAGGCTGGCGCGGACAAGGGTGCAGCACCTGTGAGAGCACGGAGCAATAGGATGCTGCAGGCAGGGTGGGGACCTGGGCCACTGCTGCCCATTTCCATCCTCAGGGAAGGTCAGGAAGGGATGGGCCAGAGGCCTGTTCTGACACCTGGAAGCACATGGCACGATGACAGAGACAGCAGCTGGTAGCCCAGTTCTAAAACTAACTCTGCTTCTACTGCCAAACACTGCCCAGTTCCAGGATGTGAGAGTTAAAACAGAGAAGACAACGCCAGTGACAAAAAGTAAACCCTCAACTGGGCTCACAGCAACTCACAGACTACCAGAGCTAAACTCAGAAATCCTCCATCTGGTCCAACCACCCAGGCTCAGGAGGCCCTGGGTGATGCTGCGGCTCGAGCAGCATTCCTGGCACCAGCTCACACCGCCTGGTGCCCTTGGTCCCGTCCCAGCTCTTACCTGGCTCCCCCTTGCCCACCCTGCTGGTGATGGTGTGGGTGTGCAGCAGCGTCACCGCCCTCTTCACAGCCACCGACAGCTCTTCTTGGCACCAGGACTTATCCAGGGCACACTCTGGCTTCAGCAGGCGCAGGGTCACATGGCTTACCAAAGTACCTGTGTTGAAGAGGAGAGAGCCGGCAGGGATGACACACACAGAGCTGCAGAATCCAGCCCAGGCTCAGACAGGGGACCCAGTGTCTCATCCTTCTGACTTAAAAAAATCTTTCTGCTCTGTCAAAATGTCCCCAACCTGATTTCTCACTTGATCTTTGTGACAGCCTCAGATGGCAGCTAGGCAGGGAGTTGCCTTTTAGACACTCAAGAAATGAGTACGCTAACATGAGACAAGGGCCACCCAAGGGTCATTCAGCCGAGAGTGAAGCTCTATCAGTGCAGCGCCTTCAGCTCTATGCAACAGACAGCCATGTGACACTTCTGGCAGGTTCCAGATGCAACAACTGACTTTTCCACTCAGAACGGTTCCCAGATTCTAGCCTCACCCGTGGGAACATCCCCATTAGGCTGGGCTAGAAGTCTGCTGAAAGCCGTTAAATAACCCACAAAAGCAAGGCCACCATAATTCCCAGCCACCCTGCCTGGTGTTTGTTTCTCCAGACCTAATAGGAAGCTAAAGGTCACAGAGGCCTCTCTTCACTGTCACGTGGCTACTCAGGAGCCCTGAGCTGTGCTGAGTCACCACACTGCACCAAACCATCCTCACTGCCACTGAACTTCTGACTTAGTTTTAAAACTGGTACACAAAAATCGAACACTGACTAGCATCTAAAACCTACTCCTCAGAGGGAGGGCACAGATGTGAAGTGGGAGAGAAGAGGAGGCACTATGTCTCTCCTAAGCACATCTAGCTGAAGTCTCCAAGGCTGCTTCCACAAGAAAACAAAACTCAGCAGCTGATGTCACCACCTACCTCCCCACAGGCACTCAGGGGCACACCCTGTCCAACCCCTGGGCCATCCCTGCAGCCAGCAAACAAGGACTAACCCAAAGCCTTGAGCCTAGGGGGCATGACACAGGCAGCCAAGGACAAGAAGGGGTTCTTGATCCTGGGAGCAGCAAGAGGAGACTTCAGCAATGGCAAGAAAGAGTCGACCAAAACAGGGATGTACTGAGTCAGGCCGGACGGGTTCTTCGCCAGGATGATGTCCAGCAGTCTGAGCGCTGCCTCTAGCTCCCCATCCAGCTGCAAGCAGAGTTGCCCAAGAGGCAGGTCAGTAGGGTCTTGCTTGCAACAGCAAGGAGCAGGCCTAGGCCTCCCAGCACTCCTCTGGCATGGGCGTGTAGCAGGGGTGGCCACTCACCTCCTGCAGCCGCCTCCGGACCTGTGCCTCCCTGTCCAGCTGGGCCTGCAGCATCTCCTTCTGCTTGCTGGTCAGCTGCACCTCCTCTTTGATGCCTTTCTTCTTTTTTATCTCCTAGTAGGGATGGGCAAACCAACCAATCCCATCTCCAGGGAACAGACCTCCCTCCCCCACAGGGAAAGCGAGCTTGCTTCCACACAAACAGCACCACACCAGCTCTAAGTCTGTGAGTTGGGCCCCTGAACCCACCATGTGCACCCCCTACCTCCCACAAAGTCCAGAGCCACCTGGTTTCTACAGAATGAAGACAGCAATAGAGAAGTAGGTTTTTTTTTTTCCACTGGATTCTCTACTGACAAAGCCAAAGAGGGCTTTTTATATGTTAGAGAAATAAAAAGTTCCTCAATGCACTCAAAGGGGTATTCTGACTGCCACATGGCTTCGGAATCAAAACTTTAGCCTCCTCCTCTCCAAACCCTCCCTACAGAAGCTCTCCCATAGGATAAGGTGAAACCTAGAAAAGGCCTGCTATGGTGGCCTGAGACAGCAAGGCACAGAACTCACTCACTCATGCAGCAAACATTTAGTGAGCACCTGCACTGTGCCAGGCACTGTTCCAGATGGCAGGAATACCATAGGGAACAAGATAAAGTCCCTGCCCTCACGGAGCTCACAATCTAGCAGGCGAAGATAGACAATAAACAAGTAAACAAACACATAAACAAGATGCTTTTGGGTTATGACAAATGTTAGTAAAGAAATGAATATGATGCTTAGTAATTGGGAGGAAGGATGGGGCCTACATTGGATAGGGTGAACAGGCTGGCCACCTCTCCAAGAGGGCAAATGTGGACTGAGATATTAAAGACAAGAAGAATCCTGCCTCGTAAAGACAGAGAAGAGCATACGCTGAGACAGGAAAGAGTCCTCTGTGTGCCGCAGCTGAATTCAGGAGTCAAGCCAGGATTCCCCAGAAGTCCCATTGTATCAGGTGCTGTGCCTGCTATCAGGAATCTAGAGGGGTCCCAGCTTTCAAGGAAGTTGGGGGACAGACATGGAATCCAGCAACACCACTTAGCAGAGGAGACATGTGCACTGCTGCCAGCACCCAGCAGAGAAAGAAATCAGTTTTGAGTTATGGGTGGAAGGAGCTACTGGAGAAAGGGTCAAGGGAGAGTGCACCAGGGCACCAGACACTGGTCAGGGGAACCAGGAGTGTGCCATGGGCCTCAGGATGATCCAAGTGAACAGCCTATGTGCAGTGGGAAAAGCCAACAGCCTGAGGCCACCAAGCTCAGCAGCCACCTCCTGCGAGTGCCTCCATGTACTCACCTCCTTCAGCTCCAGCTCAATGATCTGCTCTTTGAAGGAATATGCTTTGTTCTCTCGCTTCATATTGGCCTTTTTTATGCTGTCTTGCTGGGCACTGAAACACCAGAGCAGGTGATCAACCAGCTTGAAAAGCACCACAAGGCCTGTCTGCCTCCCACCAGCCATGAAATTCCAACTAGCTCTTAAGTACTGTGCACCAGGATAGTGCCAGACACTGGACACACTTTAGTACCCAGAACCTAAGCACCATGGCAGGGACACAGCAGGCGCTTAGACAATGAATGGATAGGCTGTTGCATTTGACCCACAGGAGGTGCTGGCTCCATCCTACATGCAAGAAAACTATGCCTTGGGGAGCAAAGGTAAATGAGCCCACAAGTGAGGTCTCACCTCTGGATGATGGATTTGTCATACAGCTCCCCAGCAGGGGTCTGCATAATGGCAAACTCCTCCCGCGTCACCAGGCGCAGTGCAGGGTTCTGCACGGAGGCGGTGATGGTGCTGATTAGCTGTGGGAGGACCCGGTCCGGGGACAGGATGGAAAGGGAGCCCATGGCGTTCATGGAGGACTGCCAGACAAACACAGATGTGGTCAATGTGTGCCAAGGCTGGCACTGGTGAGAGGTCCACCACACCTGAATGCCCCTGGCACTGGCTCCCCTTCTTGGTGCCACTGCCTTGTTACTCCTGGGCACTGCCCATCAGAGTGGCCAGCTGGAGTCTGTGTCTGCTTTCTCACCAAGCAGTGCCCCTTTGTCTGACAGCACCTGACATGAGGGGATACACTCCTTCCCAATTCTCAATCTTCATGGTTCAGGTGGAGCTGCCCTCACTCTTTCCAGAGATAGGTATATGACCCAGAACAGAAGGCGGGGCACCAGGATGAGCATGGCCTCCAAGTCAGATTAACCAGGGTCAAAGCGACCCCAAGCCAGTAAACATTATTGAAATACGCAAGCTTTTCCCCCTAGAGCTGATGGGGGTACAAAGCCTGAAACTCTAGTGGCTCTTGTGCTACCGGAAAGGGAAAACGCGAGAATGGAGCCCACATCATGGAAAACAAAGACAAGAGACCAAGATGGATGGGACAGAGTAAGAGAGGCATTACCTACAGTGTCCCCAGGGCAATATCTGAACTCCTGTAGTCAGCATTAGCCAAAGCCAGTCATATCCTTAGACTTGGCAGGTAAATGAGGCAGTAAGTTCCCTTTTGTGCTTAAACCAGTTTATATTTCTGTCACTTGCAACCAAGGGTCCAGCCTGCATTTCATCTACCTTCACCTGCTTCTGTGAATCCTCTCTTCCCGCACCCTGTGATGAGAGGGCCCCTCCCAGACCTGAGCCCAGACCAGCTTACAAGCCCATCACCTGGTTTAGGGGACTCTGTGTGGTGATCCTAGGAATGATCTGATCCAGGTGCCTGGTGATGAAGGCGTCGGGATCGATCTTCATCCTGGCAAGAAGTGCTGGCCAAAGTCCAGACTGCACAGCCACTGAAGGGGAAGGGAGCTCTTTGAGGCCTTCTGCCTGGCCTGCTCTTACCCTGCCCCACAAAGCCTCAGGCTCTTCCACACCCACCATAGCCACAGACCTAAGGATGGGTGGTGGGAGATGATCAGCATCTCCTGGGCCAGCTGTTCGGTGTTGGTGACATCACCCTTGAGCCCTGGCACACCAGAGATGACACACAGAGCCTCCTGCAGGACCCGTGGAGGCACATACGCCTTGCCTGCCTCAGTCACCTCCCCAGCATTGGTCACCAGAGCCTCTAAGGGCAGCACCTGCATGGAGACACATGAGAACACAAAAAAACCCCACTGCTCAGAGCCCTGTGCAGGCTTGGAACACAGGAACCAAATACGCCACGGACACAACAGCCCCTCATTCAGTTCTTCTCTGGGGTCCTTGCTGGGGTGGAGATGGATGCCCAGCTTCCTGCAAAGGGACCCACCCACAGGCTGTGAGATGTGCCTGGAAGAAGGAAGCACCTGTGACTCTGCATCTAAAAAGCCTACGCGGGTAAAGAAGGCAACAGAAACTGGTCCAGGAGACCCAGCCTGTGACGGCAAGTTTGCCACTGGCCCACATTCCTCAACAGGCTTAGGGAGGGAGGGGAGCCGTGGAACATGGCACAAAGAGCACAGAAATGAGAACCAGGTCTTTGGGGGTCTCCCCCCGTGGGCTGGGAGACCCTGTGCAACTCATTTGAGCTCCTGGAACCCTGGCCAATTCACATAAAATAAGAATATCAAGCCCTATTTGCCTTTGAAAGGTACTGTGAAAAAACAAAATCGAAAGAAAAAATGGAAAGAAAATGCTTTAAAAATCACAAAGCACTTTAAAAACATAAAGTGTTATTCAATTAATCAAGGATAAAGGGGCAGGGCACAGTGGCTCATGCCTATTAATCCCAATACTTTTGGGAAGCCAAGGTGGGAGGATCGCTTAAGCCTAGGAGTTCAAGACCAGCCTGGGCAACATGGCGAGACATCTACAAAAATATAAAAAATAAAAAAATTAGCCAGGCATGGTGGTATGCACCTATAGTCCCAGCAACTTGGGAGGATGAGGTGGAAGGATCACTTGAGCTTGGGAGGCAGAGGCTGCAGTCAGCAAAACAAAACAACCCCCTCCAAAAAAAAAACCTGGGAAAAAAGTAAAACTACATGTGAAAAAAAAAGTCTCTGAAAAGGAAACGGAATTCTATGAAAGATGTTACTGGAGCTTGACAGCAGAGCAGAAGATGCTAGCATCACACAGAGTAAGAAAGAACCACCAGGGAGTGGCCCAGCCCAAACCCCACAGCATAAGCAGGGACAGCTAAGTGGATCCAAGAGCCCCAGTTCTAGAGCCCAGATGCCCTCACCTTGTGAGAACTGAGGACAGTCTTCAGTTCCTCCAGGAGTCCGTGCGCCAGCTTAAAGCCCCCAAGAGAGGAGAGCAGTTTGCGAGCCGTCTGCTGAGCCTGCCTGCGGACGTGCCAGGTGCGGCTCAGGAGCACCGCCACTAGAGCCCGGTGGTACTGCCTACAAGCACAGGGACAGACAGGTATGGGGGAAGGCGGGAGGAGGGCCTTCCACAGCCAACCATTCCACCTGCCACACACCCTTTCTCGGGTTCCTGCCAGCTTTCGCCTCATTTGGCCCAAAAGAAAAGGTAAGCCAGCGTCACATACCGAACTTTGTTGCCAGTGAGTCTATGCGGGTGGTCAAGGAAAAGTCTCTCTGTCAGATGCAACACAGTACACAGGGCTGGGAGGGGAGAAAAAGAATGGAAGTGTTTTTAAAATAGTTAAACACACATACGTATACCCAGAAATAATAGAATAAGCTGAAAATTAACACCTAAATATAATTATCACTTGATGTGAAATCACAGTTTGCTTTTTGTTTTTGTTTTTGTTTTTTTCTTTTTTGAGACGGAGTCGTCCTCTGACTCCCAGGCTGGAGTGCAGTGGCACAATCTTGACTCATTACAACATCCGCCTCCCAGGTTCAAGCAATTCTCCTGCCTCAGCCTCCCGAGTAGCTGAGAATACAAGCACCTGCCACCATGCCCAGCTAAGTTTTGTATTTTTAATAGAGATGGGGTTTCATCATGTTGGCCAGGCTGGTCTCAAACTCCTGGCCTCAGGTGATCCACCCGTCTTGGCCTCCCAGACTGCTGGGATTACAGGGATTACAGGCGTAAGCCACCAGGCCTGGCCTATACTTTTTTTTTTTTGAGGCAGAGTCTTGCTCTGTCGCCCAGGCTGGAACACAGTGGTGCAATCTCAGCTCACTACAACCTCTGCTTCCCAGGTTCAAGTGATTCTCCTGCCTCAGCCTCCAGAGTAGCTGGGATTACAGGCACCCACCACCATGCCCAGCTAATCTTTGTATTTTTAGTAGAGATGGGATTTTGGCCAGGCTGGTCTCGAACCCCTGACCTCAGGTGATCCACCTGCCTCAGCCTCCCGGAGTGCTAGGCTGGGCCCAGTGGCTCACGCCTATTATCCCAGCACTCTGGGAGTCCGAGGTAGGCAAATCATCTGAGGTTAGGAATTCAAGACCAGCCTGGCCAACATGGTGAAATCCCATCTCTACTAAAAATACAAAAATTAACTGGGTATGCGTGGTGCACGCCTATAATCCCAGCTACTAGGGAAGCTGAGGTAGGAGAATTGCTTGAACCCGGGAGGCAGAGATTGCAATGAGCAGACTGTGCCACTGCACCCCAGCCTGGGTAACAAAGCAAGACTCTGTCTCAAAAAAAAAAAAAAAAAAAAAAGTTACTAAGGTCAAGCACGATGGCTCATGTCTGTAATAGCACTTTGTGAGGCTGAGGCAGGAGCACCGCTTAGGCCCAGGAGTTCAAGATCGGCCTGGGCAACATGGTGAAACCCCCATCTCTAAAAAACAATACAAAAATTAGCCAGGTGTGGTGGTGTGCACCTGTACTCCCAGCCACTCAGGAAGCTGAGGACCACCTGAGACCAGGGAAGTAAAGGCTAAAGTGAGCCATGATTGTGCCGCTACACTCCAGCCTGGGCAAGAGAGTGGGATCTTGTCTCAACAACAACTAAAAAATTACTATGTAGTTCTAAAAAGAGGCCAGGCGCAGTGGCTCACGCCTGTGATCCCAACACTTTGGGAGGCCAAGGCAGGCGGATCACCAGAGGTCGGGAGTTTGAGACCAACCTGGCCAACATGGAGAACCCATCTCTACTAAAAAAAAAAATTACAAAATTAGCCAGGTGTGGTGGCACATGCCTATAATCAGCTACTTTGAGGCAGGAGAATCACCTGAACCCGCAAGATGGAAGTTACAGTGAGCTGAGATCTTGGCATTGCACTCCAGCCTGGGCAACAAGAGTGAAGCTGTCTCAAAAAAAAAAAAATAAAAAAAAAATAAAATAAAATAAAAATAAAAAAAGAACGATCCAAGTGTCACAGCACCAAAATAAAAATGAAGCTCATTATACACTGACATGGACTCATTTCCAGGTCTAGAAAGCACAGTATATACAGTAGGCACAGTAACATTTTGTAAAAAAAGGTAGAGGACAAACACGTACAGGTATTTACTTGCATATATATAAAATATCAAGGCTACAGAAGCAGCTAATAAAATTAGCTATTTACAGCAGACGAACTGGGTAGCCAGAGATCAAAGTAGGGATATAATTTTCAATGTAGACTCTCCTGTATCTATTTTTGAATTACATGAGTCTATTTCCTTTTCAAAATTTAAAAATGTTTCTAAAACCAGGAAATGACTAAAAGTTGTAACTCATTAATGGGATGTTGCAATTTGTGAGTCAAAAGACTCTTCAAATCACCAATTAGTGGCAGACACCCCTAAGGCAACATAGAATTTTAAACACACATTTAAAATTCCACTGTTCCTTTTCTGCCAGGATAGAAACCAGTAGTTTTTGTGTCTCTTGGTGGGGGAGTTGAGCCTGCCAGACTCCACCAGAGCTCCTCAGCTGCCTCAACACAAGAAAACTTCTGAGACAGCACCAATTACCCAATCAGCTATAATTACAGCTTACACTGTAGCTCCACAACCATTACAGTTCTGTCTCCACACATCTCCCAAGTCCCATTTCCCTAACCTTTCTTACATTCCCTACAGGAATGAATTCATTCCCACAATGACTAAGCTGTTGGCCAGATCACTCTGGCCCAGGTTTTTGCAGAGCTGACTGGCTGGTCAAGAAAGGGTCCTCTCTGAATATTTCCCAAAGACACTTTGTCTCAATCTCGAGTTCAATTAAGCGTGGAGTAACTTACCATCCTCTGAAGCCATAAGCAGGAATTTCTCAGAGGTGAACACCTGCTTCTTCTCATCCACAATCAGCTGCCAGAAACTGCTCAGTTTGGCCTCTGCAAGAAACAAAAGGTTATCCTATGATGCAGCTCACCATGTCCCCCAGAGCTGATGCCCTCAATCCTGAAGCTGCTGGGGTGGGCTTTGCTGGCAAACCCTCCTCTGTAGCAGGAGGCTGGGTGCTCTTCTATTTGGTGAACTTACCTCAGTCCTTCTGGTATCACTTCCTGTATGAAACTCTTCAGTGGTTCTCTGCTGCTTACAAGAGCCTAGGTGAACTGCTTCTCTTCCAGAATTCCCATCCACCCCAAGTACCAAGCTGGAACACCTGAAGTTTACAGACTCCGGCTTTCACTGCCCTTCCCTGACTGGGGCTGCTTGGACTCACTCTGGGCCATTCCCTTCAGGATAATGAAATCCTTCCCAGTCTTCAGGGCACTAGTTCAAACGCTTCCTCCATAAAGCCCTTCCCAACACCCATCCCCCCAACTAAAAGCAATGTCTCCTTCAAAACTGCTCTAATGCTACATTTTAAGCTACAGATGTGTTTTTGTATTTCCTTGTTCCTACTATGAAGTAAGCACCCTGATATTCGCTGAAGAAGGTCATATTCATCTTAGCATTCCCCTAGGTAACCCTGAGCTCTATTCCTAACCAAAGGAGTAAGTTCAGGTGTGTCCCAGAGCAGAGATTGGGAGATGGAAAAAAGAAAGCATGAAATGTGATGTAGCCACAAAATATAAAGAAAGCTCTTTTTGATGTACCTGTACTGATTTGGAATCATTTCGAAGATATATTATACAAAGTATATATAGTATATAATACAATGTATATGTAGTATATATATTGTATATAATACAGTATAGACAGAATGTTACCCAGCATGTTCAATTATATACACACTATCTCTAGACATTAAATTGGTAATACAGTTTTTTTTTTTTTTTTTTTAAGACGGAGTCTTGCTGTCACCAGGCTGAAGTACAGTGGCACGATTTCGGCTCACTGCAACCTCCACCTCGTGGGTTCAAGTGATTCTCCTGCCTCAGCCTCCCAAGCAGCTGGGATTACAGGCGCGCGCCACCACACCCAGCTAATTTTTGTATTTTTAGTAGAGATGGGGTTTCACCACGTTGGCAAGAATGGTTTCGATATCCTGGCCTCATGATCCGCCTGCCTCGGCCTCCCAAAGTGCAAAATTGGTAATACTGTTTACGGAGGGAAATTTAACAGCCAAGCGGAAAGACAAGGCTAAGGGGAAGCTTCTCATGTTATATCCTTTTGAATTTTGTACTGTATAACCAACTGAAACCAACAGTCTCAATACTAAACCCTGGTCCATCTGGGCATCATCTACAAGCCTGTGTAACAATGGAGCAACAGGACAAAGGAGGACAGTAACACAGTCCCCTGGCTGCATTCTCATTGCCCATGCAACCCTGAGGTTCATCTTGCAGATGACAAGCAAACCTGTAGCTGATCCAGTGTGGTCAGGACCAAGCTAACCCTGAACATCGAAACACTCCTCCCAAGGACTCTTGTCAAAGGCCCCTGTCTCTACCATCCTGGACATCTCTGGACTCATACCAGCCTGCGAGTCAGCCACTGACAGCTTCAAGAGCAACAAGGCTGCGGCAACCCCTTCAGCGACTGTGGGAACCTGAGTGCTTTGGGATGCTGCCTTCTCCACTGTCTGGATGAGCAAGGGCAGAAGGTCCAGGGCCTGCAACAATGTGTCACCTGTGGAGAGAGGACAGCACCTTAAAGGACATCCTGATCTTTGGAAATGACAGGACTGAGAAAGGATTTATCTACCCAGCTGTGAAATGGATGACTAAAGCCCTTCAGTTAATTTTTTTGTGTTAAATATCTCAAAAAAAAGTGAAGTTAAATCAAAACTTAAACTCTACAACCACAAAATTAGAGGCAAAAGATAATCCTTACTAATCCAATAGTCAACTGATGGATAAGCAGAGACATTAAGTGAGTTGCTCAAGGTTACACAGCTAGTTGAGGCAAGTCAGAGCCACCCTCAATCCAATCCATTCCCATATGGTACTCTTCCCCCATATTAGATGACCTTTGGACCCAAATTCTAAAACCAGAACGAATATGCTGGCCTCTGAACGAAACTCATTTTAAAAAAGAAAAAAACAAGGAGAAACCAGCTAAAACTATAGCTCTGGCGGGTGCCGTGGCTCATGCCTGTAAGCCCAGCACTTTGGGAGGCTGAGGCGGGTGGATCACTTGAGGACAAGAGTTCAAGACCACCCTGGCCAACATGGTGAAACCTTGTCTCTATTAAAAAATACAAAAATTAGCCGGGTATGGTGGTGGGCGCCTGTAATCCCACCTACCTGGGTGGCTGAGGCTGGAGAATTGCTTAAACACAGGAGTTAAAACTATAGCTTAAGCCTATGTTTTCTTTTGTTTTCCTCCCACACCTGGGTTTGTTGTTTCATAGCTGCTAAATGGGCATATCAGAACAATTCACAATGGAAGCAGTTTTCTAGATAATGTTATGAATTTGAATCCAAGAAATCTTTATTCTAAAGGTTTTGTTTTTAAAAGATTTTATGTTTATTTTAAAAGCAATGAGCACTGTGTTCCAGCACTCTGAATTACTTTTTTAAAAAATAAATTAAAAGTAAAAGCAATAAGCAGAACTAGCTTAAGCTGAAGAGACTAGGTAAAACCAAGTTTTTGCCATCTACAATTCAAGGTCCCACCTACAACTGATGGTCATTCAATGCGGCAATAATGGAAACTGATATATGAGTATAGAGACTTTTTATTTTTATTTAATTTTTTGTAGAAATGGAGCCTTGCTATGTTGCCCTGGTTAATCTTGAACTCCTGGGCTCAAGCAATCCCCCTGCCTCAGCCTCCTGTGTAGCTGGGACCACAGACAAGTACCACCATGCCCTACTAACTTAACTTTTTGTAGAGATGGGGGTCTTACTTTGTTGCCTAGGCTGGTCTCAAACTCCTGAGCTCAAGCAATCCTCCCACCTCAGCCTCCCAAAGTGCTGGGATTACAGGCGTGAGCCACCTCGCCTGGCCTCTTAGACTGTTTTAAGTCATGGATATGAGTTCACTATATCCCTAAGGCAGCTGACAATGTATTGACTGTACATTTCCCATGGAAAATCTATGACTTCAATCAGCATTATCTGCGGTTTAAACAAACCTCACAAACCACCGTACAAAAATGATCTATGATTCTGAGCTGAGAGATGTATTTCAGAAAAATATTTATTGCTTTAAACTCAGTACAAAAATCTCTTAAAGCCAGATTATTCTTCCCTTATCATTAAAAGGAATATGTGAGTACAAAGTTCATCAGACGAGACATTTCACACAGAAGGGCGTCCCCTCTTGAGAGAAGGCCCTGGAACCTCCCAGATGTTTCTTTTTTGTTTTGTGAGTTAGAGTCCCATTCTGTCGCCCAGGCGGGAGTGCAATGGCTTGATCTTGGCTCACTGCAACCTCTGCCTCAGCCACCAGAGTAGCTGGGATCACAGGCACCTGCCATCATGCCTGGTTAATTTTTGTATTTTTGTAGAGATGAGGTTTCACCATGTTGGCCAGGCAGGCTGGTCTCGAACTCCTGACCTCAGGTGATCCACCCACCTTGGCCTTCCAAAGTGTTGGGATTACAGGTGTGAGCTACCATGTCTGGCCCTTAAACCAGTCTTATCTGAATCATTTCTCCATGACTTCAGATACTGTAGTGACAAGTTCAGGTTCGGGGTCCTCTCTGAATAAAGCTTTGTACTTTGAAAGTCTGATAAGTGAAGGAAGCCAGAATTTGTTGTGAAGATTGAATTCTGATTTTGAGCTAAGCCCAATGTTCCCATTTATTTCTTCCTGAAGTTCCCATTTATTTCAGGAAGAAATAAATGGTGCTAAATAAGCTGAACTAACAGAGAAAGCCGGGAACACTAATAAAGCCCTAAAGACTCAGTCACCTTTGCAGGGAGGCCTGGACACTGGCCCTGGGAGGCGTCTTACCCCGATAAGAGGCCAACATGCACTGCAGGTAGGCGTGCCTCACTGCAGATGTGGAGGTTTTAAGGCTGAAAGCTTTTTTGAACCATTCAGTGAGCTTCTTGGGCACTTCCGTAGTGAATCGGTTACACCAGAGAGCCAGGACTGAGACAGCGTGCACCAAGGTCCCTTCATGAACTAGGGCAAAAAGCATGGTCCAATCAGTCCAATGTCCTATAGCCATGTCAAATCACTGCAAGAAGTGCAAAAAACAAGCCAGAGTACAAGGGGGAGAAAGCAATAATATTTCAGACAGCTCAAGCCATGCTATCTGAGGGAGGTGTGTCTTCAGGAGAGGTTTACAGAAGGAAATCGTGAAAAACCATGGTCAAGGATGGGTACAGAAGGCATGCTTACCATGCTGCAGAGAATTACCTTCCTGCTGAAGGAATGGGATGAACAGCTCAGCCACAATCCCGTTCAGGACCTGACTGGAAGGTCCAGACACCACGTGATGACTGACGCTCCCAATCCCTAAAAAGCAGATTCCCTGTTCAGTCCCTTCTCAGCACAAAACCAGAAACAGGCAAGTCTTCCTACTGCTGCCACCTCTGCACTCTGGGTCACAGACCTCTTTTGCATCCCCCAGCAGTCATATCTCTCCTCTGGCCATTACTGATCTTCCCTTAATGCTCCCTCTACACCTCCTGCATTCTATAGAAGCCAGGCCTCCCACTAAACTTGAACAAGTAAGTCCCTCTCATCAAGCAGGCAAGCAGCAGGGTCCTGGGAGGCAGGCTGGACCCAAGATGGTCAGAGGAGTCAAGATCCAAAGAAGGATTCACCTTACCTAAGAGTTACATTAAAGCTTATCTACTACTAGGGTGGGTGCAGTGGTCACGCCTGTAATCCCAGCACTTTGGGAGGCCAAGACGGGCAGATCATGAGGTCAAGAGATCGAGACCATCCTGACCAAATAGTGAAACCCCGTCTCTACTAAAAATACAAAAAAATTAGCTGGGCATGGTGGCATGCACCTATGGTCCCAGCTACTCGGGAGGCTGAGGCAGGAGAAGCACTTGAACCAAGGAGACAGATGTTGCAGTGAGCCAAGATGGCACCACTGTACTCCAATCTGGCAACAGAGTGAGACTCCATCTCAAAAAAAAGGAAAAAAAAAAAAAAAAAGCCTTATCTACTACTAGATCACAGCTCTACTCCTGGCAGAAAAATCCTGTACCTGCCTGTAATCCCAGCACTTTGGGAGGCTGAGGCGGGCAGATCACTTGAAGCCGGAGTTTGAGACCAGCCTGGCCAATATGGTGAAACCCTGTCTTTACTAAAAATACAAAAAAATTAGCCAGGCGTGGCAGTGCGCACCAGTAATCCCAGCTACTCAGGAGGCTGAGGCACGAGAATCCCTTGAACCTGGGAGGCAAAGGTTGCAGTGAGCTGAGATGGCGCCACTACACTCTATCCTAGATGACAGAGCAAGACTGTGTCTCAAAAAAAGGAAGAAATCCTATACCTGAGAGGACGCTCATCTTCTGGGCTACAACAGTTAGTTTTCCTTCTGAGCCTGTGAGGAGAGACAGCAAAGATTCACATTCACATATGCCACATTTCCCAAGAAGGTGAACAATGTGGTCACGTGTGTGATGCCACAGTTTCTGATTCCAGAAGTAGCCTTTGTGTTGTGAAGCTGGGTTTAAAACAACATTTACTAGCCTTTTGCTTTCTGACTCAAAAAGTAATGTTCCTACAGAAAACTTAAGAGAAAAAATATAAAGGAAAACATTTAAAAGGCACTCATGTTTCCACTACTCAAATACATTATTTTCTGGTATATTTCCTTTAGTTTTTTCTGCTATGCATACAAAAATGTGTATCTTAAAAACGAAAAACCTGATATCACTCCATCCACACCAACCTATGAGAGTTTTGGTCATTCACACACATTCATATCCAGTGTGGCACAGGCTGGTCACACAGCCTTGTCACACGCAGACTTGGAGCATCAAGTTCCCCTGAGATCCCAGGGTTGAAGGAAATGCCAGGGGCCACACCTCAGCCACCCCATGGCCAAGAAGGACTGCTCACCTCCGAGGATAGCAAATAAGTGCTTGGTCAGGGCTTCCATGGCTGAAGAGTCACTGCACTGGCGTGCCAGGTTCCGCAGTGCCAGCACGGCTTCGTCCATCAGGTGGGGACTGTTGGATTTCAGGTGACCTGGACACACAGAGCCACTGTTCAGAAGCAGCCAACAATTGGCATCCAGACTTTCGTCTTTGTCTTTTCCATGCCCCCATCTCTTTAGTACTAGCTACATGTTCTCATTAAAATAATCTCAAGAAAGAAACTGCCAATGCCAATGTAGTTTAGGTTAGGGCTTTATTACTACCTTGAGCTGTCCCCTAACCCTGCTACAACATTTAGGACAAGTACAACCAAAACCCAAGGTGCCACTTAAGGGCTGGACAGAGGATGGGATACTCACTAGCCAGTCCTTTCACAATGTCCAGGGCATACTGGCTGAGGTCAAGAGTCACTGATGCCAGCAGACTAGAAATAGCTAAGGAGGACAGAAAACACTGACCATGTCAGTCTCAGCGATAAATTCAACAGACAATTTTTTCCCCTGCTCCTCAGCAAATGCCACCAGGCCTGCTGTCTACCCACATGGAACCACCCTTCATCTCTACAGGGCGGCAAGAATAGTTCCAAAGCTCTGCCGAAAAAGCTGTATACCACCCCATCCCAATCAGGAAAAATTGCCTTTCCAACATCCCACCAACACATTTCACTATGATACACAGGGACAGACTCAACCCTCAGATCCCATGATTTCAAGTGCCACCTCCACAGTAAGTCCAGAACGTCTAGAGATGAGGTTCTTAACCTGGTCTCCAGAAAGTTCTTTTGGAGGGGTGGAAAGGTAACAGAATATCTCGTTTTCTTTCACTCAACTCTGAAGGTGAACACCTGATTATTTTCTGGGAATCAAAACAATGGATAAAGCTATAAACTGATCCAGAGGGTTCTTGAACCCCTAAAATTATATGCAGTATTCTTAGTGGATATACTTTTATGCATTATTCTAACAAGAGAGCCGATGACTTTCTTTTTCTTTTCTTCTTTTTTTTTTAAACAGGGTCTCACTCTGTCACCTAGGCTGGAGTGCAATGGCATGATCTCTGCAACCTCCGCCTCCCAGGTTCAAGTGTTTCTCCTGCCTCAGTCTCCTGAGTAGCTAGGACTACAGGCATGTGCCATCTCACCTAATTTTTTTTGTATTTTTATTAGAGACAGTGTTTCACCATGTTGGTCAGGCTGGTCTCGAACTCCTGGCCTCAGGTGATCCACCTGCCTCAGCCTCCCAATCTGCTGGGATTACAGGCGTGAGCCACCTGGCCTTTTTTTTGTTTTTTGTGATGGGGTCTCACTCTGTCACCCAGGCTGGATGGAGTACAACATCGCCATCTTGGCTCACTGCAACTTCTGCTTCCTGGGCTCAAGTGATCCTCCCAAGTCAGCCTCCCAAGTTGAGCTCCTGGGCTCAAGTGATCTGCCCACCTCCGCCTCCCAAAGTGCTGGGATTACAGGTGTGAGCCACCGCATCTAGCTGACTTTCAATAATCTTAAAAAGGTTCCCAATCTCTCTCCCAAGGTCCCAACAAGGTAAAGAGTGAATACATCCCCCTTCCCTCCCTGCTACCACACACACTTCTTGCTGCCAAATATTGGGAACAGAGATTATAGGCAACTCATCTCCCTCCCACCATCCTGGTTGACAGCAACCTACTTTCAATAACATTCTCTGGACTCCTCAGTAAGGACTTCTGTATGGTGGGCAATATCAGATCCTTAAATTCTGAGTGGGACAGGTACCGGAGCAGAGGGGCACAGCTATCCTACAAAGAAAAAGGAATCAGGCACCTAGCCCTCATGGGAACAGACCAAGAAGGAAAAAGAGTTCAGCACCCCAGAATTTAAAATGAGATCATGTGTCCAAGTGAGTAACGTCCACCTCCCACTCACCAACAGGTACTTCGGAGGCTTGACTTTGCTCATAAGGATGTTCTTCATGTAAAAGTCCAGTAGGGCACCCTAGAGAACACAAAGAGCTCTGGTTAGACCCTGGCATTCTCAAGTATCTCATCACTGGCCTAAGGAGTCCCTCTTGTGAGAGTGCCTCCAAAAAATACAAATCAATGCCCCAAATTTCAGTGTTAAGCATAGAGGTCCCACTGATCATACAACCCCACTTAAAGCCGTTCCACAGCTTTCCATGGTCCCCCAGGATAAAGTCCAAAGTCCTTGATATGGCTTATAAGGGCCTGCCCGCCACTCAGACAGCTGTGTCTCACTCTCTAACCCAGGCCTGTCACTCCAACCCCACTCGCCTCCTCTCTGTTCCTGCCCACAGGCTGCTTGCTCTTCCCCAAATGCTCTGCCTTGCCTCTTGACCTTGCTAATTCCTCTTTACTTTCAAAGTTCCTTCTTTAGAGAGGTGTGTTCTCTGACCCACAGCCTAAATCAGGTCCTTCCGTTGTGGAGTCTCACAGCTTCTCACACTTTCCCTTTGTAGCACTTACCATTTACAATTAACTAGACTATCTGTTTAACGTCAGCATCCCAGACTCAGTTCCATGGGGGCAGGGGTCATAGCTCCCTTGGTCACTGGTGTACCCCCAAAACCGGGCACAGTGCCTAGAACATGGCAGTTGCTCAACTGGGATGAATCAATGACTGTATGAACAAGCAAACTAACACCCAAGCCAGAAACAGAAGGAAAACTTACTTTCCAACTCCTAGAAGTTCATATATCATGGCAAAAGGCCAGAGTTTCACATGAGAAAACCAACAAGTTTCAGATGAGGTCAACAGCTTGGGTCGCCAGGGCAAAGCAGGTTCCCGTTCCTTCCCTCCAGCAAGCTCCCAACATTCCCAATGTAGCAAACCCACAGTCACTCCGCCCTGGCACTTGCCTTATGCCGACTGACCACGTCCGTCTCCTTGTGACTCGTGCAGAACTGCACCAGCAGCCCCAGCATGCCGGCATAGCTCTGGTTGGGCTCTAGGCTGAGAATGGCTGACAAGTATTGCTCCACCAGCCCAGGGTTCTGAAGAGGAAAGTGCCAGGCAGATGTATAAGATGGCAGTGGGGGAGTGGCATGGAAGAAGCAATGCCCACCAGCCCCTGCAGTCCTGTCACCTCTTTCCACAGCTTTGTGAGTTTCTTCACAGCACCATCCACGGCGTGCTTGTGGGAGCCACCCAGTACCTCCAGCAAGAGTAGGCACTGCACCTCCACCTGCCAGAACCAGGAAAGACTCAGGTCAAGATGGGACATGAGACTGAGGGTCCCATGGCCTTCAGAGCCTGCAAAGACCTCCATCAGCCCCTCCAAATCCTGGTTTCATCTCCACTCAGCTTCTCCCACTCAACTCTAGCCAGATCCTCTTCCCTCCATCCTGCATTTAGTTCTGTCCTATTTATTAAATGACGCTCAAGTGTTCATTTAATAAATATTTGCTGGTCACTTATTATGAGACAATGAAGGTACAAGGGGAGTAAGACATGGTCCCTGCTTTCATGTACCTTAGAATTCAGTGGGAATAAAAGAAGTTCAACAAATAAATACACAAATGAATAGACAATTTCAGTGAGGTTTAAGTGCCACGCAGGAAAAGAATATGTGCCCTATTTCATTTACTTCCTATCTGCCTTGACTTGTCCTTTGTTAATTCCACAAATACTTACTAACTACTGACTACACGGCAACGCTGAGCATCGTGGATACAGAAGCATAGCTCAATATGGGGATTCAAACTACATAGAGCTCACATCGTCCAACCCAGATTGACACACATAATAGGTGCTCAACTAAAAAAATCTCAGCGGCAGCCAGGCACAGTGGCTGACACCTGTCATGCTAGTGCTGTGGGAGGCCAAGGCAGGCAGATCACCTGAGGTCAGGAGTTTGAGACCAGCCTGACCAACATGGTGAAACACCATCTCTACTAAAAATACAAAATTAGCCAGGCGTGGTGGCAAATGCCTATAATCCCAGCTACTCGGGAGGCTAAGACAGGAGAATCGCTTGAACCCGGGAGGAGGTTGTCGTGAGCCGGGATTGTGCCATTGCACTCCAGCCTGGGCAAACACAGCAAAATTCTGTCTCAAAAAATAAATAAATAAATAAACTCAGAGGCTTTTTGTGCCACAAATGCCCAAGGTCACTAGAGAGCAGTATAAACGGCCACCCTGATAAAACAGATATGCTTGTGAAAGCAATGCTAATAAATTCCATTTGCTCTCAGTTTGCTTCCTAACCAAAAAAAATGAAAAAATTCCATTTGCATGTGTACAAAATGTCCTATGTACAAGGTAATTCATTGCAGCACTGTTAGTAACAATAAAAGACTATAAAAAACAGAGGACTCCCTATATATAGTGTGGTACAGAAAGGATTACTGGCTGGGTGCAGTGGGTCACACCTATAGACCCAGAACTTTGGAAGACTGAAGCAGGTGGTTCCCTTAAGCCCAGGAGTTTGGGACAAACCTGGGCAACACAGGAAAACCCCATCTCTACAAAAAAAACAAAAATTGCACTAGCATGCCTGCAGCCCCAGCTACTCAGGAGGCTGTGGTAGAAGGATTGATTGAGCCCAGGAGGTCAAGGCTACAGTAAGCTGAGATCATGCCACTGTGCTCCAGCCTGGGTGACAGAGCAAGAGCTTGACTCAAAAAAGAAAAAGAAGTCTGCAGAATCATGGTATGTAAAAAAAATTTTTAAATATGTTTTTTAAAAAGTAGGCTGGGAGGCCGGGCGCGGTGGCTCATACCTGCAATCCCTCCACTTTGGGAGGCCGAGGTAGACAGATCACCTGAAGTCAGGAGTTTGAGACTAGCCTGGCCAACACGGTGAAACCCCATCTCTACTAAAAATAGCCGGATGTGGTGGAATGTGCATATAATCCCAGCTATTACACTTAGGAGGCTGAGGGATGAGAATTGCTGGAGCCCAGGAGGCGGAGGTTGCAGTGAGGCGAGACAGCACCACTGCAATCCAACCTGGGTGACAGTCAGACTCTGTCTCTCAAAAACAAAACAAAATAAAAAACAAACAAAAAAACACCACTCAGTAGAGATAAGCCTTCTTACAAGGAGGCTTTTGGTAACAATGACACCCACGCCCTGAAGGGGATCCAAGAGTCCCAGCTGACAACAATACATAATCGTTGAGCCTCAAGGTTTCAGTGGTTCTAATCCATCATCAATCAATTATACTGATGGCCATTCCATGTCTGTCCCCAGAGGTGCGCTGGATAAGCTCCCAGGGATGAGGCCCTCTATCTAACTAGCAAGTTGCTTCATGGAGAGGTACTTGTGTTTCCTAAGGCCACTGATCATTGACACCTACGTAGACTGGACTCTACAGTTTCCACAGCCATCTCAACCCTCAACTAAACCTGTCATTATGGCAGCTCTTTGAGGCGGACAGGCTGGGTAGTATTTTCTTTCCCACTTTGCAAATGAGGAAATGGGCTCAGAAGTAAGTGACTCAGCCAAGTCTCATGGACAAGAATCAGATCCAAGGCCGGCCACGGTGACTCACGCCTGTAATCCCAGCACTTTGGAAGGCCAGGACAGGGGGATCACCTGAGGTCAGGAGTTCCATACCAGCCTGGCCACCATGGTGAAACCCCGTCTCTACTAAAAATACAAAAAAATAGACCGGGCGCGGTGGCTCAAGCCTGTAATCCCAGCACTTTGGGAGGCCGAGGCGGGTGGATCACGAGGTCAAGAGATCGAGACCATCCTGGTCAACATGGTGAAACCCCGTCTCTACTAAAATACAAAAAAATTAGCTGGGCGTGATGGCATATGCTTTTAATCCCAACCACTTGGGAGGCTGAGGCAGAAGAATCACTTGAACCTGGGCAGCAGAGGTTGCAGTGAGACAAGATTGCACCATTGCACTCCAGCCTGGCAACAAGAGCAAAAACTCCATCTCAAAAAAACAATCAGATCCATGCCAAGATCCTCAGACTCCTTTTCATTAAATCATTAAACCACTGCTCAGCCAGGAGCGGTGGCTCACACCTGTAATCTCGGTACTTTGGGAGGCTGAGGCGGGCAGATAACGAGGTCAGGAGTTCAAGACCAGCCTGGCCAACATGGTGAAACGCCGTCTCTACTAAAAATAAAAAATTAGCTGGGCATAGTGGCAGGCACCTATAATCCCAGCCACTAGGGAGGAGAATCACTTGAACCCAGGAAGCAGAGGTTGCAGTGAGCCAAGACCACACCACTGTACTCCAGCCTGGACAAGAGTGAGACTCTGTCTCAAAAAAATAAAAATAAAAACATTCCTAATGACCTCCACTAAGCCTGTCCAGGCACATGTCTGCTCTGCTCACTTCCCAACCTGGTAAGCAGACATGTAGAAAGGAAAGGAGGGAATTTAAGAACCAAAACCAAGACAAGAAATCCATTCCATTCACCAGTTCAACACTGAAATCAAACACAGGGAGTGGAATGATTAGCCAGAAAAAAAGCAAAAGGATTTACACTATGATATTTTCCAGTTCCTTAATTTTTGGCTATCTTCCCAACTCTGGCCTCTCATGGCTTCCACACATGCCATGAAATCAGAGGCCTCCTTTCTCTTGTCCATCACTGCATTGCCAGTGCCTAGCACCATGCCTGACACAGAAGCTCAAAAATGTCTGATAAACTGAGGAATGTGATTACGCTGCACTCATGCCCATCCACCAAAGCCATGCGCCTCAGGACAACTCAGACTGTCTGGTCACCCAGCACCTAGAAAAGCACTTGGCACCAAGAAGGTGCTGAAACACGCTCTAACTCCGGCAGAAAGCTGACCCTTACTACTTCAGAGACCCAGGGAACCTACCAGTTTGTTCCAGATGTCTCCTTGTCTCTTGGCTTTCGACGGAAAGACAATGCGCACCAGAAGACAGGTCCAGGTCAAGGCCAGCAAGGCGGCAGAGCCACTGCTCTTACTGCAGAGGAGAGCAGGGGTAAGTTCAGAGCAGCAGCCTCCACCCTGAGGACTAACACTGTCCCTAAGGCCCCGCCTGGTAATGCAGGACTCTCCCCTGACCTGAAGGAACAGAACTTGAAATCGGTTCCCCACAAACCATCTGTGACAATTCAGGACAAGGAGTCCAGGCTTTAGTGGCCAAACTCCCATCTCTCGGCACTGACAACTATAAAAACAAACAGATGGCTTCCAGCATTAGGGGCCTGGTGGGCAACTAGTTCCCCTCAAAATGGCCTTGCCTGCCCTGTTTCCCAACCCTGCTCCTCGGGAAAGTGGTTTTCTCCACTAAGCTTGCCATCCTGGCTCCTCCCTCAGGCGCGCAGTCAGCTGCATCAGCTTCTCCTGAGCAGGACTCCACCAATTCCCAGGGGGCCACAACCTTTACCTCTTACCTGGGAACACCTGCTTTGGAGCCAATACCGGAAGACTGCAGAGAGTGTAGAAGGTTCTTAGCAGTGGCTTCTGGCTGGGCCTCAGCCAACTGCTGGATGGCTGCCTGTAAGGCCCTGCGGGAGGCTGCATCTCTAGGGGGAGAGGCAAAGGGGAAAGGTGAACATGGGGACCTCAGAGGCAGGGGCAAGGCTGCTCAGGCCATGCACTGGTCTTTCTCAGGAAAAACTGATCACGCCACACTCCAGTGGATCACAGAGGAGGAATTAGGAAATAACTGGATAAACTCACCTCCTCCTAGAGTTCTAAAAGTATCTCATAAGGGCAAATACACCACTGAGTGTGTAAGGGCAGCCCCTACATTTACGGAGCACTTATAAGGTTCTCAAAGTAGGCCAGGCCATTTTAACACACAAGACTAATGGCAGCATACACATACTGACCACTATGGCACAGCAGGCAACTGTTCCAGGCACCTCACACTTACTAACCACCACCAGATGATATAGAATGGAATCATCTCCATTCTGCAGACCAGGAAACTGAGGCACAGAAAGATAAGTAACTTAGCCAGGATCT
Source organism: Sapajus apella (assembly GCF_009761245.1). Taxonomy (NCBI): domain Eukaryota; kingdom Metazoa; phylum Chordata; class Mammalia; order Primates; family Cebidae; genus Sapajus; species Sapajus apella. Next base: position 78,426,838 of record NW_022436942.1, read on the forward strand.
AACAGCTAGGATATGATAATAGCCCAGATTTAGGACCAGGCAGTATGGCTTCAACCTGGGTTCTAACCACTACCCTAAATCACCTCTCTATACAAAACTGTTCCAGATACAGGGCCTTTGGCTGGGACTCACCTGTATCGATGCAGAGTCAAGCAGAACAATTTGCAGAGCCCCTTCACTGCTCCCTCTGGCAGATCTGAAACCAAAGATTACACAGAGAGTAGTCAATAAAAATGACATGATAAGCAGCTGCAGTCAGGTGTTCTGCCAGACATGATCTCAGCCCACTGGACACTCCCCATTTATTTAAGACTTTCCTCCCCAAGAGGAAAAAGCAACAACAAAACAGGACTCTAGGAAAACGCCTGGTACAAAAAAGCTTTGGGTAGACATTTGCTAAAGGAATGAAACTAAGAAATTACAAGTGGCCTCAAAACCTCACATGCCATCAAGTAGAGGTTCAGGAGTGCTGGAACGATTCTACTTCTTGATCTGGGTGCTGGTTATACTGGTGCTTAATTTTAATATGTGATGATTCAGTAAGCTGTTCAATTAGGATGTGTATCTTTATTTCTTTACGCATATTCTAATAAACAGTTTAAAAAACAGTATAACACTGAAGTACTATGAGCAACAAGAAGAGGGAATAGCACCTATAACTGGATGTTTCTGAGAGTCTGAAAGATACAGAAGCTTGGCCGAACAGATTAGCAGGCTCTGGAAAAATGGAAAAGGAGGGAGACATACGTGGAATGCAGGGTTAAGAAGACATAATACCTACTCAGGACACATGAGGAAGAAAAGGGGAGGACTAATAACACCCCAGCTCTTAGTGCTTATGAGATGCCAGGCCCTGCTCTAAGTAATTCATACACATTAACTCACTTAATCCATATAAAGTGGCACTGTTATTAAGCCCATTTTTAAATAAAGCAAGCAAGCAACGGGAAACCAAGCCAGCCAGCCAGAGTGAAATAGATACACCCTAACTCTGGGCAGAAAGAGTTCAACTCTTGGTTGAACAATAGTGTTCAACATGGCTGGGCGCAGTGGCTCATGCCTGTAATCCCGGCACTTTGGGAGGCCGAGATGGGAGGATAACTTGAGGCCAGGAGTTCGAGACCAGCCTGGCCAACATGGCAAAACCCCGTGCCTACTAAAAATACAAAAATTACTTAGGTATGGTGGCATGCACAGGTAATCTCAGCTACTCAGGAGGCTAAGGCAGGAGAGTCGCTTGAACCCCAGAGGCGGAGGCTACAGTGAGCCGAGATCGCGCCACTGCCCTCCAGCCTGGGAGATACAGCGAGACTCCATCTCAAAAAATAAAAGAAAAAGAGTGCTCAATAATGTTGGAATGCCAACCTGTGACAAGTGCTGCATGCCACACTGAAGCAGGCAAACAAAAGGGAGAAGCTTCTGAGGAGGAGGAAATTTAACCTGCAGGATAAGACAGACTTATACTGGGTATAGGAGGCACCGAGAGCAGGAGGCCCATGCATGGCTCACACCATTCCTCATACTTCAGGCACCTGAATAATGGAAGAGAAATGAATGAGGTACAGGGACACCATTCCCCCAGAGCCCTGAACACTGCTTTGGTCCATGTGATCCAGAGCTATTTCAGTAACTGGGGAAAAGGATGACTGGGTCCAGAAACAGGTTGTGGCTAAGACAATGACAATAACAACAGCTAATATACACTGTGAGCTTACCATAGCCAGACAATGTGTGACATTTACTCCAACCTATCAGGGAAGTATTACTGCTATCTCCATATTCAAAGCAAAAGAAACGGGCTCAGAGAGGTGAAGTAACTTGAAGCAGGTCAAACAGCCTATAAGTGGCACAGCCCGTCCAAGCCCTTCAACACGGACTGCTGCACTAGAGGCCTGTGACTGGAAAAATCGGTATCACATGGCTGCCTTTCTTTTTTTTTTTTTTAAGACGGAGTCTTGCTCTGTCGCCCAGGCTGGCGTGCAGTGGCACGATCTTGGCTCACTGCAATCTCTGCCTCCCAGGTTAAAGGGAGTCTTCTGCCTCAGCCTGCTGAGTAGCTAGGACTACAGGCGCACACCACCACACCCAGCTAATTTTTGTATTTTTAGTAGAGATGGAGTTTCACCACGCTGGCTAGGATGGTCTCAATGTCTTGACCTCGTGATACGGGATTACAGCCATGAGCCACCGTGCCTGACCACATGGCTGCCTTTCTAACTAGAGCTCTCTGCTGGGAAAGTGACCAGAAAAACCTTTGAGGATGCCGTAAAACTCATACACTAAAGCATTACACACAAAAGCATTACACACAAGAGAATCTCTTAGAAGCTCACAAACAGCAAGTTTACAAGCTTGGGTATCTTACCGGGCACAAGTAGGTCAGAAGCAGCAAATGAGAAGTTGGATGGCGTGGTAGGAATAAAAAGTAAAAGGGGACAGAAAGGGAGGCCCAATCTATGTGGCTATGGTTTTCTTTTTATTTATTTATTCTTTTTTTTTTTTGAGACTCATTCTTCTTGTCCAGGCTAGAGTGCAATGGCGTGATCTTGGCTCACTGCAACCTCCACCTACGGGGTTCAAATGATTCTCCTGCCTCAGCCTCCCAAAGTAGCTGGGATTACAGGCGCCCACCAACACACCCAGCTAATTTTTTTGTATTTTTAGCAGAGACAGGGTTTCACCATGTTGGCCAGGCTGGTCTTGAACTCCTGACCTCAGGTGATCCATCCCCCTCAGTCTCCCAAAGTGCTAGGATTACAGGCGTGAACCACTATGCCTGGCCATGGCCATGGTTTTCAAACTTCAGTAAACACAGGAATCACCTAAAGGTGTTGTTAAAACACAAATGGTGGGTTCTATCCCCAGGATTTTTTTTCTGACACAGGGTCTTGCACTGTCACCCACCACCGTAGCCTCAACCTCCCAGGCTCAAGCGATCCTCCCACCTCTCAACCTCCCAAGTAGCTGAGACTACAGCACCTCCCGGTCTGATTTGAGTTGCTCCAGTGGAGCTGGGAAGTTTTATCTCTAACAGGTTCGGAGGTGCTGTTGATGCTGCCTGTCCAGGAACCACACTTTGAGACTCAATGCTATACAGTAAAAACAAACATACCAAAAGAAATGAAAAAATAACTAGGATTTATTGAGTGAAAGCAAAACGGTCTTACTTAATAAGTCCTAGAGCTATCCCTTGGTTACGGTGCAGATCAGAATAATCAGATATGCTCAGCATTTCCCAAAATGTGTTTCGCAGGCCCTGAACAGAATTTCAACAAAAAAGAGGTTCAAAGAAAACACTGGATTCAAGGAAGCTTTATAAAGTGAAAAAACACCTTGTGAAAATTCCAAGAGGGCATTAAAAAACATGACCTCCCACTGGCTCACACAGATAATCCCAACACTTTGGGAGGCCAAGGCGGGCGGACCAAGAGGTCAGGAGATCAAGACCATCTGGCCAACATAATAAAACCCTGTCTCTACTAAAAATATAAAAATTGCTGGGTGTGGTGACGGACGCCTATAATCCCAGCTACTCAGGAGGCTGAGAGGCAGGAGAACTGCTCGAACCCGGAAGGCAGAGATTACAATGAGCAGAGATCAATCACGTCACTGCACTCCAACCTGGGTGACAGAGACTCCAAAAAAGAACCTCTCCCAACTTATTTGATCTTGGAATACTTTATTGAACAAAGACTGGGAAAAATGATACCCCAAGTCATAAAGAAAATGTTTTTGTACTCAGTATACTACTTGAGAAAGGTTTTTGCTATCTTTTTAAAATATTTCCAATCGAAATGGTTACAAGAATAAACAGCCTTCACACCTGAATGGAAAAACTCTCCATTAACCCAAAGGTTTTAACTGTTTCAATTCACTTGATAGCAAGGAAATAAACGCCATGGTTCTAAAGAAACACAATTTCAGCTGGGCCCAGTGGCTCGTGCCAGTAATCCCAGCATTTTAAGAGGCCACAGCAGGTGGATCACTTGAGGTCAGGAATTCAAGACCAGGCCGGCCAACACAGTGAAACCCCACCTCTACTAAAAATTCGAAAATTAGCTGGGTATGGTGGCGCACACCTGTAGTCCCAGCTATTCTCGAGGCTGAGGCATGAGAATCGCCTGAACCAGGGAGGCAGAGGTTGTAGTGAGACGAGATTGTGCCACTGCACTCCAGCCTGGGGGACAGTGTGAGAATCTGTCTCAAAAAGAAGAAAAAAAACATAATTTATTTTTGAAATGGAATATTATCCAGGGTATATGGATGAAAAATAAATACCTTTTCCAGCCACACACTTTCCCAGTTCACTGAGGATTTCTCTCCGTTCCTTTACACTGGCTGTTGTCACCTTCCCTGCAAAACGCTTTAGTGTCTCAGAAACCTGTGAAGGCCAAGCAACAGAGAAAATTTCACCAGTCAGACTGCAAAACAATGAGTGTCGGTATGTTGAGGGGTGGGTGTAGAATTCAGGGATCTCTCTAACCTGGGGGGTTTCTCAACCTCCCCACTCTTGACATTTTGGGCCAGGTAATTCTTGGTTGTGGGGGCTGTGTTTTTAGAGCATTCCAGGTGTCAGTAGCAGCCCATCTCCCCCTCCTGCCCCAGCTGTGACATTGTCAAATGTCTCCTGGGAGGCAAAATCACTCTCACTTGAGATATACTGCTTTAATTCAACTAGTCAACAAGTCAATATACGTTACTTAAACTTGGGCAATAAGTGGAAAGGCAAAGACCTCTGAACAGAAAATATCCCTTCAGAACTACCCAAAGTCTAGCAAAGGCCTACTTTGTGCCAAGCATGTTCCCTTCACATTATCTCATTTTAACCTCCCCATAAGGCAAATGTCAGCATCCTGGCAACTCACTGGCAGAGCAAAAGCACACTGGCTAAAAGGTGAAAGGTTAGGAGACTGGATCCCAGCTCTGCTTTTTATTAGCTGTGGAAACTTAGCCAAATAATATCACTCTCCCAATCTTCAGTTTTCTCATCTATCTGAGGCGGACAATAGCAGCTACCTCATATGACTGTGATGGAGATTAAGTGAGATTGTATATATAGGGCGTCTACTCTCAACCCAAGCATAAAGTTGGCTGCTACTACCAACGAGCCTGCAAGAGAGGCTTCAGTATCCCCATTTTATAGGTGAAGAAACCATCTCCAAGAGAGGAAGTCACTGCTCATAATGGAGTCAAGAGCCACAGCACCTGCATTTTTTAAACTAACCTCAAAGCCAAACAGCTCTATAAACTGATGCTAACAAATCTTTAGCTTTCAACACCCATCCAAGTTACCATGGTTGCAATCCACTGCATAGGGACATAAGCATAAGATCCAGTAAGTGGGACAGTTTGCAAACATCCCTAAAAATCTGCTCCTGAGCAATATTCTACAAGCTACCAAGTGGGCAGGCTGTGGATTCACAACTGGTAGAGCAGGGCATGATAAGACCCATGTAACAGCACAGTGGGGTCATCATCTTTTATTTTATTTTGAGATGAAGTCTCGCTCTGTCGCCCAGGCCGGAGTGCAGCGGCACAACCTGGGGTCACTGCAACCTCCGCCTCCTGGGTTCAAGCAGTTATCTGCCTCAGCCTCTCGAGTAGCTGGGATCACAGGCACTCGCCACCACGCCCAGCTAGTTTTTGTATTTTTAGTAGAGATGGGGTTTCACCATCTTGGCCAGGTTGGTCTTGAACACTGCTGGGATTACAGGCGTGAGCCACTGCACCTGGCCCATCTTTTTCTTTTGAGGGTATTTCACAGGCAGACTTTTTTTTTTTTTTTTTTGGGACGGAGTTTCACTCTTGTTGCCCAGACTGAAGTGCAATGGCGGGGCCTCAGCTCACTGCAACCTCCACCTCCCAGGTTCAAGTAATTTTCCTGCCTCAGCCTCCTAGGTACTTGGGATTACACACATGCACCACCATGCCCAGCTTATTTTTTCTATTTTTAGTAGAGACGGGGTTTCTCTATGTTGGTCAGACTGGTCTCAAACCCCCAACCTTGGGTGATTTTGCCCACCTCAGCATCCCAATATGCTGGCATTATAGGTGTGAGTCACCATGCCCGGCTGGCCAGCCTTATTAGTAGCGTAAGAGTCAACAGTACACACAGAAATAAAATAATACTGAGTTTTTCTGCTTAAATCCCTACCATAGTTCTATTGGCAATGAATAAAAGAAACTGGGCCGGGTGCAGTGGCTCATGCCTGTAATCCCAGCATTTTGGGAGGCCGAGGCGGGTGGATCACGAGGTCAAGAGATCGAGACCATCCTGGTCAACACGGTGAAACCCCGTCTCTACTAAAAATACAAAAAATTAGCTGGGCATGGTGGTGCGTGCCTGTAATCCCAGCTGCTTAGGAGGCTGAGGCAGGAGAATTGCCTGAACCCAGGAGGCGGAGGTTGCAGTGAGCCGAGATTGCACCATTGCACTCCAGCCTGGGTAACAAGAGCGAAATACCGTCTCAAAAAAAAAAAAAAACAAAAAAACTGATGTCCAAAACTCTGACGTCTACATAAATGATGTATCATTTTAACTTTAAAATGTCTTTTGTTTTTATAGTCATAGATGCACACAGAGTCAAAACCAAACAGTTCTGAGAAGTCTGCCATAAAAACCAGTCCCTTGCCTTCACTCTCCATGGGCAACCCTTAGGTTGATTTGGTGGATATTTGAGTAGTTACCTCCATATAGCTAAGTATCTCTAAATATGGAGGTAACTTGCATGTTTCTTGATTTTTCAGTTTTGCTACCTTTCTACCACAGCTCCCTTTCCTGCTCTTATCCTACCCACACCCTCCCCATTTCCCCATTGGAAGTCCCCAGTTTCATAATATAGGCTAGGTCAGTAATCAGTGCTTACACCATATGTAAATGGCATTCAACATCCTTTTAATAAACTGTTTCTTATTCTTCCCAGCATTTTTATGCCCCTGGTGTTAATGATTACCCTTTCCCATCTCACTTCAGTTTGACTTGTTTTATCTGTTCTTACAAATAATTAAACCCCAAACTTTTTGCCATTTGTCTAAATCTCAGTACATTTAGGCAGATCAGGTATTTCATCCAAATTCCACCTTCCTACGGAAATCTCTCCCAGAGTTTTCTGACCTGCCCCAATTAGGCATGTGATCCTCTACAGCTAGGGCACAGTTTATTACCCTGAACATGAACTTTCTTGTGTTTGGGTGAACACATCCTCCATTCTGTAAACTCCTTGCAAGTATGAAAATATTCTGACCAAATACAGAATTCTAGGTTGAAATCATTTTCCTTTAGAATACTAAAGACAAGACCAGGTGCAGTGGCTCACATCTGTAATCCCGACACTTTGGAAAGCTGCGGCAGGCAGATTGCTTGAGGTCAGGAGTTTGAGACCAGCCTGCCCAACCTGATAAAACCCTGTCTTTACCAAAAATACAAAAATTAGCCAGGCATGGTGGCATATGCCTGTAATTTCAGCTACTCGGGAGGCTGAGGCAGAAGAATCTCTTAAACCTGGGGGGTGGAGGTTGCAGTGAGCCAAGATCATGTCATTGCGCTCCAGTCTGGTGAGAGAGCAAGACTCCATCTCAAAAATAAAAAATAAAAAATCAGTTGTTCACTCGCACTAGCCACATTCCAGTGCACTGTTAGTCACATGTTGCTAATGGCTACCATACTGGGTGGTGCAGGAAAATATTTCCATCATCACAGAAAGTTCTACTGGACAATAGTACTCTAGAGAGACATCTGTGAACTTTAAAGCTGTCTGCATTCTGAAATCACCAATAAATGACTTCTCTGAAGGATCTTAATGTTCTCCTTCTAAGTTTTCTTCTGACAAGGTCTTACGTGGGTAACATTCATTTTCTGATTAAGAAAAAGGGTCTTAAACCTGAAAAGCTCTTTCATCTTTGTGACAGAAGCTATGACCAGGAATTTAATGTGTCCTTCTACACATTACTCTGTGGAAAGGTAACTATGTGGGAATTCTAGATGGAGGACAAATGGTATACATGTGTCTGTTTTTGCTATCTCTTCACTAAAACTAATAAAGCGTTTAAAAACTAATCTTAGGCTGGGCATGGTGGCTCACACCTGTAATCCCAGCACTTTGGGAGGCTGAGGCCAGAGGATCACCTGAGGTCAGGAGTTCGAGACCAGCCTGATCAACATAGACAAACCCCACCTCTACTAAAAATACAAAAATTATAAAATACAGAAATATTCTCCTGTACCACCCAATACAGTAGCCACTGGCTATATGTGTCTAACTGTGCACTGATATGTGGCTAGGACAAGTGAATAACTGATTTTTTTTTTTTTTTTGAGACAGAGTCCCACTCTTGGCACCCAGGCTGGAGCGCAGTGTCGCAATCTCGGCTCACTGCAACCTCTGCCTCCTGGGTTCAAGTGATTCTCATGCCTCAAGCACCCGAGTAGCTGGAATTAACAGACATACACCACCACGCCTGGCTAATTTTTGTATTTTTAGTAGAGAGAGGGTTTTGCCATGTTGGTCAGGCTGGTTCAAATTTCTGACCTCAAGCAATCTGCTCACCTTGGCCTCCCAAAGTGCTGGGATTATGAGCCACTGAGCCCAGCCAAAAACTGAATTTTCAAATTTCATTTAATTTTAACTAACTTAAGTAGCCATGTGGTTGTCATACTGGACAGTGCAGCTCTAGAGAGGATTCTTCCCTCAAGTGAGTATCAATGTTAAACATTCAGCATGTATTTCTCTAACCCCCTTATACTAAGCTTTTCTTTCTAGGATTCAATACAACATAACTTGAACAAATTATCAGCCACTTGCAAAGGAGAGTATCAATAAACATCTTTTTGAATGCTCGAGTTAAGTGGTTACTTTCTGGGCCTACATATAAAAATCAATCCTATCCCCCTGGAGACCCCAAATGAGCCCAGCTGTTCTTTAGACACCTGTTTCCTTCCCCCTGCCCCATAACAGTGTCTTTTCACCTTAAAACATAACCACAACTGATGCTTGGGTAGAGAAAAAGGTTTTCCCAAGTCCTTCCTGAACTACAAGGTACCCACAAGTAATAACACTCAAGGGTGACAAGAGTCTACATGGGCACGACAGTTCTTTTCACTAACCCTGGATCTGATAAGAATCAACATATATCAAGCCCTATTTTATCTCACTGAACCTTCACACAACCTTTTAAGACAGGTATTGTTTTAACCTCATTTTATAGATGAAAAGGCAGACGTGGCGGGGTTAAGTCACTGATTTGGCATGTCACAGAAATCAACAAGCAGAAACTCAAGCCCAGATCTGTATGAATCCAAAGACTACACAAAGTCCCTGCTCATAGTAGGTGCTCAAAGATCATTTGCTGAATACAAAGTTTAAGGAAGACTTGGCGTTGGCCCAGGGCTCAGGGCTGGAGGGCTTTGGAAAAAAGAAGTGAAGACTCAGGGAAGTGAACTTTTGCAACTCCGGGATCAGGCGAAGGCCCCGCCGAGCTCCAGCTGCCGAAGTCAAGCCGGGAGCTCCCGACTCCTCGAGCCCGCGGTCTGCCTGCGCCGCCCGGGCCGGGCCAAGCCCGCAACCGTGAGAGGCCGGCCTGAGACTGCCCCCGGACTCCGCCCTCCATAGCCACCACCCCCAGCGCCCCTAAGCCTAGGAACGAGGGAGGCCCCGCTCGACAAACACCGTCCACACCAAGTCGCTCGCCGCGTTGGCCCCGCAGCCATCCGCCTCACCTGCGTGTCCGCCGCCATCCTGCCGGCGCTGACTCCGGAACCACTTCCGGAGCGCTTCCGGGTCACCGCGGGGCCCACGCGGCAGGGCGAGACCGCGAGCTCGCTGGGGCAGGGCCCCGGGCTTGGCGCCCCCGGGCGGGACGGCGGCCGCTGCAGCCGGGGCAACCGGATTGCGGGCTTGAAGTTGCCCGCCCCGCCCGGAGCCACACCACCTCCTCCCCAGGCCTCGCTCTTCAGCCCCGGGCGCCTCGGGGAAGACTAGAGCTTGTAAAGCGGTGAGTCCGCCTTGCAGGCAGGCCCCGACCCACTTCCAGCCCGCAGGGTCAGCCCCCACGTGGGCTTTTCCTGAATGATGACGACGTTCTTCAGAAAAACAATTAAGTGTTGCTTACTAGATAGCAGAAACTAAAAACTAGTTAAAAGAGTCGGCGAACTAGTCTTTTGTCCTCAGTTTGTAATTCAGTTGGTGGATGACTGGTACATGGTTAGCAAACGTGGGTAGATATGGAGGTCACAGAAGGTTCAGGAACGGAAGGAGGCCCCTGCCCTGGGGAAACGCTGGATGCCCCAGGCTGGGAGTTTTGAAGGCCACAAGATGGGAGGCTACCAGCAGATGTGGCTGCAATTTAAAGAATACGGTCTCCACAGCTAAGTTAGAATTAGTACATCATGTTCCGGGAGACAGATCTTTAAATCAAATACAGGAATCACCACAAAACACCTATTCTCAGCAGACATTGCTGTCTCTTTAAATACTGGGGCCAACCGTGGTGGCTTACGCCTGTAATCCCAGCACTTTGGGAGGCAAAAGGGGGGGAGGGGGCACATCACCAGGTCAGGAGTTCAAGACCAGCTTAGCCAACATGGTGAAATCCCGTCTCTACTAAAAATGCAAAAAATTAGCTGCGCACCTGTAGTCCCAGCTACTCAGGAGGCTGAGGCAGGAGAATCACTTGAACCCGGGTGGCATAGGTTGCAGTGAGCCGAGATCAAACCAATGCATTACAACTTTGGGGTGAGACTCTCAAAAAAAATCCCAGCACTCTGGGAGGCCGAGACAGGATTCCTTGAGGCCAGGAATTTGATACGTTTCTGCAACATCCCTACAAAAAGTTAAATATTAGCTGGGTGTGGTGGTGTGTGCCTGTACTTGGAAGGCTGAGATGGGAGGAAACCTTGAGCCCAGGAGTTAAGAGAGTACAGTAAGTTATTATACCACTGCACTCCAGCCTGGGCATCAACCAGACCCTATAAAAAAAAAAATTATAAACTGAACACTCCAGAGACTTTTTAAAGAAGACTTTTATTTCCTTGTTTTGCAAATAAAGCTGGCTAAGTTGGTTGCTTTCTGGTGATTAGTCAAAGAGACCAAATCCCATATCCTCGTCCGACTCCTCCGACTCTTCCTTGGCTTCAACCTTAGCTGGGGCTGCGGTAGCAGCAGGAGCAGCCGTGGTGGCAGCAGCCACAGGGGCAGCAGCCGCAAAGGCAGATGGATCAGCCAAGAAGGCCTTGACCTGAAGGAGAAGTGGTCAAAATGGTCATCCACACTCTACTACCCACCACCCTCCTGCCTTGGTAGAGTTTAAGGACAAACAATATCCTTTTCAGTGTGAAGCCTTTCCTGTCAGAAGTGGCCCAAGCAGGACAACTTGGGTATGTCCTAGTGAGGGGGTTCCTAAGGCCCAGCTCTTGCCCGTTAACCCCGTCTTTGGGTCTCTCTTCATTTCTGAAGTGACAAACTCCTTCCCTGCCCCCCAACCTCTCAAATATCCTCTCAGAAAATATTTCTGCTATATAAAATACAACTATAAAAGCGGTTAAGTCAGAAGGCCACCATTTGTCACCCTGCTAATTTGTCAGTCGGGCCACCTGTGGTCCTGGTGGGCTCTTTTTACCTTTTCGGCAAGTGGGAAGGTGTAATCAGTCTCCACAGACAAGGCTAGGACTCGTTTGTACCCATTGATGATAGAATGGGGTACTGATGCAACAGTTGGGTAGCCAATCTGCAGACAGACACTGGCAACATTGCGGACGCCCTGTGAAGACAACATTTTATTTCAGGCGAGACTCCCTACAGGAGACGAAGTCCAAGTAAAGCTGAATAAAGAGAGCCCTTGGCAGACAAGAACTGCCAGGTTAGCAGCTCAGTCTCAAGAGTGGCTATTTCAGACCCATCAAATTAATTTTGCCATTATCCAAACCCAGGTGGTGGTCTGTATGCGTTCATCAATGGCATTTACTTCCAAAGCCATTATAATCTTGTGAAAAGCATAAGCGACTAACATAGCCATTGAGTTCCAGAATGAAACTATTCTGGAATGTTGAACTATTTCCAGATGTGAATTTCATTCACTAGTCAAACTTTCAACAAGTGAATGAAGCTACCTACGAGTAGCTAGTAATGTCTAATTATATATTAATTTCAATTTTTCATTTGCCCAAGAAAAGACATTTTCTATCACTATTATTCATCATTTATAAGGCATTTTTTTTTTTTTTGAGACAGAGTTTCACTCTGTCACCCAGGCTGGAGAGCAGAGGCACCACATGGGCTCACCGCAACCTCAGACTCTTTTTTTTTTTTTTTTTTGAGACGGAGTTTCACTCATGTTACCCAGGCTGGAGTGCAATGGCGCGATCTCGGCTCACAGCAACCTCCGCCTCCTGGGTTCAGCCAATTCTCCTGCCTCAGCCTCCTGAGTAGCTGGGATTACAGGCACGCACCACCATGCCCAGCTAATTTTTTGTATTTTTAGTAGAGACGGGGTTTCACCATGTTGACCAGGATGGTCTCGATCTCTTGACCTCGTGATCCACCCGCCTCGGCCTCCCAAAGTGCTGGGATTACAGGCTTTAGCCACCGCGCCCGGCCTAACCTCAGACTCTTAAGGGCATTTTGATGGCAAAATTTGACAGTCTCAATGCAGACCCTAGAACAGCCCCTCCCTACATGCCCACCACCATTCTAAGACTTTACGTCCAGTAATTCATTAAATCCTTCAACAATCTTATGTTGTTTTGACGTTTTACAGATGAGGCAGGTAGATTAGAAAACAGTCCTTGGTTACACAGGACTCAGCTTGACACTTGTCACGCTCTTAACCATCAGTGTAAGAGGGGACCAGGCTGGAGAGCATGTATGTACCTCCAGGAAGCGAGAGTGCAGAGTTTCCTCTGTGATGTCAAGCACTTCAGGGTTGTAGATGCTGCCATTGTCGAACACCTGCTGGATGACCAGCCCAAAGGAGAAGGGAGAGATGTTGAGCATGTTCAGCAGTGTGGCTTCGCTGGCTCCCACTTTGTCTCCAGTCTTGATCAGCTGCACATCACTCTGAACGAGAAACGGGGGCAGTTAGTTAACACCTGGACATCCAGCAGACCCGTGGCCACCAAAAGAAGCCCCCCACTTGGCTGGCTAGCACAGGCAAACCAGGTCCACTCACCAGGATTTCAATGGTGCCCCTGGAGATTTTGGTGGTGATACCTAAAGCCTGGAAAAAGGAGGTCTTCTCGGGCCCCAGACCGGTGTTCTGAGCTGGCACAGTGACTTCACATGGGGCAATGGCACCAGCACGGGCAGCAGCTGGGACCTGAACAAAGACAACAAACAGTGAGAAAGGTCTCTCCACTGAGAATCGTCCGTTTTGCTTTAAGGAGCAAAAATAAAAGCCTGTTCAGCCAGCCCAGTTGTCCCCTTACCTTATTGGCCAGCAGCATGTCCCTGATCTCAGTGAGGTCCTCCTTGGTGAACACAAAGCCCACATTCCCCCGGATATGAGGCAGCAGTCTGCAAACAGAAGTTTACGGGAGACAATCACCTTTCAGCACCATTCTCCAGGAAGAGGGAGACTCACACTGGGGAGGGGAACAAAGCTGCCCCGGGAACTGACTGACTTCTCCAGAGCTGGGTTGTTTTCCAGGTGCCCTCGGATGGCCTTGCGCATCATGGTGTTCTTGCCCATCAGCACCACGGCCTTCCCGCGGAGGGACATGCGGATCTGCTGCATCTGCTTGGAGCCCACATTGTCTGCTCCCACGATGAAGCATTTCGGATAATCATCCAATAGTTGCTACAAAAAAGCCAGAGAAAAGCCAAGTTTAACAGGAAGAAAGAGGGGGAAAAATGCCAGGAGAAACTGAAAAATGCCACAATTTGTTTCCATCTCGCTCTCTTTCTGATATGCTTTTGAAGCCAAAGGGAGATTGGGACCATTCTTCCCACTAGGAGCTACGCTGTAACACTGCCGAACTGGGTAACAATTGCTGGATAGGAATGGTGAAAATAAAATTAGGTTTCTACATTTAATCAAGGAGTTTCTCCTTTAATTTCTTAGTTTTTAACTTTTCCCAATTATGAGGCATATTTCTGATTCACTAAAATGGTTATAAGAGAATAAAAAAGGACTGTTCCAAATAAGCAGGTCGAGAGGACGGCTAGATTCACAGCTTTCAAAACACAACACTAAGCAAAAATGCAACATATTACTTGTAAATAAAAAAATCTAGGCGTGGATATCTGGATTTTTGTACTGTTCTTTTGGGTTTTCTGTCTGAAAACTTTCGAAGTATTGGAAAATGTAATACAGGCTATGCTCTACAATGTTGCCTAATTGATTAAGTGCAGTATGGGGTTTCTGGGCAAGGGGGACCCACCTAAAAGGCCATCCAAAAGAAAAGTCATTGGACACTTCAGTTTCCTGAATGACAGGTCCTAAATATGCAACAACTTGCTTCCTTACAATGAGTCATTCCTGACCTCAGACCTTCTCAAAGATGGAATAAAAGTGCTCACACCTGTAATCCAAACACTTTGGGATGCTGAGGTGGGCAGATCATGAGGTCAAGAGATCGAGACCATCCTGGCCAACATGATGAAATCCCTTCTGTACCATAAATACAAAAATTAGGCGGGCGTGGTGGTGGGCACCTGTAGTCCCAGCTACTCGGGAGGCGGAGGTTGCAGTGAGCCGAGATCGAGCCACTGCACTCCAGCCTGGCGACAGAGAAACTCCGTCTCAAAAAGATAAAAAAGCAAGCATAACGTGCAGTCTTTTGGAAGCCAGACGGAACCGGATATGAATGCTGTCATCTTAGCCACTTGCCTGAGCCTGTTTATGCAACAGAGAAGACCTATCTCAGGGAATTGTTAATTAAACAGGATTTTCCTAAAAATGGCCTAATTCAGGAGCCAGAACTGAGGAGGCCCTCAGCCCTTAGCAGCCGACTGTCCCTATTTGAGCTGGGGCAACATGAAGGGCAGCGACAACCCACCCCGCACTTACGATGATCTTAAGGAAGTAGTTGGAC
The DNA here is from genome assembly GCF_009761245.1 of Sapajus apella. NCBI lineage: Eukaryota > Metazoa > Chordata > Mammalia > Primates > Cebidae > Sapajus > Sapajus apella. The sequence continues at coordinate 78,441,863 of NW_022436942.1, forward strand.
TTCCAGGTCGCCCTGTCTTCCCTGGGCATCACGGCGGTGCGTCAGGGATTGCCACGCAGGGTTTAAAGACGATGTCACTGAGGAGAGATAGGGAGCTCAGGCCTGGTCACCCCGGCACCCATCCCCCGGTCCTAGGCCTACGCGGAGCAGCGCACGCGCAAGCGCCCGGCGGCCCGGCCTAGGGTAGTCGCTGCCACCTCGGGGCGTGCGAGCAGCCACCGAGGCCCCACAGGGAACAGGATAGGACTCCATGTTCCCAAAAGGCCCCCAAAGATCCCTCCATGCTTCCCGCCGCCGGCCCCTGGGGCCGATCGGCATGACGCACGAACCTTCCACGAGGACGCCTGGCGAGAGAAGGGCCGCACGTTGGAGCGTTCATTTTATATGCGAACAAAGTAGCCAATCAGAAACCGCGGATAAGCACCCGCGCCTATTGGCTGGCGACATTGCTCGTCCGACAAAGCCGAACGAATACAGGCAGCCATTGGATAATATCGCTGCCACTTCAGTCAACGGGAAGCCGCCCTTTAAGTAGGGTCGTGAAGGAAGGAGCTGCCTGGCGTTGGAGGCGCTTGATCTGAGCTGCTGCCACCTGCTGGGCTGGAGCTGCCTTCTTGTAGGCGCTAGAGCAAGCTAGTTCGGAGTTCCCTCTGCCACCTGGCCAGCTCAGCAAACTAAACAGCATGACATGGGGCTGAGACATAATTGCAATGCTCAGAACAGAGTGGTCTCTTGGTTTCTCTAGTTTGTTTTTCCTCCTACCAAAACAGTGGGATACTTTTAAAACCTGGCCGGGCGCGGTGGCTCCTGCCTGTACTCTCAGCACTTTGAGAGGCCGAGGCCAGTGGATCACCTGACAGGGTCAGGTGTTCAGGACCAGCCTGGCCAACATGGCGAAACCCAGACTCTCCTAAAAATACAAAAATTAGCCGGATGTGGTGGCACATGCCTGTAATCCCAGATACTCGAGAGGCTGAGGCAGGAGAATCGCTTGAATCCGGGATACGGAAGTTGGCAGTGAACCGAGATCGCGCCTTTGCACTCCAG
>NW_022436942.1:78443009-78463744 GCF_009761245.1 Sapajus apella
ACAGAGTGATTCACCTCCATCAAATCTTTTTTTTTTTTTTTTTTTTTGAGAAGGAGTCTCTCTCTGTTGCCCAGGGAGAGTGCAGTGGAGCGATCTCAGCTTCTTGCAGCCTTGACCTCCCAGGCTGAAACGATCCTCCCAAGAAGCTGGGACTACAGGTGCACACCACCACACCTGGCTAATTTTTTGTATAGTTGGGGTTTCGCCATATTGTCCAGATTGGTGTCAAACTCCTGAACTCAAGTGATCCTCCCACCCTGGCCTCCTAAATTGCTGGGATTACAGGCATGAGCCATCTTGCCCAACCCTGAGATCTCTTTTTGATGGTCATGTATTACTGCACGCTTAGCATCAACCTGAGTACATTACTGAAGCTAATCTTCGCAACAGTCCTCTGAGGAGATACAGCCCTGTGTTAGTACGCCCATTTTATCGATGAGAATACTCACAGGAAGGTTAAATAATTTGCCCAAGTCTCTCAGCCAGTAAGCGATGGCTTCAGAACTGAAATCTAGGAGGAAGTTCAAAGCCCCTGGGGCTCACTGTGCTATACAGTCCCTTCCAAACCCCGAGTCTGCCTCCCTCTGAATGCACTTTTCCAAGTATATACATATGCAAAAGGTACATCTCCAAGGGCCTCTTAGCTCTGATGATATAAATATCATCTCTAATTGTAGTACATCAATATAACGGAATACCATGAAGCCGTTAGAAAATGGTGTAGATCTATATTTATTGACATGGGAAAATATCCACAAAGCAAAGTGAAAAGCAAATTACAATGAAATATAGCATATCCATTTCTAGAAATAAGATAAATCCAACATGGGCTAGAAGAATAAACCAAGTTACTCTCTTGAACTTCTGGGCTCAAGTGATCCTTCCACCTTGGCTTCCCAAAATGCTAGGATTATAGGCCTGAGCCACAGAGCCTGGTCCTGTCATTCTCTTTGGGTGAGGGTTGCAGGTAATTTTCACTTCTGAGCTCACTATAGCATGGGAAGGGTTTAGACTAGAATTCAACATGCTGCTTTTGGAGAACCATTTGAAACAGCAGGGAAGCTGTGAAGACACAGCTCAAGGTGAAACAAAGCTGGCCAGGAAGCTCTAGGGAAAGCCTGTCCAATCCATGGCCTGTGGGTTGCATGTGGCCCAGGACAGCTTTGAATGCGGCCTAAAGCAAATTTGTACATTTTCTTTAAACATTATGAGATTTGTGATTTTTTTTTTTTTTTTAGTTCATCAGCTATCATTGGTGTTAGTGTATTTTATGTGTGTCCCAAGACAATTTTTTTTCCGATGTGGCCCCAGGAAGCCAAAAGATCGGACACCCAGCAGGCGCAGTGGCTCATGCTTATAATCCCAGCACTTTGGGAGGTCAAAGTGGGCAGATCACTTGAGGCCAGGAGTTAAAGACCAGCCTGGCTAACGTGGTGAAGATCCGTCTCTACTAAAAATAAAAAAATTAGCTGGGTATGGTGGTGGGCACTGTCATCTCAGCTACCTGAGAGGCTGAGGCATGAGAATTGCTTGAACCTGGGAGGCAGAGGCTACAGTGAGCCAAGGACATGCCACTACATTCTAGCTTGGGGAACAGAGCAAGACTCCATCTCAAAAAAAAAAAAAAAAAAAAATGCCAGGAATGGTGACTCACACCTAAAATCCCAGCACTTTGGAAGGCCGAGGCAGATCACTCGAGGTCAGGAGTTTGAGACCAGCCTGGCCAACATGGTGAAACCCTTGCTCTACTAAAAATACAAAAATTAGCCAGGCATAGTGGCAGGTGCCTGTAATCCCAGCTACGTAGGAGGCTGAGGCAGGAGGCAGGAGTATCGCTTGAACCCAGGAGGCAGAGGTTGCAGTGAGCCGAGATCATGCCACTGTACTCCAACCTGGGCAGAGTGATACTGTATCTAAAAAAAAAAAAGATTGGCCATCGTTGCTCTAGGGCCTAGGACTGGTGCTCTGGATCTGACCAAAGAGGAAGCATGCAAATACGGTCATGACCATGCGGAGGCAGTAGAGACCCATCCTCAACTCAAGTAGCTGACTTCGGCAGGAAGGGGCTACACCCAAGCTGTGTGGGCTCAGGCACAGCAGTTCAGTGCAGGAACACAGGCAGAGGCAAGCCTGGGGTTCACATCATGGCTCTGCCCTCACTGATTGCCTTGAACATGTAGGTTCTTGTCTTAGAGTCTCTTTCCCTGTCTCTAAATGAGTGGAAGGCCACCCACAGGCCCTTGTGAGTGAGGCTGCCCTTGGTAAACCCAGGTGATCACACCCCGGGAAGGCCCTGCCCACAAGGGTCAGTCCCGCTGCTCCCCAGCCTGTCCTCACCAACAGGCAAGAGCAAAGCACACGGAGAGGACCTGTGACCACAGGCAAGGACCACAGACCCCAGCCCCAGGGATTTTGACCTTAAGAAAGGAAACATCCACAATTCACCCTCAATCTGGTGACTCTGCTGCATCTGGGGTGGGTTTGGTCTCTGCTGGGACCACGGGGTTATCTCAGGCCACCAAGAAATGGCACTAACACAGGTGAAAATCACGGCAAACTTTATTGGCATAAATCACAGGAACTGAAATGGGAAAAGCCAGGTTAGATGTTTACAGAGAAAAAAATAAAATGAAAGTCAAATTTTCAAATAACCATTGACTCAGGGAGTGGACCCCAGAAACCCCAGTCCCTCTTGGAGAAGGTCTAGGGCAGGTCACTGTAAACAGAGCGGTAAGGCCTGTGGGTAGAAGGGGAAACCTCCAGAGGGGCCAGGCTGACCTCCCCACAGCTACAAAGGAGGGACCCTCTTCTGAGACCCCAGCACACTTGGCTTCTGCCAGGAGGCCAGTGGAGTGGTCTGGACTCTCCCCGTGAGACCCCGGTGGGGCCCCTTTCTCTTGATCAGGAGCCTAAGGCCAGGCTCCTCTTTCATTCTCAGTCAGGAGCTCTGGGGGTTTCCCCAGAGGAGTTTGTCCCTCTGCCCCAAATCCTATCACACTCCCTTATGACCTTCTTTCCAGACCCCCTGAGTGCCGATCCCACAAGTGAATGGGGAGGAGACAGACCCAGGCTCCCGGGAGAGCACATCTAGGGGAGGGATATGCCCAGAGGAAATCAACAAAACCAATGAGACGTCGGAGTCCTGACGGCCAAAATCAGACACCCGCTTTCCTGAGAAGGCAGAAGAGGGCCCCAGAGAAGCGGTAGAGGCTGAGAAGTTTCAGGGGTTCACGGGGGAGCAGAGGCTCCTGAGGGCTTACTCAGACAGGAAGCAGCCCCCCAAAACAGACTTTCCCCTTCTCCTGCAGAGACAGAACAGATGAGGTTCAGAATTCCAGCCCCGAAAGGGCGAGACACTCTTCAACCAGTTTCAGTGAAGAGCTTGCTGGCCTGGGAAGTAAGAAGGGGCTTCCAAATACAGCAGTTTATAAAACAGTCCTGGTGAGCTGTGAAGTGAAAGAGCAGGAGTCAGAGCTGCTCCCAGTTCACCTGCTTGTGCCAAAAAAACATAAAATACAAATTGCTTTCCCACCCCAGCCCTCAGTACAAAGCCAACTCCACACCAGGGCCACCGTCAGCGACAGGCCCAGTGGCGGTGGACAAGGAGAATACAAAAGGGAACGTCTTTAAAATCTCTTCAAAATCATTTTGTATACAGAAGTAAAAGCAACTCAGGCGATATGAATTCAAACCTCAGTGTAGAAATCTATCAAAGTCAGTACAGTGTCCAGGCACGCTGTCCCGGAGATGGAGGAAGTGGCTATAAAACATTATTGCTGGAGAGGCTTTTCTCAGTAGAACCAGAGCAGGTATAAAAGGGGAAGGCGGATAAAGGCAGGGGCAGTCGTCCAGGCCTAGGGCGCTGGAAGGGTAGGAGGAGCACAGAGAACCTTCCATGGCCCCTTAGGTTCTCTGCCTTTGGATGGATGGATCTATGCTGGCATTGTCTGGAGGGAGCCGGGTGTCCCCCAGTACTCACAGAACAAAGACAGTTAGGTCGGGGGAGAAATAAGGATAAAAAGAGACCCCAACAGACCCAGCCTGCCCTTCCCTGTCCCCCGCCCCTGGCTGCACTGCTGAAATATGAGGAAGAGATGGCTCCAGTGTGGGGTGCTGGCCAGGCCAGTTCATGGAACGTACGTGGGCTGGGGTGGGCCCCCAGCCTCCAGCTCTGGGGAGGATGGAGAGTGAGCAGCCTGGGGAGAGCTGCAGGAGGAAGGAGGGGGCCCAGAGGTTCCAGCAAGGGTGAAGACAAGCAGGGAGACCCCTCACGGCCCTCTGTCCATCCTGCACCAGCCATGGACAGGAGGGTTCCAGTTTCAGTCGGGTTTACCCCTTCACCCCAGGGCGAGGTCTCTGGGTCACAGTAGCAGTTGGGGATGCTGGCTGGGGAGGGGGGCAGAGACAGGGACAGGGCGCCTAGCAGAAGAGCTTGAGGAAGCAGTTCTGACAGTAAGGCTTGTCGTTCTGCTCCTTAAAGGTGCCCTTGTTGAGCTGCTTGAGGCAGAAGGCACAGACGAAGTGCTCGGGGTGGAACTTCTTGGCCATGGCGGTGATGCAGCGCCCGGTGATGGGCTTCTGACAGCCAGAGCACAGCGAGCCACGCCGCTCGTGATAGTGTACCTCACAGTAGGGCTGCCCGTCGTGCTCGAAGAAGCTGCCGTTGACGAATGGCGTGAAGCATTCCTGCCAGGCGGAGAGAGGGGCTTAGAGACGGGCATGTCAGCACACCCCTGGTGCATCCTACTTGCTAGAAATTTCATACGTGCCATGCTGTCCTAAAATAACACTGATTTTTATTTTTTATTTTATTTACTTATTTATTTTTTGAGACTGAGTCTTGCTCTGTCACCTAGGCTGGAGTGCAATGGCACAATCTTGGCTCACTGCAACCCCAGCCTCCTGGGTTCAAGCAATTCTTCTGCCTCGGCCTCCTGGGTAGCTGGGATTACAGGCACATGCCACCACACCTGGATAATTTTTTTTTTTCTTTAGTAGAGACAGAATTTCTCCACATTGGCCAGGCCAGTCTTGAACTTCCAGCTGACCTCAGGTGATCTGCCCATCTCAGCCTCCCAGAGTGCTGGGACTACAGGCGTGAGCCACCACGCCTGGCCTATTTTTACTATATTAAAAAAATTTTTTTATAGAGATGAGAGTCTCACTATATTGCGCATGCTGGTCAAACTTGGCCTCCAGCAATCCTCCCAACTTGGCCTCCCACAGTGCTGGGATTATTTAATTCTCCCAACAGGGAGGCAACTGAGGTGCAGCGATGATGTGACTGGCCCAGGGTTATGCAGTACTGAGTTCACAGCCTGGATCTTACATAGGTCTGACTGCTGGGTGCTTAGCCAGGTGGCTGTAACACTGCTCCCAGAAACACAGGTGCTGACACTGGTCTGTGGTCAAACTCTGCATCCCAGATTCTCATTGGAGAGTCACGTGCACATGTACGTAGAAAAGGCTCTGGGAGGGGCCGGGCGTGGTGGCTCACACCTGTAATCCCAGCACTTTGGGAGGCCGAGGCAGGCGGGTCACCTGTGGTCAGGAGTTTGAGCCAGCCTGGCCAACATGGTGAAACCCCATTTCTACTAAAAATACAAAAAATTAGCCAGGCATGGTGGTGGGTGCCTGTAATCCCAGCTACTTGGGAGGCTGAGGCGGGAGAATCACTGGAACCCAGGAGGTGGAGGTGGCAGTGAGCCGAGATCGCACCACTGCGCTCCAGCCTGGGCAACAGAGTGAGACCTCATCTCAAAAACAAAAAAGGAAAGAAAAGGCTCTGAGAAGTCTTGCAGGGAACACTGTTCCCCAACTCATTTGGTCAGAGAGCCCTTTTGAATCCCTAATAACCTCTGCGGGGCCCCAGAATGCAGTGGTTTTGGAAACCACCGCCCACTTCTGTCGAGTCTGCTAAATACTTGCATTATCTCATTCAATTCTCACACACTCTCCTCCCGAATAGGAATGGCCAGGGCCTCTGCACAGGGCTGGAGGGGGACATGTCTACCTTGCTCCTGGTTTGTCCCAGCCTCAGTACAAGTCCTGGCCCAGGACCTACTGGACCCCCTGCCAGCTCCCCCTATTAATAACCCCAAATGAGGCCTCGGAGTTGGATCCAGAGAGCACAATGCAGAAGACCCCTCTCTCCCCACTCCCTGCTCCCAGTCCCCTCCAGATGCGGTCAGGGGCTCCTTACCCGGCACACGAAGCACTCGGGATGCCACAGTGTGTTGAGGGCCGAGATGTAGTTCTCCAGGATGGCCCGGGCACAGCCGCCACACTTGGGCGCAAACATGTCGAAGTAGTCCTTGCGGCAGTAGGCCTTGCCGTCCTTCTCGTGGAATCCTGGGGAGCGGGGGTTTTGGAGGCACAGTTCTTTCAGGGTTCCAGAAGTAGAGCCACCCTGACTCCAGCCTCAGCAGCGTCTCCCACCCCCGCCTCCCCAGCCCTCCTAAGAGAAGGCGAGTCAGCCTGTCGGCCCAGCCCATACCTTCAGGACCAAAGAAGGCTCCACACTGGGCACAGAAGAAGTGTTCAGGGTGCCACGTCCGGTCAAGGGCTGTCACCACTTTCTGTGAAAACAAAGTGTGGATCAAGGCTGAGCTCCACCGCACTGGACAGATCTCACGACTGAGACTCCCAGCAAGACCATCCTCCACCCACAACTCATAGCCACACAGAGCAAAACACTCCCAAGATCAGGGTCTCTGCTAATTGTGCTACGAATGCCTCTAAGAAGGCAGAGTTGCTGAGGATGGGACATGCCGGATCCACACCCTCTCCTTTAATCCTCACCCCAAGTAGAGGTCACAGGTTCTATTGTGATTCCCTTTTTTTTCTTTTTCTTTTTTTTTTTTTTTTTTGAGACGGAGTTTCGCTCTTGTTACCCAGGCTGGAGTGCAATGGCGCGATCTCGGCTCACTGCAACCTCTGCCTCCCGGGTTCAGGCAATTCTCCTGCCTCAGCCTCCATAGTAGCTGGGATTACAGGCACGCACCACCATGCCCAGCTAATGTTTTGTATTTTTAGTAGAGACGGGGTTTCACCATGTTGACCAGGATGGCCTCGATCTCTTGACCTCGTGATCCACCCGCCTCGGCCTCCCAAAGTGCTGGGATTACAGGCTTGAGCCACCGCGCCTGGCCTCTTTTTTTTTTTTTTTGAGACAGAGTCTCACTCTACTACCCAGGCTGGAGTGCAGTCGCGTGATCTTGGCTCACTGCAACCTCCGCCTCCCGGGTTCAAGAGATTCTCCTGCCTCAGCCTCCTGAGTAGCTGGGGTTATAAGCATGCGCCACCACTTTTTTTTTTTTTTGAGACGGAGTTTTGCTCTTGTTGCCCAGGCTGGAATGCAATGGCGTGATCTCGGCTCACCACAATCTCTACCTCCCAGGTTCAAGCAATTCTCCTGCCTCAGCCTCCCGAGTAGCTGGGATTATAGGCATGCGCCACCACACTCAGCTAATTTTGTATTTTTGTAGAGACAGGGTTTCTCCATGTTGGTCAGGCTGGTCTCAAACACCCAACCTCAGGTGATCTGCCTGCCTAGGCCTCTCAAAGTGCTGGGATTACAGGCGTGAGCCATCACACCCGGCCTATGACTCTCATTTTGTAAGTGAAGAAACATAGTCTGAGAGAGGCCAGGCATTTCCTAAGTTCACAGAGCAGGAGTGGGAGACAGCCGGCATCCAACTCCATATATCTGCTCAGGCTCCTGAGTGCCGGGGGTCTCCACAGAAGGGAATTGAGATGGGAGGTGAAGGGAGGTGGGGCTGCTGGACACGCATTGGGACAGGCTATGGTTCAGATGTGGGTTTGAATCCGGCCACACTGTTCCCTGGCCCTGTGAGCCTCAGGCATGTGACCTCTCTGAGGCTCCGACGGTGCCCCCTGCACCGTCAGAGGGCCACGGTGAAGATGGAATGAGCCGAGTAGGCGTGGTGCCCGGGTAGGAACTCACATCCAGGATGGGCCCGTTGCAGTAGTAGCAGCGCGGGGAGAAGAGGTTGTGGTAGTCCTTCTCACAGTAGGGCTGTCCGTCCCGCTCGAAGAAGTTCCGGGATCCAATCTCCTCCTGGCAGTGGGTGCAGACGAAGTGCTCAGGGTGCCACGTTTTCCCCATGGCGGTCACAACCTGAGGAGGAAGATGAAATGCGTGCAGGGCCGAGGCCAGGCCCGGAGCATCCCCACCCCTGCAGAGGGGCCCACTGGCCACCTCGCTCCCTCTCCCTCTCATCACCTGCCCAGCGATGGGCTTCTTGCAGGCCCCGCAGACTCCTTTGGCGACTGTGGCAACCCCCAGCTTGTTCAGGTCGGACTGCAGGCTCCCCAGCATGCTGTCTAGCTGGCTCCCGGGCTTCGGGGCCCCCCCCGGAGGTGAGCTGCTCCCTGTCTTCCCCTGGGTCATGAACTGTAGAGACAGGGAGGGGGCTGGTCAGGACCCCTGAGGCTCAGGGTACAGTGTCTGGCAGCACAGGGATGGGGAGACTTTTCTTCCTCCTGGACAGCTGAGCTGATGGAGACAAGAAGTACAACCTCCTCCAGGGGCCAGGAGCCCTAAAGTGGGTGTGACGTCAGCAGGACTCCCAGTGGTCGGAGGAGCCCACCGGGGGTCAGAAAGGCTCAGGGCACCCAGCAAGCACGGCCAAGCCCAGGGAGAGCACGACGCGCAGGACACCCAGCCCAGCCTTGGCACTGACCCCTCCCTCGTCCTGCCCTCCAGGGCTGCTCCGCCCGCTGTCCCGAGGCCAGCCGGCTGCCCAGCACAGCTCCCCATCCGCTCTTTGCTCCAGGCCCTGGATCTTAGATAGGGGAAGAGATGAGGATAAGAAATCTTTTTTAAAAAATTAAAGAAGAAAGAATAAGAGACCTTGCCACTGGACTAAAAGGGAATCTAGTATGAGATCTGAGGGTTTCTCCCCCACCAGCAGGACAAAAACTGGGGAAAAAAATTTGGAGAAAAAGAGCCCTGAGAGAGAGACCCGGGAGAGACGAAGGACAAGGAGGGGAGGGGAGCTGACCAGAGGCAGAGGACATGGCAAGGGCAGGTGGCCGGGCTCAGAGCGAAGAGGCCTCAGCAGGCACTGGGCCTGGGGGCCAAAAGGGGAGGAGACAGGTTTCTAGTCTCCCTTCTGGAGTGGCTTCCTTGATTGGAGCCCAGGGCAGTCCCGAGGACCACTCGAGGAAGGGACAGATGGGAGGGACCCACAGAATGGCGAGAGGGCAGTAGACCTCCCGAGGTGGGGAGACCAGGGTCGAGGTTTAAGGCAGGAGCTTATGGATAGAGGGAAGGAGGGTATCTGAGTGTGTATGTGTGTGCGCATGTGTGTGTGCACATGTGTGTGTGCAGAGTGGGGACGGCTCAGGCACTAGGACAGGGAGCAGAAAGGGAGGGGCCCCTTTAAGGCCTGCCTGCATTGCGGGGAAGAGCGGGTCCTCGTCGGTCTGGCAGCCCACGGACCTCATGGTATGGGGTACAGGAGTGGGAAGGGTGGGGCCCTGCACCCCCTCATCATGGGGCTCTTCCCCTGCACTCCGAACCCCAGAAGAATCACAGGTGCAAGCTGAGGGTCCCAGGGAGGAGGGGGCAGGCAGGCTGGACAGGGGAGAAGAGCTGCTGGCCTCGGCGTCTGTGTGATGCTGGAGCAAAGGGACAGAAGGAGAAGCCAGGACAGAGATGGTTCTTCTCAGGGGAATGGGAGAGCCAGGAGGGAAGATAACCTGGGGAGAAGAAAGGAGGGAGAGCAATGAGGAGGAAATCATCCGCTCAGCCCGTGGGGGTGGGGTGACCTCCCCAGGCTCCCCCTGGGCCTTCCCACTCTGCACCAAGAGTGGGGCCAGTCTTCCAAGTTCACAGAAGCAAGAAACCCCCACCCTCCCCTCTGGCCAGCACTGGGGACAGGGAAGAACCTGGACCCAGGGTGCCTGGCCCTGGCCCAGCCCCAGCCCTGGGCATCTCCACGCCACCTTCTCTACAAGCTGCCCCCCAGCCCGCTTCCCACGAGGCTGCACAGTGATGACGACGCCTTCGGTCAGCCAGTCCTCGGCAGAGGGCCCCGCTGCCTCCACCGGCTCCTCTGCCTCAGGCTGGATGCCCAGCCGCCCCTGCAGCTCCGCGATGAGCCGTTCCTGGGATGGGGTCCTGCTCAGAGTGGCAGGGTCCAGCCGGCGGCGAGGGGAGGGCTCCCGGGACATGGGGTGTGCGTGGCCCGTCTCCCGGCTCCTCCTGATCACAGATCGGATCTGGGGGAGGGGAGGGGAGGCTGTCACCGTCCCACTCTGGGCTTGCACAATGCCACTCAGGCCACACTCAGATGCCTCAGGGGAGGGAGCACAGAAGAAAACCACCAAAGAGCCAAGCGGAGGTGGGGTGGAGGCACGAGGAGGGAGCAGATGGGACTGGCTCCAGGACACAGGCTTCCAGCGGGACCTCTGACCCAGCATTCGCCTCCAAGTTGGCCACTGACTTTGGGCAAGATACTTAACTGCCATGGGCCTCAGCTTGCCCATCCTTAAAATGGAACTACAGGATTTTCTTGGTTTACTTCACAGGGTTTGTGCAATAATTATTCCAGAGGACGTAAATGGATGCCCCTGACAGGGCATATGGCTTTTTCTTTCTTGTTTTCTTGTGATTATAACAGAAAAACAGTCTTTCCTTCCAGAAACTTTTTAACTGGTTTTTTTCTCTTGTTTATATTATTATGCTAATATTATACTTATGCTATCATACTTGTTGGTAGCATTTTAGGGATTTTTGGTTTTTTCGTTTTGTTTTCCAAAGTGGCATAAATCTTAGGGTATTTGGGTTTTTTGTTTGTTTGTTTGTTTGTTTTAAGACAGTGTCTTGTTCTGCTGGTCAGGCTGAGTGCAGTGGTGTGATCATGACTCACTGCAGCCTTGAACTCCTGGGCTCAAGTGATCCTCCCACTTTAGCCTCCCCAGCAGCTGGACTATAGGCTTGTCCCACCATGTCCAGCTACTTTTTAATTTTTTGTAGAGACGGGGTCTCGCTGTGTTGCCTAGGCTGGTCTCAAACTCCTGGGCTCAAGGGATCCTCCTGCCTCAGCCTCCCAAACTCCTGAGATTACAGGCAGAAGCCACTGTGCCAGGGTGAGGCATAAAGGTTTTATTTTTCTGTCCCAAAAAAAAAAAGAAGAAAATAAAACTTTTATGCTTACATAAAAAGAAAATAAAACCTTACAAAAAAAGAAAATAAAACCTTTATGCTCATAGTGGCTTACCTCACTGCCGCCAGGCTGGAGTGCAGTGGCAGGATCTCCCTGCAACCTCCACTTCCTGGGTACCAGTGATTCTCCTGCCTCAGCTTCCTGAGTGGCTGGGACTACAGGCACCTGCTGCCACACCCGGCTAATTTTTGTATTTTTAGTAGAGATGAGGTTTCACCATGTTGGCCAGGACGGTCTCAATCTCTTGACCTTGTGATCCACCCTTGGTCTCCCAAAGTACTAGGATTACAGGCACAAGCCACCGCACCCAGCCAGGGGCATAAAGTTTTAATTAAGCAAAAAGCAAATAATAAAAGGCTGGGAGCAGCAGCTCATGCCTGTAATCCCAGCACTTTGGGAGGCTGAGGTGGGCAGATCACCTGAGGTCAGGAGTTCGAGACCAGCCTGATCTGCACAGTGAAACCCTGTCTTTAAAAAAAAAAAGCAAATAATAAAAGTACTGTCAGCTATGGCCTATTGAGGGACCACATGTTGTGTTCTAAATACTTTCCAGGAACTCTCTCATTTAGATCTCTGGACAGCCCTAATGGAAATGGCCTATTATTCTCTCCATTTCACAGATGAGAAAACTGAGGCTCAGGGAAGGGTTGCCCAAGGTCACAGAGGTAGCAGGTGTTAGAGGTGTGGTTTGTATCTAGGTCTACCTGGTTCCAAAGTCCATGCTTCTAAACCATTTCAGATGAGGCCAGCTTGTCTGAAAGGAAAAAGCCTTAACATAGCAAGAGGCGGGTTGATGCTATGAGAAATGCCGGGTCCACAGAGGCCACTGCCAAGTAGCTGATTGTCAGGTCAGGCCACGGCGTCAGCATTTTCTGCCCAAGCAGAGCAGACACGCGCAGAGTGGGAGGCTGCATGCAGTTATCGAGGAGCGGCCACACTCAGACCCGCCAAGGGCCATGCCCAGCAGCCATGCTAGCTGGCGCCTGCCTGGCCAGAGGTGGAAATCCTCTCTGTGGCGCTGGGTGTGCCTGTGGCCATGGCACACAGAAGCTCTGGCTGTTCCTTCCCGGCCTGGGTGGCAGCTTCAGTGGCACCCTCTGGGCTCCTTTGGGTCTCAGGTCCCTGGGTGGGCCTGGCCACGCTTCCCTTCTCGGGCATCTTTCCACCTAGCTGCTCCCTGGTAACTGGGGCAGGACAGCTGCTTCGCAGCCTCTCTGACTCTGGCCTTGGCCCCTCCTGCTGTAGGCCGTGTTCCTCTGTAAGAGTCCAGGTCTCTGGGAAGATGGCCTGCCAGTCCACTGCCACAACAGCTGGCTCTGCTACTTCTTGGAAGCTTCGAGCAGCTCCACATGGGGGGATTCTCTCAGGCTTGAATACCTCCGAAGCCCTTGGCTCCTCCCATGTGGCAGTCACGGCCTCCTCTGAGCATGGAGGGCTAGCTGGTGGCCTCTGGGGCTCCCCAGGCTCCTGGGCACCTGTGCTCCCAGGAAGGGGTACAGTGTGGCAGCGAGGAGCCCCAGAGAGCTCACTTGTGAGATTAGGCAGGTGCCTCCAATCTCGGCCCTGGCTCTTTGTGCCTACTGGCCCCAGAGAACCCTCCACAGAGGGAGACCTTGAGTTGAGGGTGTCAGGCTTCACCCCAAGACCAGCCAAATCAAGCCAGCTGGGGGCCACAGGAGGTAGAAGGCCTCGTCCACTCTGCTCAGTACAAGGGGACTCCGGAGTGTGGCCCTGGCCTCGAGGGGAGGGTTTAGTGGTGGGTGGCAGGAATACAGATGGCATGGGAGGAGGAGGAGAAGGAGAAGATGGAAGGGAGCCGTGTGAGGACGGAGCAGAGCTGGGCAGCAGCCCCGGGGTGCTGAGAGCCACTGTGGAGGAGCTGGTCTGAAGGAGGAAAAGAGAAAGGCAGAGGGGAAAGAGAGAGAGATGGGGAGGGTGAGGAAGGCTGCGCCCTGCAGGCAGTGTGTTCGGCCTTAGGGCTCTGAGGGCCACCTTCCATATCGACCAAGGTGGCTGCAAAGCTGATGCACAGGACTGGCCCTTGAAGGAGACCCAGATCCCAAAAAGACTTCCCTGGGCTTTACGCATTTAGCCTTCATCAAACCTAAGCACGAGAAAGCAGCCATTGAGCCAGGTCTGTGGGGCCACCCAGGCAGGACACAAGGAAGAAAAGACCAAGGTGTGGCAGACAAATGGGGAGCCAGGTGACTAGGGAAGACAGTCAGGCACAGATGGAGAGAGAACCAGCCCCAGTGGGCTGCTGAGCCCTCCTCGGACGCCGGCCCAACTCAGCCACGTCCTCCTAGACAATCCCAGCTTTCCTATACCCCAAGTCCTAGCTTCAGGGATCTGACTAAAACCAGTGCTGCCTCTTCTGGTATCAGGGCACAGGCTGTCTGAGAAAGCAACAGCCTTACAAGCACCAGGGCACAGCTCCCTTAGGCCAGGCCCTGAATCCAACTTACTGGCTTCTGACCATGGCTGCTTGGAACCACTGGCCTGGAGCTGGAGCTACAGCACGCAAGGGTCACAGGCCCAGGCTCATCCCTCCACCCCAGCCACACTCTCATCTCCCACCATGAAACCCCAGCTGGAGGGAGTCAAGGAGGCACCATCGGGCCCAAGGGTGCAGGGACCCTTCACTCCCCATCTCATATTCCCTAGGTCATGCCCCAAAGGTCTCCAGCTGACCCACGTGGAAGTGTGAAGTCAGCAACTGCTGGTGAGTTCTGTCAGTATCAATCCCCATGGAAACACTGTATCCTGTAAATTAAACATCTCAGGCCTGGCAGGACTGGGGAGGCCCGGCAGGGGAGGGAATGGGAAGGGCAACTCGTGGAAGACTGGCCCCATGGTTTCCCACAGACAGAGCTTGTGGGAACTCAGAGGCCCTGGAGGGCAAGGGAGAAGGATGGGAGAAGGGTATTGAGGGAGGCGTGTGGATTCAGGAGCAGAGGCAGAAAGAAAGAGGATGTTTTGAGGAGGGACATAGCGTGGGAGATGGGGCTCCAGGGCAAATGACCTCTCAGGCACGGGCTCCCAAGTCCCACATGGCCCAGCAGAGAACGCCCTCCCCCACCAAGAGCAGCCATCAACACAAGGTTCTTTGTCCCAGTGTCTCAGCCTCCTGATCCTCTCGACCTGAGTGGCTGGGAACACCCGGGGAGGAAGGAATGTCCCAGCTGAGCACTTCTCTGCCTTCACAGGCTACTGCAATCCTCTGGCAGGCTGTCCCGGCCCTCCCTGGCCCTCCCTGCCTCTTGGCATCACGGCAAGGCCAGGACATGACAGGGTCCCTGGCTCAGAGGCAAGGCACCCAAACACTGAGGGGCCAAGGTCCAGCCACTCACACTGAGGTAAGGGAGGAGAAGGCTGAGGGAGGGGTGGCAGGGCAGGGATGATGGAGGGTTTGCAGGGCACCTTGAAATCCGACAGTGAAGCCATCAGCTCGTCCAGCTCCCTGGTGGCCGAGGAGGCCGAGATTCGTGTCTGCTGCTGGCTGGAGGTGACGCGCTGCGGGCTGCTCATCTCGCCCTGGTTCACAGTGATGGCAGGGCTGCAGGGTGGCACAGCATGGGTGGGGAGCCCACAGTCAGCCCCACAATTCCCAGGGATCAAATTGACATCTCAGCTTGGACACTGGGGTCCCACCATCCCCAACCCCAGGGAGGCCCACTGACTCCCTAGGGACCCTTCACTGAGTGAGAAGAAAGGGCAGTTCAATGGCACCAGGAAGTGCCAGCAAGACGCCTCTGGCCCCCAGTCCAACTGAAAGCTGGCCTGTGAAACAAGCTCAGGCGCTCTGTGTGTTTCCTCCACAACCCTGGACGTGGAGGCGAGGCTCCTGCAGGAACACAGCAGCACTGATATGAGCTCGCATGCATACCACTCACCAAGTGTGTCATGCACCGCGAGCCAAAAACCATTCCAAGCACTTTAGGTGGATGATTGGTTCTTACCCTTATTCAGGTAGGTAGTCTTATTGCAGCGATCCCATGAGCCCTTGTCCCATTTTACAGATGGGAAAACTGAGGCTTGAGAGCTGACAGGAACTGTCAGAGCCAAGATGCAAGCCCTATTGTGTGGCCCCAAAGCCTGTGCTAAGAGCTGCTAAACTCCAGGTGCTCTTGGCATGTATAGCGTCTGTCCTTTCTGACTGGTAGTGACTGGCTGAAGGCAGGGATGGTATCCACAAGTGCCTGGCAGACGGCAGACACTGGAGGGAATGGGTGATGCCAGGGCCAAGAGGGCAGACATTGGACTCGGGGCGGGCTGGGCCAGCCCTTCCCTGCCCAGGGAGAGCCTAGTGGGTACTCACACAGGGCTGGGCACGGAGCTCTCCAGTTCATCCAAGAGACTCTCCACACTGGGCCGCACGTCCTCCAGGCCCCGGCCCCCATTCCGCTTAGGCTTCTCTTTCGTCAGGGGCCCAGCTTTGCCCCCCAGGGGGCTGTTATTCTCTGGGACACCATAGTGGGGGCTCAGGGCCCCAGGAAGTGGGGGGTTTGAGTTGGCCTCATCTTGCAGAGAGGAAAGAAAAAGACTGCTCAGCTCTTGAGCCCTCCTGGGATCCAGAGGTCAGCAGGTGGGCCGTGGGGCCCGGCAGACCCTGGCCCAGGGAGCTGGTCCTACCTGCTGGGAATCCTGGCGAGTTATGCTGCACGGCATTCAGTTCCAGCAGCAGGCGGTCGAGCTCTGAAAGGTTGCTGCCTAGGGAGGTGCTCATTATGGTTGGTGAAGGCTCGGCTGATTTCTGCTTGTTGGGGAAGCTTTGAGAGGCAAAGGAAAGAAGACAGTGAGAGATGCTCTCTGGCCTTGCACTGGCTTGGCAGTTCCCAAATTCCCAAGGAGAGCAAGGCAGAGGAGATGCGAAGTCTTCTCCAGCAAGAGGACAGAGGGTGGGGAAGGGACGTGGTAGGAAGAGGAGAGGAAGGAAGCCTTGCTTTAGCTCCCCAGCTACACGGAGATGCTATGACAGCCCAGAATGTCCACTGGAGATGGCACTGATTAGGTAGGAAGCCCATCGACAGGCCTTCTGCAGCTTAAACCAGAAGAACCCCGCAAGGGCCAGTCGCCCCGCTGCCTCCCATCCTGGCCAGGTCCCTGAGATTTCTGAGCAGGAGGGAAGTTGCCCGGAGCAGGCTGGGGCAGTACCTGTAGACGTGCTCCTCCTCACCCACTCGGGAGCACGGAGAGCCAACACCGTCCTGAGGGTTAGAGGCACTGGAAGTTTTGGCACTGGAGCCGTACACAGGTGACGGGGACTGAGGCTGCAAGACGGAGAATGT
The DNA here is from genome assembly GCF_009761245.1 of Sapajus apella. NCBI lineage: Eukaryota > Metazoa > Chordata > Mammalia > Primates > Cebidae > Sapajus > Sapajus apella. The sequence goes on from NW_022436942.1 coordinate 78,459,493, forward strand.
TCAGAGGCTACCCCGAGGGGAGAAAAAAGAACGGGGCCAGGAGCAGCCCAAGTCACCCCCAGGAGGCTCCTGCCCAGAGCTAGTCTCACCAGGGAATTTCCAGTCGGGCCAGGAGACCTGTGATTAACCACTTGGTCACTGCCCCACTCACATGGTGGGTGGGAAGAGCAGTATCTGGTCGGGGCGGGCCGACTTCCCCAATTCCATTCCATCCACTGGCTCCCCAGGCCCCTGCCAGGTAAGCTCCCTCTGCCCCACAGCCTCTTCAGCTTTCCTTGCCCCTGTCCCCACCTCACCTGCTGGTGGATGAATCGAGAGCCGCTGGGCTGCCACTGGTCTAAGGGGTCAAGGATCGTGCCATTGAGGGCCTCGCTGGATGGGGGTGGGGGCACGGGGGGTGGCACGGCAATCTCCTGGTATGTGTGGTTTCCAGTTGGGTATGAGTAGGGGGTCTCCTCTGACAAGAACACGGGTCGTTTGGAGATGTGGGAGGTGGTGGACTCCAGGTCCGCCAGCAGGGCGTCTGCAAAGAGAAGGTGCGGGGAGCAGGTGAGAACTGGGATCCTGGGGACTCTCCGGTGGCAGGGCCCTCCCTGCCTGCACCTCAAGAGTTAATGCCTTCCAGCACCTGCCCCACCCATGGGAGAAATGACCAGCCTCGGGACAGGAAGCCACCAGCCCTGACCAGCCTAACCAAGAACTGGCTCCCAAAGCTGACTTCTTCTGCCTGCCTGGGACTGAAGGTGCTCTAGAGGCGGGCTCTGGGGCTGCCCGTGGGATCTCCTACCTCCGGGAGTCAGGCACCTGGCGCTGCGTTCCCTCCTGACAGGGCCGCGCAGCTGCGAGTGAGAAGTGCCTGCCTGGAACTCTGAATCTGCAGGGCAACACGCAGAGAATGGGTGGGAGGGGCCCCACGTCACAGGGAGGGGCCCTGGCAGTGCCAGGCCCTCACTTGATTTCCAAGAGCTTAGGCTTTCTTAGCCCCAGACTAGAAGGGCACTCAGGATGCCCCCTGCCCTCCTGACCAGGTGGAAGCAGAAGCCCAGGCGCCAGGCTCCTCCTGAGGCTCCAGGCTTACGGAGTAAGGTGTGCAGGGAGGTGGGGGCTGGAGTGAGGCTGGTGCAGCGGTCCCCACCCACTCAGTGAGCAGGGGGCAAGATTGCTCGGTTGGCTGTTTCTGCGGAAGTCTGGCAAACAGCCCGGCCCCAGAGGCTCCAGGGCCCCACTGTTCTGCTTTTAACAGCAGCAAGGGAGCCAAATCAGCCCTCCAGTGCAAGCTTCCATTACCCTGGTACCTGGCAGCCAACAGGGGGGCACTAGGTCTCCCCAGTCCCCAGAAAAGAAGGGTATAGAGGGGCAGGGGTAGGACCTGCTGACTCCCCACCTCCTCCATCCCCTCCTGGGACCCTCAACAGCCCCACGGCCCAGACAGCCTAGGCAGACGGTCCTGTCGCCCTGGGTGCCACACCCTCATTCCTGCCCGATTCACAACTTGCTCGCTGTCAGCTCCCTGGTAACCTGCTGGGTCCACAGAGCTGAGAGCTCCATTCCTAGTCCTTGGGATAATAAACATCTAAAAAGCAATGGCTGTGTTTATTGCCACTTATTAGTACCAGGCACACTGCTAGGCATTCTAGCAGTGTGTACACAGTCTCCATTAATCCCCCTAATACCCCGTGAAGCTGGAATGCTGATTCTCCCTGCATGGATGAGGAAAGTGGGCTTGGAGAGGCAGAGGTGTTCGCGCTGAATAACAAAGGTAGTGAGTGGTACGATTGTCTGACTCCTCGGAAGCCCCAAACCCCAAAAACCCTGGCCTGTAAGAAGCCACTATGACTACTAGATGACACCGTATTTAAAGTGTTCAACTTCCTGAATGTTGGAGGCCCAAGCTGTGAGGCTTGCCAGTCTGATCCTTCCTTCTGGCCTTGCTCCCAGTCCCCCAACCTGTATTCAGTGGAGGGAAAAGAGAAGCAAGGCCCTCACCCAGGGCCTCTGTCGATGGGGCCACACCTTCTCCCAGCTGCCTGTCCTGATCTACCCTCAAGGCTGGCCACACCTACCCCAGGCTCCTGGCTCCTGCCCAGACAGACAGAAAGTCTGTTCCAAGGCCCAGGACCCCGGGTCTGGTCTCCTGACCTCCGAAGAAGGTTAAGTCCTACAGCAGCCGCTGCTTCCCACTCCAGGTCCCATGGAGGAGGTCTGGCTTCCTGTCTTTAGCAAACCGGAACTAGAGTTGGTAGGTATCTAGATAACAGCAGAAAAGGAACCAATGTCCAGGCCGATCCCCACGGCCTCTCCAGGGCCACACCTGCTGTCTTGGCTTCTCACAGTGTCCTCATTTCCTCTGGGCCCAATCAGCGATGGGTGGGTCCCTCTTTCTCCACCACAGGCAGGGCCAGCTATAAAACCCCACAGGCCTCCCCAGAATAGGCAGTGACTGCAGCCCCGGTAGGGGGCAGGAGTGGCTGCCATCCTTGAAGGCCCACTGGGGCCGGGAGCTTCACCTGTGTTACCTGCCATCCTCTTCACAATGCCACTAGCATAGATGGCAAAACTGCGGTTCAGAGGCACAGTCACATCCCCACACTGCCAACGCTGACTGAAGTGACAATGCTGGACTCTGAACTCAGGTGTCTTGGGCTCCAAACACCCAGCAGAAGACAAACAGGCTTCCTCGTCAAACATTTTGAATCAGGGACTCCACCAAACGCTCGCTCCACACAATGTGATTCTGAGCCTGGGCTTTTGGTTTATGGATTGGATTCTGGTTTATGATGTGAACAGGCTCTTTTGAGCACAGATCCATAGGTTGGTGGAGTGTTGGTGACAGGATGCAATCCTGGGGCACAGAGACAAAAGATCACTCATTCTGAGGTCAAGCCAGACCTGAGTTCAAACGCCAGCTCTCCTCTTTACTATCCATGCCACACGGCAAATCACTTAGCTTTTCAGGGACTGTTTTCTCAGTAAGCTCTTGAATAATTCTGACCTCAAAGAACTGGTATGAGGTTTATAAGGGCTAACAGAGGGGTTGGGCATGGTGGCTCAGGCCTGTAATCCCAGCACTTTGGGAGGCTGAGGCAGGTGGACACGAGGTCATGAGTTCGAGATCAGCCTGGCTAATATGGTGAAACCCCATCTCTACTAAAAATACAAAAATTAGCCAGGCGTGGTGGCACGTGCCTGTAGTCCCAGCTACTCCAGAGTCCGAGGCAGAAAAATTGCTTGAACCCGGGAGGTGGAGGTTGCAGTGAGCCAAGACTGTGTCACTGCACTCCAGCCTGGGCAACAGAGCAAGACTCCATCTCAACAAAACAAAACTGTTACAAGTACATTGAAAGCTGTAAACATCAGGTCCTCCAGACCCACGTGACCCTGAAGGAGGAAGCTCTGTAGCCCATTGGAAGCTACAAACAGCAGATTTTATTTGCTTTGTAAAATCCAGAAAACGTCTTCCTCCAGGTAGAGCAGTGTAGGTAGGATGCAAAGTACTGATATCTCCTAAGTCTTCTATGTCTTTTCTGGGTAGAATCTGGTCAAAATATGAAAAGAACAACCTTGAGAAAAGTAATAAAATAACATTCAAAGTGTAGCTGGCCGGGCGTAGTGGCTCACATCAGCAATCCCAGCACTTTGGGAGACTGGGGCGGGCAGATCACCTGAGGTCAGGAGTTAAAGACCAGCCTGACCAACATGAAGAAACCCTGTCTTTACTAAAAATACAAAAATTAGGGCCAGGCGCGGTGGCTCATGCCTATAATCCCAGCACTATGAGAGGCCAAGGTGGGTGGATCACAAGGTCAAGAGTTGGAGACCAGCCTGACCAACATAGTGAAACCCTATCTCTACTAAAAATACAAAAATCAGCCAGGTGTGGTGGCGCACACCTGTAATCCCAGTTACTCAGGAGGCTGAGGCAGGAGGATTGCTTGAAACCCGGGAGGCGGAGGTTGCATTGAGCCGAGATTACGCCACTGCATTCCAGCCTGGGTGACAGAGCAAGACTCTGCTTCAAAACAAAAACACAAAATTAGTCAGGCATGGTGGTGGGTGTCTGTAATCCCAGCTACTTGGGAGGCTGAGGCAGGAGGATTGCTTGAACCCAAGAGGCAGAGGTTGTAGTGAGCCAAGATTGTGCCATTGCACTCCAGCCTGGGTGACAGAATGAGACTCTGTCTTTAAAAAAAAAAAAAAAAAAAATTAAAAATTAGCTGGGTGTGGTGGCACATGTCTATAGTCCCAGCTACTC
>NW_022436942.1:78463844-78520109 GCF_009761245.1 Sapajus apella
TGCCTATAATCCCAGCTACTTGGGAGGCTGAAGCAGGAGAATCATTTTAACCCAGGAGGGTGGAGGTTGCAGTGAGCCGAGATTACATTTCACTCCAGCCTGAGAGAAAGAACAAAACTCTGTCTCCAAAAAAAAAAAAAGAAAAGAAAAGATGGTAGGACTGAGTCAGCATCTGAGAGTGAGATGAACAAATGGAAGCAGGCGAGTTAAAAGATCAGGCCTCATAGGACATGGTGGCTTATGCCTGTAATCCCAGCAAATTGGGAAGCTAAGGCAGGAGGACCACTTGAGCCCAGAAGTTCAAAACCAGCCTGAGCAAAATGGTGAGACCCTGTCTCCACAAAAAATACAAAAATTAGCCAGGCTTTGTGGCACATGTCTATAGTCCCAGCTACTCAGGAGGCTGAGGTGGGAGGATCACTTGAGAGCAGGAGTTGAAGATCAGCTTGAGCAACATAGTGAGATCCCATCTCTAAAAAAAAAATATGTAAAAATTAGCTGGGTGTGGTGATACGTGCCTGTAGTCTCAGTTAGGAGGCTGAGGCAGGAGGATCGCTTGAGCCCAGGAGGTCAAGGCTACAGTGAACTACAATTGCACCACTGCACTCCAGCCAGGGTGACAAAGTGAGACCCTGTCTTAAAAAAAGATACAGAGTGTAGATGTCAGGGAGAAGGCACATCATGATTCCGTTTTCTCCAAAGTTTTATCTATTTAAGGGACAGAGAAAAACCCCAGCAAGTCCATCCACCAGCCACAGGGTCTCTGGTATGGCTTCCTCCTCCCTCTCTACCCTTCATCCTTACCAGGCAAGGACTAGGCAAGACGGGTAAGGGATAGTGTCTCCAAATCCCCCACAAACACCTCCAAGAAAGAGAACCAGAAATATAGAAAGCGAGTCAAGAGTAGACTCCTAGCTTTACTTTTATTTCCAATGGGTGCAGATACCTGAGACTTCCCCGTTCGCTGCAAATGGTTAAGGGCCAAAGTCCCCTAGCAAGCTCAGCAAACGCCCCCGATGGCGTGAGCAAACAGCTGGCAGGCACTGCACACAGGCGTCCACTTGAAGGCGCGGCCCCATCCCAGCGGGTTCCCAGTGTCTAGCTCCAGCCTTTCTCCTCCGCTGTAAATATTCCTTCTACTCATACCCCAAGGAAGGTGTCAGGCTACCCACTCTTCAGAGAAAATGGTACTCACTGAAACCATTCGAGACCAGGAATATACCCTCCCTTCCCACATGCTGGGAGGACAGGTTCCAGACACTGCTTGGAAGTAGTCGGGAGCCATCATTCAAGCTAAGGAAGGCCTCAACTTCCTGGAACTACTCTACTAAGTTTCCAGGTCCAGGACTGAGTCCCTCCAAACCCAAGCCACCTGCAGGAAGAAGCTCTCTCTGGGGCTTCCCATCCACTTTTTTGGAGGAAACCCACCCTGAATTCTGCAGGTTTTCTGTCTCTCTGGGCCAGCGAAAGTATGCAACATGAGGAGGTAGGGCAGGCTGTCCCGAGGCTGGGGGCGGGCTAGGTGCAAAGTCCCCAGCAAGCCCTGGGCAAAGGCCACGGAGCAATGTCCTGGCTCAGCCAGGACATTGGCGAGGAAGGAGCGCAGACTGTCTGCCGCTGCCCACCAGAGGGCACCATTGGCCCATCGGCTTCCTGCCACTGGGAGTAACCAAAGATAACCTCGTGCAATCTTGGAATTTTCTAGCTGGGGAAGACCGGGGAGCCCCTGGCCCTGGGTGCGGAGGGGAAGTTTCAATCTTGAGAGAACAAGGCTGAGGTGGAGGAACACAGCAAGCTACTAGGAGGAACGCAGGTGGTCACTTGAAGGTGCACCCCAAGGGTGACATGCAGAGCTCTGGGGAACCAGAGGGGCATGGGCCCTGTGCAAAGGCAGCACCGCATGCGCCCCCGTCCCCACCCCATGGCTGCGCCTGGTTGGAGCAACAGCGTGGAGCAGTTGCAGCTTTGGGCCGGGAGGCCACCCTGCGGCAGGTGGGTGGGCAGGTACCTTCCCGGGCCCCAGCAACCGACTAGCGTAATCCTAGTACTGGTGAGAGCCGCTGGAATGTTACGGTGCAGACACCCTCGGCCCACTGCTCCAAGGAGGAGGGGACCCAGAGGCCGAGGCCGGTTCGCCTGCATTCCAGGGCAAGTGCTGCAGCTGCGCCCCTCACATTCCTGTACCCACCCAGGGGCTCAGGGTGGAAGGAAGCCTGGGTCCCCTTGTGCTACAATGGGGTGATGTCCCTCCAACCCTGGCTCTGGGGACCCAGGTTGATCCACTGACACATGGCACTCAATACCAGATTAAAGAGGGTAATTAAACCCCTACGCCCCCAGCCCCAACTGCAGCACAGAAACAAGCCAGGCTTCTTCCTCCTACCCAAGCCCCTGCCACTTCTTAGTGTGTGATAAAGACTATCAAGACCAGAGGCCTGAAGCTGGAAAGGTGCCAAGAGAGCTGAGCTAAAGGTCTATCTCTCTGAGGGGGAGGGAGGACCCAGAGCGACTCCATTCTCTCTTCCCAGGCTCTGAGGACTCTCAATGTTGCAAACTTGTAAGGTGAATCCTGAGTCACCTGGACTCTGCTCAATGGCTGAATTGCTCGGATAGGCTGCTTAACTGCTCTTGTGCCTCAGTTTCCTCGTCTGCCCAATAGGAATTCCACCATTATACTCACAGGATTGGGACTACATGAGAAAAATAGATAAAAAATGCTGACTTGGAATAAAGTGCTGTGTGAATAGAGCACACAGGAAAGAGGAGTTGCTAAGTAGACACAAGCTTCTTCCCAGAGAGAGGTTGAGCCCCAGGAGGGGAAAGAAGTTACCTCCCCATCCTATCCAATCCCTGAGGGCAAAGGGTGCTGCCATCTAGCCCCGGATCAGCAGGAAGCAGGTAAATGTGGGCATGGAGCCAGCTTTCCCATCCCTTCCTGGAGTTTACAGGCTGCCCTGCCACACCAGCCCCAGTGCCAGGGCCCCTCAGCTCCTGCCCACCTCTGCCACTGTGGACTCCTCCACCAGCAGCCCCAGGCAGAACTTAAAGAGGTAGGGTCCTGTGGCCCTGGGAGGGGGGGGCCCGCCTTGCATTCTTGAGGCCTGGCCTGGGAGAGGCCCACAGTTAGAACAAGGTCTTTTCCAGCCGCTTACCCGCCTTCTTCTGCAGGCCTGTTGGGTTTTGTTGCCCCAGGCAGGGAGTGGCCAGCGAAGCTTCCTCAGGAGCTGACAAGCCCAAGGAAGGAGCAGCAAACACTGCCCTGAAAGCTCCGGCACCAGCAGCAAGGGCTGCCATAGCACAGGGGCCTTCCTGGAATCCCTGGGCCAGCTGTCCATACCTGCCATCCCATAGGATACCCAGACTCCCAGGGTCCCCACACAGGCCTAGCCTCCTGGCCTGTCTATCCTGTTGGGTCCAGAACTCTGGACAAGGGAGGTTCCCAGCCCCCTGCTGACCACCTGGGCAGCCTTGGTAGCTTCAAGTGTCAGAGAAGCTGCCAGGCCTCCTCACAGCTGCCCATGCTCAGGGATATAAGCAGTGAGCGGGGCTTGGCCCTTCCAAGGAAGGAGCTATGTAAACACCAGGACCAGCTCAGGGATGGGCTCATCTCAGCCCCTCTGGTAAGACTCTTCCAGATTAGGAAGGGGAACAGAACGGGAAGGCGGGTCTCCCCACTCCCCACTCCCCTGGCCCCAAGTCCTCCTGCCCTCCCCCAGCCTGGAGCACTTGAGCAGTTAGAGCAGAGGTAATCTAATCCGCAGCAGGGTGCTTTCACTCGGTGAGTAAGTCCCCAGGAATGGGGAGCTGGGTATATTTATCCTGATAACCGTCCTTCTTCAGTAAGGACCAATCCACAATTAGGCCAGATCCGCTCTGCCCCACCCATCCCCAGCCCAGGGACCTAGGGCCTGGACACTGAGTAGGAACTCAATCTCCTTGAAGGGCCTTCCCTGCCAATTTGGGTTCTTGTCAACTGTCTCTTCTCCAAGAATTAAGCTCCAGAGAGCAGGGGCCTTGTCTGTCTTGTTCGATGCCATGTCCCCAGCAGCTAGAATAAATGGCTGAATGACAGAGGGTCTGTGAAGAGGAGGAGGAGGGGGAAGCAGCAGTGAGCAGGGGAAGCAGCCAGTGCGGAGGAGGGGAGCAGGGACGCTCCCAGGCCTGCGGATCAGTGAGGGCCCATCAGTGGATGCTGTCATCTCCCTGGATGTCTTCTCTATCAAGAAAATGGGCAGAACCCAATTTGTCCCCATTCCTAGTAGCACACTCTCAGGAGGAGATAATATGATTATGGGTGAGATTTATATAGCACCTTTGAGCTCTTCTGAGTTAGTCTAAATCCAAGATTCTGCTATTATCTGAATCCCAGACAGGAACTGCTCTCCTAAGAGGATGGATGAGAAACGGATCAATACCATAGTGTCATTTAAATATTTAATAGCCATGCCTGGAGGTTACAAAGACTCAGCCACCAATTCTCCTCCTGCTGACTCATGCCTCACTCAACAGGAACTGCATTTTACCCTCACGGCCCTGAAGGAAGCGTGGGCTGGGGGGTGACACACAGGAAACCAGGGGAGAAGACCAGGGGAGAGTTTTCCAGTCAGAAGCCAGGGAAGGAGGGGGTGGCCATTTGGATAAGGAGGTTCTTCCCTGGGCTTCCTACATGCCCAGCACAGGAGGGTGGCTTCCTGTCTGCTGACGAGCTCTTCCCCACAGAGGCTGACACAACATGAGTGTGCAGGCAGGCTGGCTTTATTAGCTGCCTGGCTTGTGCCCAAGGTCACAGGGCACAGGTAACTGGAGACCCGAGAGAATAAAGGCTGCTAGGCAACTCCAGAAGTCACCCTGAGCTCCAGCCAGAAGCCCAACTGTGCCAGGCACCCACACAGGGCCCACCCATCAGGCTCCTGGCTGCCGCGCTTCCCCATCAAATTGAGCTCCAGGAGCTTAAGCAACAGCAGGTGAGACAACGAGGAGGCTGCCCAGGTTGACTCTGAGCACTTCTATGCATCTGCCTCGGGCTACAGGCACAGGAGTTCAGACCAGGCTGGCCGAACACCACATTCTTTTTTTTTTTTTTTTTTTTTTTTTTGAGATGAGGCTTGATCATAGCTCACTGCAGCCTAGAATTCCTAGGCTCAAGGGATCTTCCTGCCTCAGCCTCCTGAGTAGCTAGGACTATAAGCACACGCCACCATTCTCGGCTTTTTGTATTTTTTTTTGGTAGAGACGGGGTCTCACTATGTTGCCCAGGCTGGTCTTGAACTCCTGGACTCAAGCCATCCTCCTGCCTGGGCCTTCCAAGTGCTGAGATTACAGATGTGAGCCACTGTGCCTGGCCCCAGAGTCTCTTTCATATTGTAAATAACTCATCTCTCCTCTCCAGAATCATTGGGCCCCTCCCTCTTCCAGAGGTTCCCAGAACATTGTGAACACATTTCATTGGTCAGATGTCATCCACCTCTTTAGGTCACCCAGAGACACTAGACCTTTTAAGGTCAAGTCTAGGGCCCCATTCCAGACCCAACTCAGTTCCTTCAATGGGTAAAACCCAGATTCACATACAAAAAGACAGTCAGCCTCAAACCCAGGAGACTCATGAACTGGAAAGGTTCTTAGCTGTTCCAAATCTACCCTAGTCTATTCCTGCAATCTGGGCTCTTCCAGGCAAGCTGATCTGTTGCAGAGCAGGACGGCTCCTTGGGCCTCTCACCCCTGCTAATCACCAGCAGAGGTTAGGAGGGGCTCAAAATGAGTCATCGTCCCACAGAGACCCGAACAAAAAGTTCAAAAGTTTGCCTGTTCCTGAGATGAGCTGCAGTTTTTCTGTGATGTTTGTGGATTTCATAGCATTTCAAAACCCACTCTTTGCTGGTCGGATTCTCTCAAATAGTCCGAGACAACCGTGGAACCAACCAGTGCCTTCCCTTTTTTCAGGGGGCAAAGTCATTTCCCTCAAGTCAGCTCTCACTTGGCTAACTTCCCCAGTTCTCTTTTCTAAGTCCCTTTAATAGGTCCCACATTTAGCTGGTGGGACCAGTCACCAAGTCACATCAAGTCTTCCTTCTTGGGGCCTCTCCCTGTCATCACTTGCCTCCCTTTCTTTTCATCACACACAGCCAACCACTTGGACAAGCATCCGAATCCATGCTCAGTGCCTTCCTGAACCTGACTGCAGCCCCCTGCCCAGTTTTCCCAATCTAACCTTCCTGCAGACACCATCAGTCTGAACTTGGCTCCCAGCCTTTCTGATGCGTGCCTCACACTTCACTCTGGCCTCTCTCACTAGACTGCAGGCCCTCTGTGGGCAAGAACTTCCCCACTCTCCTGAACCCGCAGAGCATGGATACCCTCATAGACCTCCTTTTTGTTTTTGAAATGGAGTCTTGCTCTGTCACCCTGGCTGGAGTGCAGTGGCACAATCTCGGCTCACTGCAGCCTCTACCTGCCAGGTTCAAACGATCCTCTGGCCTCCCAATGCTGGGACTATACAGGTACACACCACATCTGGCTAATTTTTGCATTTTCTTTTTTTTTTTTTTGAGACGGAGTTTCACTCTTGTTACCCAGGCCGGAATGCATGCAATAGCGCGATCTCGGCTCACCGCAACCTCCGCCTCCTGGGTTCAGGCAATTCTCCTGCCTCAACCTCCTGAGTAGCTGGGATTACAGGCACGCACCACCATGCCCAGCTAATGTTTTGTATTTTTAGTAGAGATGGGGTTTCACCATGTTGACCAGGATGGTCTCGATCTCTTGACCTCGTGATCCACCCGCCTCGGCCTCCCAAAGTGCTGGGATTACAGGCTTGAGCCACTGCGCCCGGCAATTTTTGCATTTTCTTAGTAGAGTCGAGGTTTCACGTTGTTGACCAGGCTGGTCTCGAACTCCTGACCTCAAGTCATCCACCCACCTCAGCATTCCAAAGTTACAAGCATGAGCCACTGTGCCCGGCCCTCACAGGCCTCTTAGAGGGGCTTCAAAGAATGTGAGCAGAGCAAGGAGCAGAGTTACAATACTCACCCACTGATGCCCTCTCTGCCTCTAAAACGAGGTCAGAACTCCTGGGGATGGCATTCTGTCCTTGACCCTCTCAGAAGACGGCCCCAAACTGACCTTCACTGCCTCCTTGGCCTGACTGCAATCCACATCTCCAGACAAACTGGGCCCCCCCTTCCCTTTTTGCCAGTGTGCCTTTCTTCACAATACTGAATGTGCCCCACCACTACCTCTATACTCTTTCACCTAGTTTGAGCCTCTCACACAAGGATATCCATACCCCCAGGGGACAGACGGAAGCCAGGGGTACAGGAAGCCACGTCAGGACAAACCCAGAACACAGTGAGGATCAAATGTACTCAGGGGCAACAAATGTAAATCATCTTCTTAAAACAAACAAGGCTACATTACAGGGTGAAATGCAAAATGCAAGTGAAATTGTAAGATAAAAAGAGAGGCTTCAAGGCCTGCATGGAGGCTTCTGCCTGTAATCCCAGCACTTTGGGAGGCCGAGGTAGGGGGATTGCTTAAGGCCAGGAGTTCAAAGCCAGCCTGGCCAACATGGAGAAACCCCATCTCTACTAAAAATACAATACTTGGCCCAGCATGGTGGTGCATGCCTGTAATCCCAGCCTCTTGGTAGGCTGAGGCAGGAGAATTGCTTACACACAGGAGGCAAAGTTTGCAGTGAACTGAGATTAAGCCACTGCATACCAGCCTGGGCGACAGAGCAAGACTGTCTCCAAAAAAAGCAAAAAAAAAAAAAAAGGCAAGAGGATGTTTTGCACATGCTCTTGGGGACTTTGGCAAACAATTTTAAGCAGCGCCACAAAGCCCCCACTTCAACACATAAAGCCACCCCTGCCCATATCACAGATTTGGCTGGTCTGGTGTTGCTGGGAGCCGGGACAGTCGCACAGCTCTTTGGACACCCTCCTGGCATCCCACCTGCATGGCATCATGGTGGAGTGGAAGGAATGGGCCATCTAAGGTGAGGAGGATGGGTTCAAATCCACCACTCACCAGCCTTCATGACCAGTGACTAGATCTGGGCTTTGGTTTACTCAGACACTTCATAGTGCACATAGTGAGTAATGGATGAAAAAGTATGTGAAAGCCATCATGGCAGCTGGGATAAACGTGAGCCTCCCACTATGACACACAGGAGACACTTAGTCAACAGATCCACATCACTGATTTTCACCTCCCTTAAGGCTGGCAGGGGGAGGAGTCGGAGCCAGGGACTGCAGCCAGGGATACTGGGAGCTGTGACAGGTTGTCACTAACTCGGCCTTCTTGCTGAGCAAACCACTGACCTCACCCTCTGTGTCTCGGGTTCATTCCAAGTCCTCCTTGGAGAACATCAGCTGAGCCCAGGCGCCTCCAACTCACTGCCTAGCAAGGACAGAGGCAAGCAGGGAAGCTGCAGGGCCCCAGCGCCTCCACCCCCACCCCATCTCTACTGCTGCTGGGAAGTCACAGCTGTCTGAGAGGCCTGTGGCTTTGAACCCAGAATCACGACAATAGAAGGAACTGCCCAAGCTCCACAGCAGCTCCCAGAGGAACCCAGGAGAGAGCAGCCTCTGCTCCTGCCACAGAAGCTCTGAGCCCAGCAGTGTCAAACAGGGATCCAAAGATGGGGCTGCAAGGCCAGAGAGCAGCTCAGGAGGAGGTGAGGAGTGGAAGAACCCTTCCTGAGCATCTACTGGGAGCCTGGCTTTGCAGCCCCATTTGTTGCCAGGGATTAGAATGCAGATGCCCAGAGCTGTCTCATGAGGCCCCACAAGGACAGCATTGCCTGACTGCAGAGCTCACCCATGTTCTTCCCAGGACGCCCCATAAGGAGAGGAATGATCACTTTCAGCAGCTGTCCCTCCCTCTGCCGGTCACCACTCTCCATTCCCACAACACACACCCCTAGAGCCTTCAAAGACTCCAAAAAGGCAGGCTGCTGGGTCCCGCTCCACAACTGCACACTCCAGGTCTCCTGTTCTCTTTCCCTTCTGTCTCCTCCTCACCCTTGGCCTCAGGAGGGGTCTTGAACCACAGAGGAGCTCCTAGTGGTGGTACAGGCAGCTCAAGAATTCAGAGAAGGCTAGAGCACTCCATGTTCTGGTCTAAATTGTGGACATGCAAGGTCAATGCGCACAAGTGTTTTCCCCCTGTGCTGCACTGCTGGTGGTCCCATGTGAGCCCCAGGATGCAAGATGGGCCTGACCCAGGAACCAATCTCTGACCTCACAGAGATGACATCAGAATCATTAGGAGACGCACAGGCAGACAGGGACTCCACTATAGGCAACAAACCGGCCAATAGGGGACAGACAGCAAGACAGACAGCCTAGATTTTCCAACCCACAGTCAGCCTCAATGTTCCTGCAATGGACAGCCACATGTCTCACCCAAGCACTTTTTATTTTTTGAGACGGAGTCTTGCTCTGTCTCCAGGCTGGAGGGCAGTGGCTCAATCTCGGCTCACTGTAACCTCCACCTCCCAAGTTCAAGCTATTCTCCTGCCTCAGCCTCCCAAGTAGCTGGGACTACAGATGTGCGCCATCATGCCTGGCTAATTTTTGTATTTTTAGTAGAGCTGGGGTTTCATCATGTTGGCCAGGATGGTCTCAATCTCTTGACCTCGTGATCCACCCACCTTGGCTTCCCAAAGTGCTGGGATTACAGGCGTGCACCACCATGCCCAGACCCAAGTATTTTTTCTATAGAGCAAAAAAGTAGGTAGTTCCATGTCTTGCCCTCTGTACTGTGGTTTTTACCTACTGTGTCTGGGCACAAGAGGGCTGCAGAGGGCACAGCACGCTGGAGAAACACAAGCCTGAGCTGTCCTCAACCACTGGCTCTCAACCCTTGATGTGCAATCAATCAGCCATGAGGTGTGCCACCAGTCTTTGGCTAATCATCTTAAGGTATGGACATTTGCAACTGATTTTTTTTTTTTTTTTTTTTGAGACAGGGTCTCTGTCACCCAGGCTGGAGGCTAGAGTACAGTGGCACAATCACAGCTCACTGCAGCCTTGACCTCCCTGACTTAAGCTATCCTCCCACCTCAGCCTCCTGAATAGCTGGAACTATAGCTGTGTGACACCATGCCCAGCTGATCTTTTAATTTTCTAATTTTTATTTATTTATTTATTTGAGACAAGTTCTCACTCTATCACCCAGGCTGGAGTGCAGTGGTGTGATCATAGCTCACTGTAGCCTCAAACTCCTGGGCTCACGTGATCCTCCTGCCTCAGCCTCTCAAAGTGCTCGGATTATAGGCATAAGCCATTGTGCCTGATCATTGCTTATGTATTTATTTATTTATTGAGACATACTCTTGCTTCTGGTGCCCAGGCTGTGGTACACTGGCATGATTATGATTCACTGCAATCTCTGCCTCTGGAGTTCAAGTAATTCTTGTGCCTCGGCCTCCCAAGTAGCTGGAATTACAAGCATGTGCCAATACGCTAATTTTTGCATTTTTAGTAGAGATCGGGTTTCACCATGTTGGCCAGGCTGGTCTCAAACTCCTGCTGGCCATTGCTTTTACTTTTGAGAAAATAAACTGAAGTGGGTTCAAGATGACTCCATGATCATGAGCCCCACCCACATGTGTTCCAACGCATCTACTTGAGTGAGAGAAAGGGCTAAAAAGTGCACAGAATGCCAGACACACCCTCGGTGTCATCTGAAGGCTATGTCCTGGCAGCGTACCATTTGATGGTCACGAGCTCTGAGAAGTGGGGGAAGGGAAGGGAGGGGAGTCAGACCAGCTGCCCCCAGAGTGCTCCCCAAGTTGACCCTCGGTGACCCTTTTGTCTCCCTAGAAGCGTCTACATCATCCAGCCCTGGGTCTTCGTGGGCTCACGAGCTTTGGAAGCCATCTGCTGATTTCAGGGCTCTAGGAAATGCTGGGGCCCCTTGACAGCTGGTGTCACTACAGACAGTTGGCACCTGCCGAATAAGGAGTGGTCTCAGGAGGGCCCATCCCATGCACAGAAGCTCCAAGTCTTGTCTCAGTTCCCCGATCCCACTGAGCTTTGTAGGCACCCCAGGCACACTGGCAGGCAGCAGGGCCCTGGTGGGAAGGCATCACAGAGCTACAAGGGAGGAATGCCCCCAGACACTGTCCTGAAGAGGGCAAGGCCAATTTCTCTGGAGGCCTGGAGCCTCGCCAACTCTCCACATGGGGAAATCTGCCTCTTCCTGGACAGAGAGGAAGCAGATGGTGGCTGCAGAGTCACACTGGGAAACCACAATAGAAAAAGAGGAGAGAAGCTATTTTCCTGAAACAAAAAGCACGCAGGGAGACCTCTGCGCTTTCAGTCTGGCTGGCAAAGCTCACATGTAGGGATACCAAGGTGCGGGGGAGAGGGAGAGGGTGGGAACAGAACTCAAATGAGACCACATAGTTGGTCTGCAAGAAGCCCACCAACGCCAAAGCTGAGGAAGCAGGTTAGGCAGCCATGCCAAGCTTCATGGATAAACCAAATGGAGGTGGTTATGCAGCAGAGAGGGTTCCAGGGCTCCCACCAGGCTTGGCTGGCCTGGCCCACCTCCACTGTGCCTGGCTGGCTATGCCAGGGATTGATGGGGGAGGGGGTACATACCTTACCCCTGGTTTGGATTTTATTGCAGGAAACACTCTGGGGCTCCACAAATCCAGCCCAGCAGAGCCAACCGCGCACATGGCCACAACGCCCGGAAACACCACACAGAAAATCCCCATGTACACACGTGGAGCATTCCAGAAGGTTGTTTGGAAATTGGGTTTTGAGCTGTGGAGAATATCTTCTAATAGAAACGATACTCTGAGGGGACCCCTGGGTGACTGTTCAGGTAGACCACTGACATCACTAGCTCCAGTGGACGCTAGGTTCTGCAGTGTCTGCAGAGACTGCTCTCTGGCTGTGAGATGCCAGGATGGGGGCCACCCTGGGGTGAACCTCATCATTCATTCCTCCTTCACGCAGTGCCTTCTCTGTGCCTGGCTATGTATGGGGGCACAGCTGCCCTTGGACACTCCTAGGCTAAAACTTCCCAAGGACAGGAAATCCTGGGCTTCTGCCCGCTAACAACTATACTGCAACACAGGGAGCTTCATGGTCTACTAGGGAACCTCCGATGGGAACCAAATTATCAGGTAGGGCTGCTCCTTCCCCTCCTGTCCATCTTTATGTCCAGACAGGAAATGATCACCAAAAAAGCCAGGGAGTTGAGCAAGTGCCTGTCCCACTACTGCCCTTCTTGGTGCCACTTGTTTCTCCTTTTTTAAGGGTGGAAGTTTCTGCCAGGCATGGTAATCACGCCTGTAATCCCAGCACTTTGGGAGGCTAAGGCCGATGGATCACCTGAGGTCAGGAGTTCGAAACCGGGCTGGCCAATGTAGTGAAACCCTGTCTGTACTAAAAATACAAAAAAAAAATTAGCCAGGCATGGTAGCAGGCACCTGTAATCCCAGCTACTTGGAAGGCTGAGGCAGGAGAATCGCTTGAACCCAGGAGGCGGAGGTTGCCGTGACCTGAGATCACACCACCGCACTCCAGCCTGGGTGCCAGAGAGAGACTCTGTCTCAAAAATAAACAAAATAAAATGAATTAAAATAAAAAATCTGAGCTAATCTGAATACATTGAGAGATTTCACATGAAAGCCAGGATTTCTGGCTTCCCAGGAACAGTCAGACGAGCTAGCTAGCAACATCAGTCTACTTGGCATCTTCTTTGGAAGCAGCATGAAATCTTGCTCCATTTCAGAAGAACTTTGAGTCTCATCAATGTCAAAAAAGTACATAAATAAAATAAAAAAGACATCTAGCTCCCTTTCCTTTGCCCACTTCATCCATTCACGTTACCTGCCTCTCCACGCAGGTGAGTGAGTATGCAACAAAAATGTAGCACAGATTTTGTAGCTGAACTACATGGTTTCAAGTCCCAGCTCTGCCACTTGCTGACACAACAACTCTCAGCTCAGCTCCTTCATCTATAGAACGGGTATAATAGCCGCCCCTTACATAATGGGATTGTGAGATTCCCAAGCCTCACTCAAGCCATTTAGAGGAACAAATAAGATAATCGTAAAGCAGGCCTGGCACATCACAAGCACATAGCCACGTGTATCATTAGTGCCTATCTCACCAGGTGACAGGTGACAGATGGGGGACACTTGCTGTCCCACCCACAAAGCTGACATCGCTGATAGCCCCACCAGAGCAGATGCATGCCCAGCACTGCAAGCCATGAGCAACTGCAGAGAAGGTGCTCTGACAGATGTCAGTTAGGCAGCCTGACCTTTTCACAGTGCCTGCAGAGTCATTTGTTGGGACACCGGACCAGGCCATCAGACTGTAAACAAGAACTGGGCTAAAAAGCAGAGAGGCTTTGCAGGCCCCAACCAAAACAGTGATCTTTCTCCCTGGCTTTGAAGCCATTCCCAAGTTCAAGGGGTCACCAAGCAGATGCATCTGGAGGTCCCTGCACTTGTGGTGTGGGAAGCTCAGTGCACAAGCCAACGGAAAGAAGGGCACTGCTGATCCTCCCCAGAGTCCAGTCCAAAGGCCAGCATCGCAGCCCCACAGCGTTCCCTACACTGTGAGTGCCGAGAAAGGAGTCCGAGATGGCCCTTCCGAGGTCTCCACCTCCTAACTCTGCCAGATGGTTCAGCCATTGGAGCATTGACGCTGACCCACCCAGAACTGACTCCAGAGGCCCTGAGTGTCAGGCATCACAGTGCCCACCCACCCAGGTGGTCTGCACCTGGCCCCACAATCCACCGTCTTCCTGCTGGCTCAGTTTAGCTCCCCATCCCTGGGGCAAAAGGATTCCACATTCTCTTCTCTTCCCTTTCAAAGGGAAAGGGAGGAAGAGAGCCCCGGAGGGAGCTAAACTTACATCAGAAGTCTGAATCTGGCATCCAGAGATGACCCTCCAGGGGATCTGTGGACCACCTGAAATCACACACGAAGCATCCATGCATGTCCTTACTATGCTACTCTGGGGAGAGAGCTCCCAATAGTCATGGTTCAAAGGGGTTGGGAATCTGAATGAAACCACTGCTCTGGGCAGGCCTGACAGTCCACCACCCTGCCCCTCTCAGCTCACAGCTTGGTCCCTTGAAGACAAGTCTGATCACTTGGGGCTGAAGCAGCTTCAGCTTCACCTCAATCCCAGGTGATCGGAATTTCTGGAATGGGACCTGCCTGGGCACTTACCCGGGCAGCACACTCCAGCAAAACCACCACAGTTCAGGAGGCCCAAAACAGATGTGGTCTTGCTTGGGCATCCAAGGCAGAGACACCTGCACCTGCCTCACATGCCCTCCTCCAAGACCCTCCCACCAATGCCTCACTGGGACAGCCTGACCTTTACTAGTGATGGCTCCAATCACATTCACAAACACATATTGTGCATGGGCACTAAGCTGGGCATTGGAGGGACAAAGATACAAAGCCTGTCCCCGGGGAGCACTGACTGGCAGGACTGTCATAAATGAGGGGCAGAAGGCCCTGAAAGCGGCAGTGGGCCAGGAGGAAAGAGGATGGGCTTTCCAGGCAGAGGTGGAAAACAGCCTGGGATAGGGCCCAGACAGAGGGGATTGGAGCTCAGAGTGCAAGTCCCAGCTTGGTGGAAGAGGAGTCAAGGGCCCAGGGCCCACTGGGGAGTCTGGACTTACTAGGGCGAGCCAGGGAAGGAAGGCGGTCGGCAGCGGAACGGCAGGACCGGGCTTGCGCTTTAGATCACTCAGGCAGGGGAGATCGGAGGGAGGCAGTGCTCAGCTGGAGGAAGACCAAGAGTTGCAATGCTCTACCTGAAACCAGGTAAACTCAGCATTACCTGGAAACTGAGTGGATATGGAGAAAGAGGGAAGAGTGCAGGATGCCTCCCATGTTTGTTTCCTGCAGGAGGGATGGAACAGCCATATGGGACAGGGAAGAAGGTCTGTGGCAGGGGTCAGGTGATGACGGCAACAAGGTTAGGAGTCAGACCAAGGACAGGCAGAGCCACAGGGTTCCCTGAGCCAGGGCCCAAGTACTTTCTTTCTTTGGCCAAGGGACCTATATAAGTAACAGTTTGGAAAATGATAATGGTACCCTTCTCCTGAACACAAGTCGTTCTCCCTGTCTGGCCTTGGGAGAACCTCAGGAAGTTGCATGCAGCCTGCTCTGGGAATTCTCAGAGTGCTCAGGAAGACCATGGGCTCTCTTCCTCTGCCTGCTCCCATCTGCACTGAATCTGCCTCTGAAAATCAAATACAAAGCCAGCCCCATCTCTGACAGCCCTCCTCCAGGAAGAAGAGGGGTCAGGCTAAGCAAGTTATCAGAGGAACCAGATCCTTCCTGCCACATAAGCATGTGGCTCACCACTGGGGCCAGAGGGCCCAGGACACAATCTCAGGCCCAGGACACAATCTCTGGCCCCAAATCCTCAATGGAAATGCCCTTCAGAACTGACCCATGGTCCCAGCCCCAGCTGACCACAGAGAGACTGCACAGACAAAGCTCATCTCATGACCAGGTGTGATGGCTCATGCCTGTAATCCCAGCAGTTTGGGAGGCTGAGGCAGGTGGATCACCTGAGGTCAGAAGTTCGAGTCCAGCCTGGCCAACATGGAGAAACCCTGCCTGTGCTAAAAATACAAAAATTAGCCAGGTGTGGTGGTGCATGCCTGCAATCCCAGCTACTCAGGAGGTTGAGGCAGGAGAATCACTTGAACCTGGGAGGCAGAGGTTGCAGTGAGCCGACCAAGATCATGCCACTGCACTCTAGTCTGGGCGACAGAGTGAGACTCCGGCTCAAAAAAAAAAAAAAAGAAAGCTCATCTCACTGTAGGATAACATATGCCCCAAAGGCCAGCCCCATCTCAGCTTTCATAGCAAGGCTACTCCCAAAAAGTCATTCCAATGAGGATATAAAGCCTAATGACTGGCCTTGGCCTTGTGGCTCAGGATAACTTTGATTAGCTTGAAAGATCCAACTAGATGCAGGGCACCCAATCACTGCCCATGAACTTAACACGCCTGCTTATACACACACACACGTCTCCCTCCACACTGCACAGCTATTCCCTCTCCCTAGACCACTCTCCTGCCTTCTTTACCAGGCTAAATCCTTTCTAATCCCTTGAGACTCATAATACCTTAGTTTATCTTCTTCAACAAGAGGATAAAAAGGATCCATCCTGCCCTACGTAAAGAAAAAGCAACATGTTGTTTTTATGCTGGGAAGGCCTCTTTCCAAAATCTTATTATAGAATGACCATTTAAGTAAAGGACAGAGTCTGGGGGCTTTTCTAAATGTTGAGGTTCTATTTAAAAATACAACATAGGAAGCGATCGTGGTAAAAAGAAAAAGAAAAAAAATAAAAATACAACAAAGGGCTGGGCACAGTGGCTCATTCCTGCAATCCAAGCATTTTGGGAGGCCAAGGCAGGACGATTGCTTGAAGCCAGGAATTTGAGACCAGACTGGGCAACACAGCAAGACCCTGTCTCTACAAAAAAAAATTTAAAAATTAGCCAGGTGCTGTAGCACACAGCTGTAATTCCAGTTACTCAGGAAGCTGAGGCTGGAAGATCGATTGGGCCCAGGTGTTTGAAGCTGCAGGTGAGCTACGATGGCGCCACTGCACTCCAGCCTGGGCAACGGAGAAAACCTATCTCTTAAAACACACACACAAAAGAGTCAGTTTAGGGTACTATTTCCTCCAGGAAGCCCTCCTTGACCTTATTACCCTACAAAGGGTTTGAGGCTCCATTCCTTTGAGTTCCCAAAGCACTGTGCACTTCTCCTATGAGAACACTTATCAGGCTGGTAGGAACTGTCTGTCTAAGGGGCCATGTCTCACAGCCTAGGAACAGCACAGTGTGGGTAGGGAGTATGCCTACATTCATCTTCACCTGAGCATTGAGCAGAGCCTAGCACATAATGGGGGCTCCCTGGATGATACCAAACAAATCAATAAATGACCCGCGCCAAGCCAGTCTGTTGCTGAGATCAGCCTCGCCACTTCAGCTCATGCCACCTGCCAGTCCTCCCTAAGAGCTCACTACATGCAAAACCCAGTGAGGGAGAGTAATGCAGGAGCACATGGCCCAAGTCCTCTCGACTCCATCCTAGAGTGTCCCATCTACTGTGATCTAGTTGCCACCACCCCATCCCAACCAGCAAAACTCCTACCCTAAAATAAAAAAATCAAAATCAAAATCAAAGGAATAGTCCGCAAGACTTTGTGGCTGGAGCACAGCCCCTTGTGGCAACTTAAACTCACTGGGTGGCCTATCTGTCTTCCTTTGTGGGTGGGGAAGGGGAGCTCCATTAGGTGGGCTTGGTGCATAGGAATGAGGCAACTGGGAGAGAGTCGGGGCCTGGGACTGGGTGACTCTGGCTTGGTGCTGGGGAAAGAGGAGGAGGGGCATCACCTAACAACAGAGCAAGAAGGAACAGGAGTGTGGCAGTCCCAAGTCCTGCAGATCTGGTCACACCTCTCCCCATGGAGCAGAGAAGGCAGGGGACGTGAGCTGGAATGTGCAGATTTTCTCAAACGTGCACCACCGGGATGTGTCAGCAACACCAAGCGTGGGGCTGTGGAGCCCAGAGAGACTGACAGCATCGTTGATTATCACGACTGAACCACAGATGGGATGAGCCACAAAGCACGCACAAATTAGTGAGGCTGAGGGAGTTCACAGGCAGGGAAACTAGCCAGGGAGGAAGAAAACAACACGTTCTCAGAGGAGAAATGGAAAAGGAGGGGAAGAAAAAAAAAAAGAAACGACGTTTTCCTGACATTTTTGTTAACTTCTTTAGACTTTAAAAGATCCTTTCAAGGGCCGGGCGCGGTGGCTCAAGCCTGTAATCCCAGCACTTTGGGAGGCCGAGGCGGGTGGATCACGAGGTCAAGAGATCGAGACCATCCTGGTCAACATGGTGAAACCCCGTCTCTACTAAAAATACAAAAAATTAGCTGGGCATGGTGGTGCGTGCCTGTAATCCCAGCTACTCAGGAGGCTGAGGCAGGGGAATTGCCTGAACCCAGGAGGCGGAGGTTGCGGTGAGCCGAGATCGTGCCATTGCACTCCAGCCTGGGTAACGAGAGCGAAACTCCGTCTCAAAAAAAAAAAAAAAAAAAAAAAGATCCTTTCAAAAAAAGAATGCTAGAAATATTATAGTAAATTTGTGGATAAATGTAAAAGGTGGACAACATAGTACAGGTTTCATAATATGTGTAGAAATAAAATTCTGACAACAACACACAAGATGGGAGGGGGAAATGGAAATATACTGTTCTTACATTATACCTGAAATGGCATGGTAGGATGTGAAGGAAGATTGTGATTAATTTAAATCTGCAAACCATAGAGTGACCCCTAAAATAATCAAACCAATGAAGTATAGCTAAATAAGCACAGAGTGGAAATAAAACAGAGTCCTAAAAAATACTAAATGAATCTAAAAGAAGGAAAGAGGCCAGACCCAGTGGCTCACATCTGTAATCCCAGCACATTGGGAGGCCAAGGCAGGAGGACTGCTTGAGGCCAGGAGTTAGAGACCAGCCGGGGCAACACAGTGAGATTCCATCTCTACAAAAATAAAAATAAGCCAGATGCAGTGGCTCATGCCGATAATCCCAGCACTTTGGGAGGCCAAAGTGGGTGGATCACCTGAGGTCAGTAGTTCAAGACCAGCCTGGCCAACATGGTGAAACCCCATCTCAACTAAAAATATAAAAAAATTATCTGGGCATGGTGGCAGGTGCCTGTAATCCCAGCTACTTCAGGAGGCTGAAGCAGGAGAATCGCTTGAAACCTGGAGGTGGAGGTTGTAGCGAGCTCAGATCGCACCACTGCACTCCAGCCTGGGCTACAAGAGCGAAACTCTGTCTCAAAAAAATAAAAATAAAAAATTAGGCTGGGCACAGTGGCTCACGCTCATAATCCCAGCACTTGGGGAGGCTGAGGGGGGCAGATCACTTCAGGTCAGGAGTTTGAGTCCAGCCTGGCCAACGTGGTAAAACCCCATCTCTACTAAAAATACAAAAATTACCCGGGCATGGTAGTGCATGCCTATAATCCCAATTCCTCTGGAAGCTGAGGCATGAGAATCACTTGAACCTGGGAGGCAGAGGTTGCAGTGAGTGAAGATCCCACCACTGCATTCCAGCCTGGGCGACAGAAAAAGAAACCTTCTCAAAAAAAAAAAAAAAGGAAAATTTAGCCGGGCATGTTAGCACATGCCTGTAATCCTAGCTACTCAAGAGGCTGTAGTGAGCCATGACTGCACCACTGCACTTCAGCCCGGGTAACAGGAAGACCCTGTCTCTAAAAAAAAATTAAAATAAAAAGGCTAGAAAAGAAGAAAAAATAAAGAACAGACGGCACAAATGGAAAACGAATGGCAAGATGATAGACTTCAATCTAACCACATTGATAATTACTTTAAAATTTAAAAGGCTTATATACTCCAATTAAAAGGCAGAGTTTGTCAGACTGGGTGGAAATGCAGTATTTAATACACGCTGTCTACAAGAAACACACTTTACATATAAAGACACAGATAGATTCAGAGTAAAGCAATGGGGAAAGACACACCATGCAAACACTAATATCAAGGAAGGCAGAGTGGCCCTTTGAGGAAGTCAGCTGGCAGCTGCCACAGAGCTCTGGTGTGCCCTTGCCTGCTCCCGACTTACCGCTGTTTGCTCTCACCCCAGAACAAGTCACCTGGGAAGCCACACCATAGCTATGGCTTTCAAAGCCATCCATGGAACTAGAGGGGGCGATTATTCAAATCAGAATTAACCTAACCTGCCACAACGTCAAAATCCCTGGAGAAGGTGTGTGCTGGCTTGATCAAAAGCACAAAGGAAAAGAATCTCAAAGTGTAGGATCATTTCGGATGCCTACCAAGACTCTAAGAATCACTATAAAAAAATGCCTCATGGTGAAGTAGTTCTAGAACAAGGGATCATTTCCAGATGAGAATCCGCAAGTGACTCACTGACCCGGACAGTCCTCCCGAGATTGCTAAGCAGATTACGTCCATCTGTGCTGAGCTGAGATTCAAGGTTAAAGTCACCACTGCAGATGTTTCAAGCAACTATTTTATTAAACAGAATAGCAGTTGTTTAAAGAAAAAAAGAAGCTGGGTGCGGTGGCTTACGCCTGTAATCCCAGCACTTTGGGAGGCTCAGGTGGGTGGATCACCTGAGGTCAGGAGTTTGAGACCAGCCTGGTCAACATAGTGAAACCCCATCTCTACTAAAAATACAAAAAATTAGCTGGGCATGATGGTAGGTGCCTGTAATCCCAGCTACTAGGGAGGCTGAGGCAGGAGAATCACTTGAACCTGGAACGTAGAGGCCGTGGTAAGCTAAGATTGTGCTTTTGCACTCCAGCCTGGGCAACAAGAGCGAAACTCTATCTCAAAAAAAAAAGGAAAAAGAAAAAAAGAAACAGCCAGGTGTGGTGGCTCATGCCTGTAATCTCAGCACTTTGGGAGGCTGAGGCAGGTGGATCACGAGGGCAGGAGTTGGAGACCAGCCTGACCAATATGGAGAAACCCCATCTCTACTAAAAATACAAAATTAGCCGGGTATGGTGCACGCCTGTAATCCCAGCTACTCAGGAGGCTGAGGCAGGAGAATCGCTTGAACCCAGGAGGCAGAGGTTGCAGTGAGCCGAGATTCCACCATTGTACTCCAGCCTGGGCAACAAGAGAGAAACTCCATCTCAAAAAAAAAAGAAAGAAAGAAAAAAAGAAAGGAAGAAAGTTGAAGTACTTCTGTTAATACCAGACAAGGCAGACTTCCAGACAGGAATATAACCAGACGTAAAGAGGGACATTTCATAAAGATAAGAGTCAACTCATCATGAAGACTTAATCATCCTAAATGTAAGCCCATTCAACGAAACAGCTCTAAAGTAGATAAAGCAAAAATGGACAAAACTGGAAAAAGAAAAAAAAAAAGCGACAAATCCACAATCCTAGCTGGAAACGAGATTTTGAATGTCGAGTTGAGAAAGCTCAGTAATTGAGAAAAACCTCTTCCAAAGGAAGGCAGGGGAAGAGAAAAGCAAATAACCCAAGAGAAGTGAAGAGAGGGAGGGCAGCAGGCTGACAGATGCTGGTCTGGGGAACCCCAGGCCTTTGCTCACGTGGAAGAAGAGGGGGCTGGAGGATGGCCACAGAGCAGGAAATGCTCCCTCCTCTCTGCACAGCCCACAGACCTTCCCTAGAGCAAAGCACACCAGCTCACGCCACACTTCTCCCTTCTCCTGGGGTCATTTTCAGTCCCTGCTAACCCTGGGTAGGGGTCAGTGTTCAACAGTCCCCACTGCCCTCGGCATACACCTGGTTGATTGTTTCCTCAACTACTGCACCCCCAAGCACAGCATATATGATCCACAGATGACTTTCTCTCTCTCTCTCTTTCTCACACACACACACACACACACACACACATACACACCCCAGACTGTCCCCTTCTCTTCCTTCCTCCCCAGTGGCATCACGTGGCATCACCTTCACTGGCAAGCAGGAATCAGAACGGAGTCTACAATGAGAGCAAGGGTTGTATGGGACGGTCACTGGATCCAATCCCAGCTCTGCCACTTACCAGCAACTCACCTGGGGCAAGTCGCTTACCTCTCTGTGCTTTGGTGTCCTTACCTAGAATACCTACTTCAGAGGGCTGCTGTGAGGAAATGATAAGGGAAGGTAAAGGAGGTATTTAGCACAGTACCTGCCACAGAGTGAATAACACTATATTAATAATGGATGGTGAGGCACAGTGGCTCACTTCTATAATCCCGGAACTTTGGGAGGCTGAGGCAGGAGGATCACCTGAGGTCAGGAGTTCAAGACCAGCCTGGCCAACATGGTGAAACCCTGTCTCTACTAAAAATATAAAAATTAGCCAGGTGTGTTGGCAGGCACCTGTAATCCCAGCTATTCTGGAGGCTGAGACAGGAGAATCGCTTGAACCTGGGAGGCAGAGGTTGCAGTAAGCCAAGATCGCACCACTGTACTCCAACCTGGGCAACAGACCTGAGACTCTGTCTCAAAAAAAGCCGGGCGCGGTGGCTCAAGCCTGTAATCCCAGCACTTTGGGAGGCCAAGGCAGGTGGATCACGAGGTCAAGAGATCGAGACCATCCTGGTCAACGTGGTGAAACCCCATCTCTACTAAAAATACAAAACATTAGCTGGGCATGGTGGCGCGTGCCTGTAATCCCAGCTACTCAGGAGGCTGAGGCAGGAGAATTGCCTGAACCCAGGAGGCGGAGGTTGCGGTGAGCCGAGATCGCGCCATTGCACTCCAGCCTGGGTAACAAGAGCGAAACTCCGTCTAAAAAAAAAAAAAAAAAAAAATGCTGGCAGTTACGATTCCAATTATGTAAACATGTATGTACCAAAAAGATTTTACAGAAATACATTAAGATATTAATTGCGGTCATCTCTAGATGATTCTGTCTATGAGCTTTCATTATTTTCTCCCTTGGGTATCTCTGTAGTTTTCAATTTCTGTTTTTTGTTTTGTTTTAGACAAGGTCTCGCTCTGTTGCATAGGCTGGAGTGCAGTGGTGCAATCATGGCTCACTGCAGCCTCGACCTCCTCAACTCAGGCAATCCTCCCACCTCAGCCTCCTGAGGTACCACACAGGTGCATGCCATCACACTCTGCTAATTTTTTTTGCTTTTTTATAAAGACGAGGTCTCACTATGTTGCCTAGGCTAGTTTTCTTTCTTTCTTTCTTTTTTTTTTTTGAGACCAAGTTTCGCTCTAGTTGCCCAGGCTGGAGTGCAATGGCACGATCTCAGCTCCCTGCAGCCTCTGTCTCCTTGGTTTAAGCGACTCTCCTCCCTCAGCCTCCGAGTAACTGGGATTACAGGCATACGCCACCACTCCCAGCTAATTTTGTATTTTTAGTAGAGACGAGTTTCTTCATGTTGATCAGGCTGGTCTCAAACTCCCAACCTCAAGTGATCCACTCACCTCGGCCTCTCCAAGTGCTGGGATCACAGGCATGAGACACCGCGCCCGGCCTGCCCAGGCCAGTTTTCAAATTTTCTACAATGAACACGTGTAACACTGATAATCAACTTCTAAAAACCAGCAAAATATTAAAAGAAACACAAATATAGTTAGCCCATTTAATAGACATTTATAACAAAACACAAAAATAAATTTTAAAAACTGTGAAGATATTTAAACCCAATTATTTCTTGGCCTTTTGGCTAAGATCAAGTGTAGTTAAGCCCAAAAGAACTGAAAACAGTATTCAAATAAATACCTGTACACAAAGGTTCACAGCAGCACTCCTCACAATAGCCAAAAGTTGGAAACAACCAAAACACCCATCAACAGATGAATGGATAAACAAAACATGGCATACAGAAATAACGGGACATTATACAGCCATAAAAATGAAGTATTAATATGTGTTACAAATTGGATGAACCTCAAAAACATTATGCTAAGTGAAAGAAGCCAGTCACAAAAGGTCACATATTATATGATTCCATATTATATGATCCTACTTTCATCAAGACGGAAAGAAGAGTACTAAGAAGGAAGTGATAATGGGGAGTGATGAAATGTTTTAGAACTAGAGAGAGATAATAGTTGCACAACATTGTGAAACTACTCAATGCCACTGAACTGACATTTAAAATGGTTTTGTGGGCTGGGCACAGTGGCTCACACCTGTAATCCGAGCCCTTTGAGAGGCTGGGGCAGGTGGATCACCTGAGGTCAGGAGTTTAAGACCAGCCTGGCCACATCATGGCAAAAACCCGTCTCTACTGAAAATACAAAAATTAGCCAGGCACAGTGGCACACGCCTGTAATCCCAACTACTCGGGAGGCTGGGGAAGGAGAATCGCTTGAACTTGGGAGGTGGAGGCTGCAGTGACCAGAGATCCTGCCACTGCATTCCAGTTTGTACGACGGGAGTGAGACTCCACATCTCAAAAAAATAAATAAATAGGTTGGGGGCAGTGGCTCACGCCTGTAATCCTAGCACTTGGGGAGGCCGAGGCCAGTGGATCATGAGGTCAAGAAATCAAGACCATCCTGGCCCGCCTGGTAAAACCCCATCTCTACTAAAAACACAAAAATTAGCTGGGATTGGTGGTGCATGCCTGTAGTCTCAGCTACTTGGGAGGCTAAGGCAAGAGAATCACTTGAACCTGGGAGACGGAGGTTGCAATGAGCAGAGATCACGCCACTGCACTCCAGCCTGGGCAACAGAGCGAGACTCTGTCTCAAAAAAATAAAAAATAAATGAACAAAATGGTTTTGTGGGTTAGGTGTGGTGGCTCATGCCTGTAATCCTAGCACTTTGGGAAGCCGAGGTGGGAGGAAAGCCTGAGCCCAGGCGTTTAAGACCAGCCTAGGCAACATAGCAAGACTGCGTCTCTACAAATGATACAAAAACTATCTAGGTGTGGTGGTGCACATCTGTGGTCCCAGCTGAGGTGGGAGAATCACTTGAGCCTGGGAAGTAAAGGCTGCAGTGAGCTGAGATCGTACCACTGCACTCCAGCCTGGGTGACAGAGCAAGACACTGTCTCAAAAAAAGTTAGTGGTGCTGGTTTCTCAGCCATCCAGTGCCATCCTCATCGGTGCAGCAGCACACGCGCTCTCCGCCGCCATGACTGAGCAGATGACCCTTCGTGGCACTCTCAAGGGCCATAACGGCTGGGTAACACAGATCGCTACTACTCCTCAGTTCCCGGACATGATCCTATCCGCCTCTCGAGACAAGACCATCATCATGTGGAAACTGACCAGGGATGAGACCAACTATGGAATTCCACAGCGTGCTCTTCGAGGTCACGCCCACTTTGTTAGTGATGTGGTTATCTCCTCAGATGGCCAGTTTGCCCTCTCAGGCTCCTGGGATGGAACCCTGAGCCTCTGGGATCTCACAACGGGCACCACCACGAGGCGATTTGTGGGCCATACCAAGGATGTGTTGAGTGTGGCCTTCTCCTCTGACAACCGGCAGATTGTCTCGATGGATCTCGAGATAAAACCATCAAGCTGGGCCAGGTGCGGTGGCTCAAGCCTGTAATCCCAGCACTTTGGGAGGCTGAGGCGGGTGGATCACCTGAGGTCAAGAGATCGAGACCATCCTGGTCAACATGGTGAAACCCCGTCTCTACTAAAAATACAAAAAATCAGCTGGGCATGGTGGCGCGTGCCTGTAATCCCAGCTACTCAGGAGGCTGAGGCAGGAGAATTGCCTGAACCCAGGAGGCGGAGGTTGCAGTGAGCCGAGATCGCGCCATTGCACTCCAGCCTGGGTAACAAGAGTGAAACTCCGTCTCAAAAAAAAAAAAAAAAAAAAAAACCATCAAGCTATGGAATACCCTGGGTGTGTGCAAATACACTGTCCAGGATGAGAGCCACTCAGAGTGGGTGTCTTGTGTCCGCTTCTCGCCCAACATCAGCAACCCTAACATTGTCTCCTGCGGCTGGGATAAGCTGGTCAAGGTATGGAACCTGGCTAACTGCAAGCTGAAGACCAACCACATTGGCCACACAGGCTATCTGAACACAGTGACTGTCTCTCCAGATGGATCCCTCTGTGCTTTTGGAGGCAAGGATGGCCAGGCCATGTTATGGGATCTCAACGAAGGCAAGCACCTTTACACCCTAGATGGTGGGGACATCATCAACGCCCTATGCTTCAGCCCTAACCGCTACTGGCGCTGTGCTGCCACAGGCCCCAGCATCAAGATTTGGGATTTAGAGGGGAAGATCATTGTAGACGAACTGAAGCAGGAAGTTATCAGCACCAGCAGCAAGGCAGAACCACCCCAGTGCACCTCCCTGGCCTGGTCTGCTGATGGCCAGCCTCTGTTTGCTGGCTACACAGACAGCCTGGTGCGAGTGTGGCAGGTGACCATCGGCACCCGCTAGAAGTTTGTGGCACAGCTTTACAAATTAAAGAAAAAA
The DNA here is from genome assembly GCF_009761245.1 of Sapajus apella. NCBI lineage: Eukaryota > Metazoa > Chordata > Mammalia > Primates > Cebidae > Sapajus > Sapajus apella. The sequence goes on from NW_022436942.1 coordinate 78,489,804, forward strand.
ACTGGCTTTTTTGACTTTAAAAGAAAAAAAAAAGTTAAAAAAAAAAAGCTTTCATAAAAGCAAATAACAATATGAGATACAAAATGACATGAGAAAGATCCCTAGGCAAAAATGAAGGTTTGAGGCCACACCATGGCAGGCATGTTCTAGAAATGAGGAAAACCAGGACTCCACATTTCCCAAAAGAGGGCTAGAATGAGGAAAAGGCTTACTCTGCTACGTTTCTGTACAAGTGCTTTCTCCTAGGAAAATGAGGGGGTTGAACTTGATAAGCAATTTTTAAACATGTGTTTTGGTGTTTTTTTTAGAGACAATGTCTTGCTCTGTTGCCCAGGCTGGAGCGAAGTAGCAAAACTTCCCGGCCTCAAGAGATCCTCCTGCCCCAGCCTCCCAAGTAGCTGAGACTACAGGTGTGTGCTACCATGCCCAGCTAATTTGTTTATATTTTATTTTATCTATTTTATATATTTATTTATTTGAGACAGAATCTTGCTCTGTCACCCAAGCCAGAGTAGAGTGGCACAATCTCTGCCCACCCAACCTCTACCTCCCAAGTTCAAGCAATTCTCCTGCCTCAGCTGCCAGGTAACTGGGATTTCAGGCGCTTGCCACACCCAGCTCATTTTTGTGTTTTTGTAGAGACGGGGTTTCACCATGTTGGCCAAGCTAGTTTCGAACTCCTGACCTCAGGTGATCTGCCCACCTCGGCCTTCCAAAGTGCCGGGATTACAGGCATGAGCCACCACGTCCAGCCAATTTTTTAATTTTTGTAGAAATGGAATCACAATGTTGCCCAGGCTGGCCTCAAATTCCTGGGCTTAAGCGATCCTCCTGCATCAGCCTCCCAAAGTGCTGGGATTATAGGCATGAGCCACTGTACCCTGCTTCAAATGTTTTTACATATTTATTTTCACATTTTAAAAAGTCCACAAAACACCATTTGCAATTGTGGTATTAGATGGAAACCCAATATATAAACAGAGAAAAGGGAGCAGTTCTGACTGAAGAAGGTGATGGCCACAGACTCCAAACCATAGGAGAAAATGACATCCTAAGGCTCCTTCCAGCTCTGGAAGCACAGGAGGAGGGTGAGAAAGAATGGATCAGTCCAGAAGCACAGAGAGGGAGTGCAGACTGATAACACCCAGCAGACCGTTAAGAGGGAAATTCTCGCAGACAGTCAAAGCAGGGAGAAGAGGAAGGACACAGCCAGAATAAAGCCCAAGCCAGTGACACCCAAAGGAGCCGCTACCAGCAATGCCCCCAATTGCCAGAGATCAGCCAATCAAGGGTCCCCGCAATAGAAACACCCCAGCCCCCATGCTCTGGCCAAACTCAGGCAGATAACAGCTGTCTCCTGGTCACTGTTCCTGCTGCTCTAGGGGCACAAACAGGATGTTTAGAAGCAGATGACCACAAGCGACCACAGGAAGCCATGACAACCGCCTCCAGGTGACGCTCTTCTTCCCCAGCTTGTTTCCGGCTTGGCTGCCTCCAAAGATCAGGCAAAAAGACTTCAAGTGCCAACTTCCAAAGAGAGAAAAGGGGGAGGAATTCTTGGAAAGTTCAGGACACAGCAGAAGAGGCCATCTGAGGTGGCGAGGCAGGGAAGAAAGGAGACCACCCAGCTATCCCAACAGCCACCTCGCCTCAAAGACACATTGAGGCTGGCCATGCTAAGGAGGGGTGGAGAAACTGCACATCCACTGCTAGGGACAGAGGAGCATCCAAGGCGGGCAGCATGTGACCAGGCAGGCTCAGGAGGGCTGCCAAGTCCGGTCTCTGAGGAATGAGTGCAGTGTTCAGGCATCATGACCACTCCTCTGCACCCACCCCAGAGGAGCCAGCCCCACTGGGCTGTCCCAGAGCACATCCATGATGAGAGACTGCCTTAGCCAGCCAGCTGAGCCAGGAGTCCACAGGGGAAATGGCAAATCCAGAGGAAACCAAGTGCAGGCCATCGGACACTCCCATTTCCACCTAAGGAAAAGGAATGTTCCTGGAAACAGAGACGGGGGAAAGCTCGGCCAGGACTCTCTGACCCACTTCAAACCTTCAACAGAGCCCAGGGTGGGTCCCACAGATCAACCGTCCCTAAAAGGTACAGTCACTGGGCCAGCTTCATGAAACGGCTGTGTCCACTCAGTACACAACCACCAAGTTCACAGTCCAGAAAACCAACTCCCCCTTTTTTCTACTGCTACTAGGAGGCTCCATGGCCAGACCACCCCATGAGGCTTTCCAGATGCCTAGAGTGCTAGAAGCAGCTCAGGGCTGATATGGAAGCGGATCCCAGAGCAGCTCTCTGTGGCAGCTCTCACCAACATTGGTGTTAGATGAGTGATTAGTATAAACCAAGCCACCAAGCCACCTCCTCCCCCACCACTTCCTCATGAAAGCCACCAAAGAGGCTCAGGGGACATTAAAAGTCATATAACCAAAACCCAGCTTAACACCACTGGCCCAGAGGTGTGGCCATTTTACCTCCACAGCATAGTCCCAAGCATTCTCTAACCCATGGCACCATGGAGAGTCCTAAATCACATTCTCCCAGAAAATAACCAAAGTCAGATGCTTCCCCCAGGCCAAGCTAAGCAACCAAGCAGGGCCAACTGCACTAAATGCCAACCTCCAGGGCCGTGGAAAACACAGCCAACCTACAGATGAAGTAGAAGTTTAAATAGGAAGAGTGGGCCAGGCGCAGTGGCTCATGCCTATAATCCCAGCACTTTGGAAGGCCAAAGTGGGCAGATCACTTGAGGCCAGGAGTTCAAGACCAGCTTGGCCAACATGGCAAAATCCCATCTCTACTAAAAATACAAAAAATTAGCTGGGCATGGTGGCAGGCGTCTGTAATACCAACTACTTGGGAGGCTGAGGCAGGAGAATTGTTTGAACCTGGGAGGTGGAAGTTGTAGTAAGCCGAGATCATGCCACTGCATTCCAGCCTGGGTGACAGAGGGAGACTCTGTCTCAAAAACAATCAATTAATTAAAAAATAAATAAAGCCTGGTGCAGCAGCTCACGCCTGTAATACCAGCACTTTGGGAGGCCAAGACGGGTAGATCACTTGAGACCAGGAGTTTGAGAACAGCCTGGCCAACATGGTGAAACCCCGTCTCTACCAAAACTTAAAAAACAGTAGCTAGCATGGTGGTGCATGCCTGTAATCCCAGATACTCAGGAGGCTGAGGCAAGAGAATTGCTTGAACATGGGAGGCGGAGGCTGCAGTGAGCTGAGATCACGGCCACTGCACTCCAGCCTGGGCAACAAAGCCAGACTCTGTCTCAATAAATACATAAACAAACAAGCTGGGCATGGTGGCTCACGCCTATAATCCCAGCACTTTGGGAAGCTGAGGCGGGCAGATCATTTGAGGTCAGGAGCTTGGGACCAGCCTGGCCAACATAGTGAAACCCTATCTCTACTAAAAATACAAAAATTAGCCGGGCGTGGTGGCAGATGCCTGTAATCCCAGCTACTCCGGAGGCTGAGGCAGGAGAATGGCTTGAACTCGGGAGGCGGAGACTACAGAGAGCCAAGATCGTGCCACTGCACTCTAGCCTTGGCAATAGAGCCAGACTCCATCTCAAAAAAAAAAAAAAATACATTAAAATAAACAAACAAATAAATGCCAAGAGAGTGATACCAAAAGCCAAACCCTCCACCCCGGGAGTTGTCAAGATTATTCCAAGAATGAATGATAATCGCCACCATTTACTGAGCACTTTGAAAGTATTTCAGGAAAGTATGTCAGGAAATGTACCTGTTTCTTAGGTTAGGAAACCAAGGCTCAGAGTGTAAAGTGACCTGCCAAGGACACACAGTAGTCAGCGGCAGCATGGATACAGACCCAAGGGTGGCTGATGTCAGAGCCTTGGTTCTATGCCACCTCCCCACCCTGAACGCGGAATCTCTCACTCAGGTTCTCCAGAGGAGGAAGTGGTTTGCTGCAGGTTCAGCATCATTGTGGGTATCTGCAGTTCATGCCCATTTCATCATCAACCACCATCAAGTATTTACTAAGCAACCACAGAGAGAACAGAGCAATGCTTGGTGGTAAGAGATATCTGAAAGGCAGATAAAATCCCTGTCTTCAAGGAGCTTCCAGGGCAGAGCAGGAGACAAAAGCAAGCCCAATTTACACAGATCTGTAAAGATTAACTTTAGTAGGAGAGTCAACAAGCTGGTTAGTTTTATCTGAAAAAAAGCCTTCTCAAAAAGGTAAATTCAGCTAAGATTTTAAAGGCAGAGGGTGGCCAGGTGCAGTGGCTCACACCTGTAATCCCAACACTTTGGGAGGCTGAGGCGGGTGGATCACGAGGTCAGGGGTTCAAGATCAGCCTGGCCAAGATGGTGAAACCCTGTCCCTACTAAAAATACAAAAAAATTAGCAGGGTGTGGTGGCGGACACCTGTAATCCTAGCTACTCGGGAGGCTGAGGCAGAGAATTGCTTGAACCTGAGAGGTGGAGGTTTCAGTGAGCCAAGGTGGCGCCACTATACTCCAGCCTGGGTGACAGAGCAAGACTCTGCCTCAACAAATAAATAAATAAATGCAGAGGGTAAGGTGAGTCAGAAGAAGGCTATTTTCTGCGACTTGAACCAAGATCTAGACTCAAGGCAGAGCTGAGTGGTTGGCATGGTCAGAAGTCAAATGTAATTCAGAGACTGAAGTACAAGATAACCCTTAGATTTGGCAACTGCATTTGTTAGAAATATCCAGCACAGAGCATAATTAGAACCACTCAAAGCAGGGGCCAGGTAGGAATATGTATGAAGGAAGTGAGTCCCAATGTAGGCAACAGAGAGGGTCAAATATGAGGCTGGAGCTATTGAGGTTAACCAAGTGGTGACACAGAGTACGTGGATCCCATGAAGCCTGATCTGACTTTTCAAAAGAAAGAACATGTAGTGAAACCCTGTCTCTACTAAAAATACAAAAATTAGCTGGGTGTGGTAGTGGGTGCCTGTGGTCCCAGCTACTTGGGAGTCTGAGGCAGAAGAATCACTTGAACCCGGGAGGCGGAGGTTGCAGTGAGCTGAGATTGTGCCACTGCACTCCAGCCTGGGCAACACAGTGAGACTCGTCTCAAAAAAAAAAAAAGAAAAGAATTTTTTGGTTCAATCTCCTGACCCGTAATTGTTGGCAACTAATTTGGAATATTTTAAATACCATGAAGACTAAGCAACAAGGGTCTGCAAGCCAAATCTGACCCGTAGATTTCTGATTTCTGCCTTGAGGTTTCCCATATAAAAAAACAGAAAGAGGCCAGGCGCGGTGGCTCACGCCTGTAATCCTAGCACTTTGGGAGGCTGAGGTGGGTGCATCACCTGAGGTCAGGAGTTCAAGACCAGCCTGGCCATCATGGTGAATCCCCATCTTTATTAAAAATAAAAACAGAAAGAAGACCCGGCACGGTGGCTCACGCCTGTAATCCCAGTTGTTTGGGAACCCAAGGCAGGTGGATCATCTGAGGTCAGGAGTTCAAGACCAGCCTGGCCAACATGGTGAAACCCCATCTTTACTAAAAATACAAAAAGTAGCCAAGCGTGATGGCATGCACCCAGAGTCCCACCTACTCAGGAGGCTGAAGCAGGAAAATCACTTGAACCTGGGAGGCGGAGGCTGCAGTAAGCCGAGATCACACAGCTGCACTCTAGCCTGAGTGACAGAGCAAGACTCCATCTCAAAAAACAACAAAAAGAGAAAAAGCAGATAGAGACTGGGTTGGGTGTGGGAAAACCCAAGGTTCAGCTTCTTGCATCATTGCCTGTGGTAACACTGGGTGTGTTCCCTTCCCCTAACTCCTCTGCACTTCAGTTCAGCTTCCTCACTGATAATATGAAGATAATTACTACCTACTTCAAAGGGTGGCTGTCAGAACCATATAAAAAATGATGGTGGTCAATGGACGAATAGATAAAGAAAATGTGGTATATAGATACGATGGATTATTCAGCCTTAAAAAGGGAGATGCTGCCAATTTGCCACAGCATGGAAAGACATGCTCAGTAAGATGAGCCAGACACAATGAGAAAAACACTGTGTGATCTCACTTATAGGTACTATATACATATATTTATTTACTTGTTATTTTATTTATGTTTGAGATGGAGTCTTACTCCAACACTCAGGCTGCAGTGCAATGGCGTGATCTCAGTTCATTGCAGCCGCCACCTCCTGGGTTCAAGCAATTTTCCTGCCTCAGCCTCCCGAGTGGCTGGGACTACAGGCACGCACCACCATGCCTGGTTGGCCAGGCTGGTCTCGAACTCCTGACCTCAGGTGACCCACCTGCCTTGGCCACCCAAAGTTACACATATATATAACTTTGGGTGAGAGAGAGAGAGAGAGAGAGAGAGAGAGAAAGGTCAAATACAGAGATAGGGAATGGAACAGTGGTTACTACGGGTGGAAGAGGGAAAGGGGAGATGTGGGTCAAAGAATACGAAGTAGCAGATACATGGGAGACACACACTTAGAAATCTAATGTATGACATGAGGGCTAAAGTTAAGAAAACAGTATTTGGGATTTTCATTACGTAAGTAGATCTAGCTGCTCTTGGCACACAGGAAGGTAACTGTGGGATGACTGGTAGGTTAATCTGCTTCACTTTAGTAACCACCTTACTATCTACAAGTATCCCATAACATCATGTTGCAAACCTTGAATATACATAAGGTTTAGTTTTTTAAAAAAAATTAAGAAGCACATGAAAATGTTTCCTCAAGCTTCAAGTGCTGCACAAATGCCCATTATCTAACACAGGCCCAGAGAAGAGAGGGGAGCTAAGAGAGACCAGGCAGTAGATGAGGCCTGGATGGGAAAGTGGAAAGGAAATGAGTTGAATCTTTGCTGGCGCACAAACCGGAAGAATCTAGACAATAGAATGCACGTCAGGGGTGGAAATATAAATTTGGGAGTCGCCAGCACACAGGTTATAAAAGAGGTCATGCAGTTGATGAACTGACCGAGGTGCATAGGAGAAAAACAAGGAGTTCAGAGAAATCCTTTGTGAAAACACCTAGGTGCACCTCCACTCAAGGATCAGAGAAGACTTGGGAAAAGAAGGTGGGAGGGTCTCTGGAGAAGCGAGCAGAGCTTAAGGAAGGGAAGAAAAATATGACAGCTAAATAGTGAGATAGGTGTCTCAGCAAAAGAGCAAATGTGGAAGAATGGGTCAGGCTGAGTGAAAATTTAAAAAGGACCAAAGTAAAAAAGTTAGTAAGAGCAGGCCAGGCCCAGTGGCTCACATCTGTAATCCTAGCAACACTTTGGGAGGCCAAGGCAGGTGGATCACCTAAGGTTGGGGGTTCAAGACTACCCTGGGCAACATGGCAAAATCCCATCTGTACCAAAAATACAAAATTAGCCAGGCTTGGTGGCGTGTGCCTGTAATCCCAGATACTTGGCGGGGCTAAGGCAGGAGGATGGCTTGAGCCCAGAAGGCGGAGGTTGCAGTGAGCCAAGATCGTGCCACTACACTCCAGTCTGGGCGGCAGAGCAAGACTCTGTCTAAAAAGAAAACAAAAAACTGAAGTTAGTAAGAGCAGAAAAGTAAAAAGAGGGAACCAGGTGAGACGCATGGTGGCTCATGCCTATAATACCATCACTTTGGAAAGCCAAGGCGGAAGGATTGCTTGAGGCCAGGAGTTCCAGACCAGCCTGAGCAACATAATGAGACTCTGGCTCTACAAAAAACAAAAAAGTAGCCAGGTGTGGTGGCATGTGCCTGTAGTCCCAGCTGCTCAGGAGGTTGAGGCAGGAGGATCGTTTGAGTTGCAGGTTACAGTGAGCCATGATCAGATCACTCACTGTACTTCAGCCTGGGCAAGAGAACAAGACCTTGTGAGAAAAGAGAAAGAAGAGAAGAAGAGAGAAAAAGGGAACCAGAAGAAAAACGAGGTCCAGGTGGACCTGCAGATGGGGACCTTGAGGCCACATGGGGCCACAGCCATCTACACTGATAGAAGACAGTGGGCATGAGGTATAGAAGGGGGTGGAAGACTGGGCGTGGTGGCTCATGCCTGTAATCCCAGCACTTTGGGAGGCTGAGACGGGTGGATCACGAGGTCAGGAGATCAAGACCATCCTGGCCAACATGGTGAAACCCCATCTCTACTGAAATACAAAAATTAGCTGGGCGTGGTGGTGGGCACCTATAGTCACAGCTACTTGGGAGGCTGAGGCAGGAGAATTGCTTGAACCTGGGAGGCAGAGGCTGCAGTGGGCCAAGATCACACCACTGCACTCCAGTCTGGCGTCTGGTGACAGAGCAAGACTTGTCCCAAAAACAAAAAAGAAGGGTGGAAAGACGGGGATGTGGGGGTGAAATAAGTGTAAGCAAAGAGAGACCATCCTTGAGGGTCTGTCTACTGTATGCTAAGCACCTCACTCAGTCTCCCGACAACCTGGAAGGCAGGCATTGTGCCCATTTCATAGCCTGCTTTCAATAGATTTTCTTTTTTTCTTTTTTTTTTTTTTTTTTTGAGACTGGGTTTTGCTCTTGTTGCCTAGGCTGGAGTACAATGGCACGATCTCGACTCATTGCAACCTCCGCCTCCCGGGTTCAAGCAATTTTCCTGCCTCAGCCTCCACAGCAGCTGGGATTACAGGAATGCGCCACCATGCCCGGCTAATTTTGTATTTTTAGTAGAGACGGGGTTTCTCCATGTTGGTCAGGCTGGTCTTAAACTCCCAACCTCAGGTGATCCGCCCACCTCGGCCTCCCAAAGTGCTGGGATTACAGGGGTGAGCCACCGTGCCTGGCCTCAATAGGGCTTTTATGTTGTTGGAAGAAGCCGAAGTCTCCGTGGCTCATTCAAAATGATACACACAGACCAGGACCCGGAGAAGAATCAGCCTGAAGCTCGTTGGAGCTCCCTGGAGGGTTCCACCCACCTTGCTCCAGCTCACCCAGGGTTCTAAGATTCAAAACAGCTGGAAATGTGTGCCCTGATCTCCCCAACAAGAAAACAGAACAGAACATGGCTGTTTCTGCCAAGTGAATTCTGAATAAGCTGCATTCCATTTCATTAAAACAATTACCTGAGCTCCAGCCAAGAATTACATAAAGCTTCCTTCCAGCACCACCCCCTCCCCCATAAAACACACATCATGCTGCTTTCAAATAGGCAGAGTGAAGCTCTGAGCCCTCTCTGGAAGACTTCATGGTCCTCGCCAAGTGGCCAGCCTCGGCATCTTTGCATGCTGACACAGATGACATGAGGCTGAAAGAAGACCTTGGCATGAAGCCCTCCCCTCATGAGAGCCTGCTGGCTGCCCGAAATGTTTCTAGTAGGCACCAGGGCCCTCACCTCTGCCTCAGAGCCAAGAGGGCCACTGGTGCCAGAATCCAGCTATTTCCCCAAAACAGACTGGAGGCCCAAGAGGGCCAGCTTTGAGTCAGCACAAACTAGACAGGAAGGACCAAGGGAGTGGGGATTCCAGGAGAGGGAGCCTGAAGGCTGGAAAACTGGATGGTCAGACTTTAGCTAGAAGCAAGAGCCCGGGGCCACTCAGCCATCACTGCCCGCAGACTGATGGTGCTACTGTGGCCACAGATAAGGGGTTCATGATGTGAAGCAAAAGTCATCTCCTCCTCTCCCACAGGCCTCGAGCTGCCCAGAGACCGTTCCCTGAAGTGTGTAAAGCCTTGCTCTGGCTGGGGGCAGTGGCTAACACCTGTAATCCCAGCACTTTGGGAGGCCAAGGCGGGAGGATCACCTGAGGTCAGGAGTTTGAGACCAGCCTAGCCAACATGGTGAAACCCCATCTCTACTACAAATACAAAAATTAGCTGGGCATGATAACGCACTCCTGTAAACCTAGCTATTGGGGAGGCTGAGGCACAAGAATTGCTTGAACCTGGGAAGCAGAGGTTACAGTGAGCCAAGATCATGCCATTGCACTCCAGCCTGGGCGACAGAGGGAGACTCCGTCTCAAAAAAAAAAAAGCCTTGCTGTGCATCCCACCAGCCTGGACAACCCATCTCAAACTCCAACCAAAGTTCAGCATCTCACTCGCTTCAACCCTGGTCTGATTAATGTCATTATGCCCAATAACTCATGAGGCTGCCTCTACACCTATGGATATGCACTGTCTCTAGGCCTGTCTCTTTTCTTTTTCTTTTTTTTTTATTTAAAGACGGGTTTCACCATGTTGGTCAGGCTGGTCTTGAACTCTCGACCTCAGGTGATCTGCCTGCCTTGGCCTCCAAAGTGCTTAGATTACAGGCATGAGCCACCACACCCGGCCAGGCCTGTCTCTTTTCTGCTCAGGTCACAGCACTGTGCTCCCCACAGCCCAGCTGACAGTCGGTGGTCACTGTCACCTGAGGCCCTCCCAGCTCCTGCCTCTGCTCACCCAGTCTTCCCACCACCTGTGCAATCACAGGAGACCAACAGTCATTCCAGGCAACCACAGGCAGGCGCAGGCCAGCACCTTGGCCCAACAACTCCAAGCCCACCATGGGAAAGTGGGGTTTCCTGACTTTTCTCCAACTTTTCGTTACAAAAATGTCTAAACATACAGAGAAGTTGAGAGACCTGTGTACTCTCACTTAGACTGAGTGGCTGTCATCGTTTTGCCACTTTGTGTAAATGCATGGTCCTTGTGCTCTCTGCCCTCTATGTGTGAATCCTTTTTTTCATTATATCATTTAAAACTAAGTTGAGACCAGGCGTGGTGGCTCATGCCTGTAATCCCAGCACTTTGGGAGGCTGAGGCGGGTGGATCACCTGAGGTCAGGAGTTCAAGACCAGCCTGACCAATATGGTGAAACCCTGTCTCTACTAAAAATACAAAAATTAGCCAGGCATGGTAGCATGCACCTGTAGTCCCAGCTGCTTGGGAGGCTGAGGCAGGAGAATTGCTTAAACTCAGGATTCGGAGGTTGCAGTGAGCCAAGATCGGGCTGCTGCACTCTAGCCTGGGTGACAGAGTAACACTCTGTCTCAAATATAAAAAATAAAAAAATAAATTGCAAGACATTATGACACTTCACTCCTAAATACTTTAGCATGCACCTAACAATAACAATATTCTCCCATAAAACCACAATACCACAATCACATAAGAAATAAGCATTAAAAGGCCGTCTTTAAGGGAAGATTTGGCCACTGGGGCTCCACTGGGCCTGGCCAACCGCAAGTTCTGTCTACCACTGGCCCAACATCCAAGGCCTCCCTGGAGAGGCCAGCCCTGAGCCCCGCTGGTTAGGCAATCGGCTAGTTAGTTGGAAGACTTATCAGGATGTTAATGTACACACAAGGCCAAATGTGAGACTCCCAATAAGACCCAGACTGCAAAAAGCCATTACGTGAGGCCGTAAATGGAGGCTCGGGGCCCATCCCAGGTGAGGAGAGCACCCTGAACCAGTTTCAATGACTTGCTTTGCCAACGTTTCTGAGGAAACTCAGCTTCCTGATTCTTTCTCTTCCTCTCCCCCTCCAACAGACATCATTCATTCTCCACCATAAAGTTTTCAACAACTCCCTCAGGATTCGGAGGTTGCAGTGAGCCAAGATCGGGCTACTGCACTCCAGCCTGGGTGACAGAGTAACACTCTGTCTCAAATATAAAAAATAAAAAAATAAATTGCAAGACATTATGACACTTCACTCCTAAATACTTTAGCATGCACCTAACAATAACAATATGTTATCTGGATATGGGAAAGACAAGGAGCAAGTTTGGGTGGAGTGGGGCTGGGGTACAGGAAGTTCTGATTCCTAAGCAGAGGAGGTGGGAAGGAACCATGGGGGACCCGCCCCATGTTCTCCTTGGCAGTGGTGCTGTAAGCTCACTGCTCTGTCTCAAGAGTAACAGGTGACTGGAGAGGTGGCCAGGGAGGGAGGAGTGGGGCCTTTCCTGGAACAACAGACACTGCCCCCAGGACCCTGCATCTCATCCTGAGTATATGCCCCCAAGAAAGTACAAAAGGGCTGGGCATAGTGGCTCACCCCTGTAATTCCAGCACTTTGGGAGGCTGAGGTGGGTGGATCACCTGAGGTCAGGAGTTTGAGACAAGCCTGACCAACATGGAGAAACCCTGTCTCTACTAAAAATACAAAATTTGCCAGGCGTAGTGGCACACGGCTGTAATCGCAGCTACTTGGGAGGCTGAGGCAGGAGAATCATTTGAACACAGGAGGTGGAGGTTGTGGTGAGCTGAGATCGATCATGCCACTGCATGCCAGCCTGGGCAATAAGAGTGAAACTCCTCAAAAATTAAAACAAAACAAAACAAATCAAAAGAAAGAGAAGAAGCTGCAGAGAACAGGGAAAGGACAGACGTGGAAGACAACAGGGAATGGGGCCGGGGCAGAAAAATGTTAGTGTCCTGGAAGCAGAAAACAATCAAACCAATGGGGAGCCAATATCAGATGCAGTATTATGAACAGAAGTGTAAAGAATGCACCAGGTGCAATGGCTCACGCCTATAATCCCAGCACTTTGGGAGGTGGATGCGGGCAGATTGCTTGAGGCCAGGTGTTCGAGAACAGCCTGGGCAACATGGTGAAACCCTGTCTCCACAGAAAATTTTTATAATTAGCGGGGTATCGTGGCATGTGCCTGCAGTCCCAGCTACTTGGGAGGCTGAAGGGAGAGGATCACATGGGTCTGGGAGGCTGAGGCTGCAGACCCGGTCTCAAAAAAAAAAAAGTATGCAAAACAGTTAAAAAAAAAAAAAAAAAAAAAAAAAAAAAAACACCTGCCTTATATGGCCAGCATGATTCAAACAAACAACGCATGTAAGGTGCCCAGCACAGTGCCTACACAGAATAAGTTCTTCATAAATATTATGGGAAAAATTCCTGTAAACACTGTAAAAAAGAAAAGTGTGGGCCAGGCACAGTGGCTCACGCCTGTAATCCTAGCACTTTGGGAGGCCAAGGCAGGCAGATCACTTGAGTTCATGAGTTTAAGACCAGCCTGGACAACATGGTGAAACTCCGTCTCTACTAAAAATACAAAAATTAGGTGAAAATCCCTTTACCCCAGAAGGCAGAGGGTGCAGTGAGCCAAGTTCGTGCCACTTCACTCCAGCCTGGGCAACAGAGACTCGTCTCACCAAAAGAAAGGAAATGTGGCCAGGCATGGTGGCTCACGCCTGTAATCCCAATCATTTGAGAGGCCAAGGCGGGTGGATCACCTGATGTCAGGAGTTCAACACCAGCCTGGCTACAGTGGTAAAACCCCGTCTCTACGAAAAATACAAAAATTATTAACTCAGCATGGAGGCACGCTCAGTAATTTGCCGTACTTGGGAGACTGAGGCAGGAGAATCACTTGAACCTGGGAAGCTGAGGTTGTAGTGAGCCAAGATCATGCCACTGCACTCCAGCCTGAGTGACAGAGCAAGACTCTATCTAAAAAAAAAGAAAGAAAGAAAGAAAGAAAAGGAAAGAAAAGCATTCTACATATTTTGTTTGAATTTATTTATTTATTTATTTATTTATTGAGACAGAGTCTCACTCTGTCACCCAGGCCGGAGTGCAGTGGTGTGATCTCAGCTCACTGCAACCTCTGCCTCCTGGGCTCAAGCAATTCTCCTGTCTCAGTCTCCGGAATAGCTGGGATTTCAGGCATGCGCCACCATGCCCAGCTAATTTTTGTATTTTTAGTAGAGATGGGATTTCACCACGTTGGCCAGGCTGGTCTTGAACTCCTGATCTCAGGTGATCCACTTGCTTTGGCCTCCTAAAGTTCTGGGATTACAGGCATGAGCCACCACGCCTGGCAGATTTTCTTATTATTAATGAAGGCTCTGAGACTTACACAACCCAGGGAAAGGCTGCAATGAGGCTGGAAGTTAATTCGACAACTCTGGTCTTGGAGCAAGGTAAAAACCCAAGAAAAGCTTCAGAGTCAGATACTCCATGCACAATGACTAAATAGGAGAGGAGGGCTTCTCAGCAGCCCCCCAGTAACTCTGGCCTTCCATCAGCCTCTCCAGCCAAGGGTACACCCAGCCTCTCCAAGGCATAACCATCACTAGGGAAAAAAGGAATACTGAGATATTCCCTCAAAAGACCTTGAACCCATAGTGACAGGGCCCTGGCTTCCAGCAGCCTGAGCCATCAACCTATGACTGCCCAGGCAGCAAACAGCTTCACATATCAGAAAGGGCACCTGCTGAAGAATCAAACACACCAGGGTTTGAATCCCAGCTCTGCCCCTTACTAGCACACAGCCCAGGAGGCGGCCTGGCACTGACGCAGAGCCCACCAGGAAGGCACCATCGCTGCAAGGGTAAATGCCGCCTCTGCCACCAGCCCAGCAGCTGGGTGCCCTGACTCTGCCCTGACACACAGAGGGACCACAGATAGGCAAGCCCAAAGTCCAGACTTTCCATGGAAACAGGGAGGCTCCATAGCTCCGAATGCCCCAGGCAACTCCTCTGCCCCCCTACCGCTACCCCCAAGGACAATGAGGCACTGTTTTCCAAAGGGTCAAGACTGCTGAGAAGCTGAAAGAAGACATGTCCAGATTCCAGCAGCAACTGGGCACTGCCAACAGCTGGCTGTTCCCTTTGCTAAAGGATGGGAAGGCAAAGCTAAGAAGTCTTGCACTGGACACACCCTTTGCCATTTTCTGGGAATGGCCCCTAGGGCAGAGATTTGAAAGGTAACTATCAATTACTCAGCAGGCCCCAAGGCTCATCCCCCTGGTTAGTCACCAGCACCTACCACCTAATGATGATTAAAATGAGCAGATCTGGAATTGGATGAGTCTGGGTTCAAATCCCAGCACCACCACTAAACTTCCTGGAGCTCAGATTTCCACATCTATAAAGCGGAGGTAAAAACACCTCCCTCTCCGAAAGGTTGTGATACAGCTTGTAAAATGTTGAGTCCAGGGCCTTTCTCCCATGAAGTGCACGTGATCGTGATTAGACCACGGTTGTGGTCAAAGCCCCTCTACCAAGTACACTAAGAACATGAACAGAGACAGAGCGAGCAATCAGGTTAGAAAACACAGTCAGAGTGCATCTGTGTTGTGGGAACTCTGTCCAGGAAACTCCGGCCAGAACTTGAACAGAGAGAACTCTGGGCCAAACCAGCATCTAAACAGTAATAAGAAAAGCCACCAAGCAGCCACCCCAAAGCACAAAGTGGAGAGAACACACAGGGAAGGGCGGAACACGCTGTGTTGATATTTTTCTGCTCAGAGAGCCATAAATTTGTAACTTATTAAACAGCACACGGCGAGTCTGTCACTGGGGAGGAGAGAGTTCCCCAATTTTTTTTTTAGACCAAAAAACAAAGTCACAGAGGAGGTGATGCCCCCTCTGGCCTTGCTACTGGACACACCATAAACTCTCCCCTGTGTTAGGGACCACAGGCACATGCTCAGAAGAAAAATAAAAACAAGAGGCCTGGGCTTTGTGTCCACCCTAACTAAGGAAAACAGCTGACGGGCAGTGTACTGAGCCGCCATCCAGACAGCTGACGGGGCCCCAGTGCAGAGGCAGATTCCTCTCCCCTCCTGCACACCCCATTCCTCCCACCCCAGGCTCCGGTCAGCCAGGCGTGGCTTGCCCCCTGGGAGCTCAGACCAAGGAAGTTGGGCAGCCCGGATGTAAGCAACTGGGAGCCTATGATAGAAAGCAGCAGAAGTTACAGGTGGCCGCCATCAGTCAGTGGCAACCCCTTCTTCAAGTGCCCTTGCCTCCTCCCCAGGAAAAAAAGGCTTCTTGGTATACAAGAGATGCAGATCTAGGAGCTAGGAATTGGGCTTCCAGTTACAGTTTTGTCATTTTATGGCTGAGCAGCTTTGGGCAAGAGAATCAACCTCTCTTAGTCTCAGCTTTCTCAATCTGTAAAAAGGCAGGTGGTCCTGATAGCATTGCCCTTAAGAGGGAATCTGATAAAAGGGTTGTTGTGAAGATAGCACTAATCGAGGAATAGGGAAGAACTCCACAAACAGCAATTTAAATCGCTACAATCCCCTCTGCTGTACACAGTACTCTCTTTACTTTCAGAACTCAGCTTCCTGGCCCTAAATGGAAGACTGTCAGAAGACAGGAATTCCGGATTTCGACAACAAACTCTACAAAGACTTTCTCAGTCCTTGAAACGGCACGGGGACTGCCGAGAAGCAATAGAACTGCACCAGCATTTTAGAAACTATAACTTTGCTCCCAGTTCCCACTGGGAAAGCACTGAGACTCTGAGATCCTGGTTCAGAGAACATCCCCAGCCTCCTTCCAGCTGAGCTATTTTTATGTGAAAAAAAAAAAAAAATACCTGCCTGGAAGCCATGCCAACCTTGAGCACACTGGAAAAATGGGTGCCAAGCCTGACCCAAAGGGAGAACTACGCTTGGCAGCCATCTCACTCTGCAAAACAGGCAGGACCCTACACCACCTCCAGTTCCAGGATCTCCGGGGCATGCTGATCCCAAAAGGAAGCTGGAGGGAAGCAGTCAAGTCCAGCGCCTACAAATAGCCAGTCTTAACTTAGTGCCCGGCGCTGCTTGGTAAAGGTCCATCAGTCCTGTCTGCTGAATCTAATCCTCAGAGCCTGGGACAGAGGAAGCATCAGTGGTGACACAAGCCACCCACAGTCCAGAGAGGAAAGACAAGGCTCCTACAGAGAAGAAACATTTCCCCCCTCCTCACCTCCCGAACTCAGGGCCCTCCAGCCACCGGCGTGAAGTGGAGGAAGAAACAGTGAATCCTCCCACTCCTGCGTTCACACCACCCAAGGCATTCCTAGAACCCTGGCACCAACCCCCTTGGGTTTAGAGTCGGCTTCCAGGAGATTCTTTCCCCTAACACCAGATCAAGACTGGACTGAAAAGAGTAGCCTTGGGGCTCCAATAACAGACAAACAGTAAAACTCTGTTCTGGGCATCCTGTCCTCTTTACCTGTATGGTTTCCAGCAGGGCCTGAGGCCCAGGGGGTGGAGGGACCCTGCTAGCCAGGACACGTTCAGGGATGGCCATACCTTGGGACCTACCTCCCACCTCATTCCCCTAGCATTTCGCCAGAATCTGGGTGTGGGGAGAGAATCAGGGGCTCCCAAATTACTGTTCTACACTTAGATATGTAGGCAGGCGGACTGGTCTGTGAATTGAGGTGCTGGTCCACAGAGTGGGGAGGGCAGTGAGAGAAAATGAGTGACAGGTCCTTGAAACGGGGGTGACCAGATTTGAAGTGGGGGATCAGGAGGGCAGGCAGACTGGGAAACTTCTTTGAAATGGGGGTGTGGTCATCACAAATCACACGCTCATCTCTAGCTTGTGCATCTGACTTCTGAAATGAAAGGGGTGGGCTCAGAGGGGTTATCCCCGAAGGGGGATGCCAGTCTGTGAAGTAGGGGGCGGCCCTGGAGGGACGGGTAGCAGGTCGAGGAAATGAGGCAGCAGCCCATGAGATCGGGCAGCTACTCCCAGAGTCGGGCGATCGATCTGTGAGGTGGGGGTGGGGAGAGGTCTGCGAGGTGAGGGTCCGGTAGCTGATGAGGGGGTCTGGTCCGGGAAGTCTCGTCCCTGCAGCGGACGGGGTGCGTCCCTGAGGGACGACCTGGTCCCTGGGCCCCTTCTGGGAGATGGGGGTGGGTCCCCGAGGTCGGGGATCCAGAGGTGAAGCCGTCCCAGGCAGGGGGGTGGCTGCTGTGCGGACGGTGCAGGGGCCGGCCTGGCCGGGGACTGAGGCCGGGTTAGGGATCCCCGCCCCACGGAGCCCCGGCCGACTGGGACGGGAGCTGAGGCCGGGGCCGCAGAGGGTGGGATCCCCCGGCCCCCACCGCTGGCAGGCGCCCGCTCGGCCCGGAGCCGCGCGCCCCTCGCCTCCTCCTCCCTGGGCCTCCCGCTCACTCACCGAGGTCGTCCATGGCCGGACCACGGGCGCCGGGTGCCGGCTCGGCCTCGCGCTAGCTGCGCGTCCCGGGGCCGCTCCTCTCTGCCCCGCAACTTTTCAGCCGCGAGCCTCGGCCCGGAACGGAACGCGCCGCCGCCGCGCGCCCCCGCGCCCGCCCCGCGCCCCGCGTGCACGCGCGCCCCGCCCCCGACCCCCCCCCCCCCGCGAACTTGCTGGCTCCGCCCCCGCCGCGGACCCGGGTAGTGGGCGTCGCTGGGCAGGGTGGTGGCGCCTCCTTGCGGCTGAGCGAGCAGGCGGACGGCTCTCAGGCGTCCAGCCACTCCCATCTGTCTTTCTGTCCCTCTCAAAGTCACTAGCCTGACTCTGCGAATGACAAATCCGTCCACAGTCGGCCATGTGTCGGTGCATTCGTCAGCTACTCGGTCATCGCCTGTCCACTGGAGTCCGATTTATCCACCTGTCCGTCTGTCTGTCACCCCGTAGCTCACTGCCCAGGAGGACCGTAAATCAGTACCACGCAAGGCTGGCAGCCCGTGGCTGACCTTTCCTGGGATCGCCCACTGGATCGATGGCAGTGCATCTTGCAGCCTACCCTTTCTGGCCCAACCTGTGTGGTTCCATCTTCTTCTTTTTTTTTTTTTTTGAGACGGAGTTTCCCTCTTGTTACCTAGGCTGGAGTGCAATGGCGCGATCTCGGCTCACCGCAACCTCCGCCTCCTGGGTTCAGGCAATTCTCCTGCCTCAACCTCCTGAGTAGCTGGGATTACAGGCACGCGCCACCATGCCCAGCTATGTTTTGTATTTTAAGTAGAGACGGGGTTTCACCATGTCGACCAGGATGGTCTCGATCTCTTGACCTCGTGATCCACCCGCCTTGGCCTCCCAAAGTGCTGGGATTACAGGCTTGAGCCACCGCGCCCGGCGGTTCCATCTTCTTAATATTACTTCCACACATCCACCCTCCCTAGACACTTTTCCAAAACCGTGCATGGGGCAGAGGGGACCCCACATTAGACATTAAAAGGAAAACTACAGGAAAGTCACACCCAGTGCTCCCACACACTCTGAAATTGGGTAGTAAAAACAGCTACTATTATTGAGTATCTGAATAGACAGATACTATACAGCTATTCTCTAAATTAATCTTCCTAGAGGTAGTTATTATTATCATATCATCAGTCCTTCCCTACCCGTTGGGATGGGTGATGGTAGTTTGTGGATTTTATATAAAACTGCTCTGCAAGCACAGCTTCAAGCTCCCCTTGTCCCTCAAGAATCCAGGCCTGGCTGGGCGCAGTGGCTCACGCCTGTAATCCCAGCACTTTGGGAGGCAGAGGTGGGTGAATCATCTGAGGTCAGGAGACCAGCCTGACCAACACAGAGAAACCCAGAGACAGAGAAACGCTGTCTCAACAACTAAAAATACAAAATTAGCTGGGCATGGTGGCGCATGCCTGTAATCCCAGCTACTCGGGAGGCTGAGGCAGGAGAATCGCTTGAACCTGGGAGGTAGAGGTTGCAGTGAGCCAAAATCATGCCACTGCACTCCTGCCTGAGCAATAAGAGCGAATCTCCATCTCATAAAAAAAAAAAAAAAAAAAAAATCCAGGCCTTCTGGGTCAGGTCAGGTCCTCCAGAGAGCAGATGAGATACTGAGATAAAGCTAGGGGTAATGCCTGTGACAGAGAAGGAGAAATAAGCAGGGTTGGACAAGGAGACTCAGATCTGATAGACAGGTCAACCCATCAGGAAATTCCAGAACAAAAAAAAATGAGAAGTCCCCTTGGGCAGAAGTATCCAGGTTCCAATGCTCTCACCACATTCAGCCATTTTGTAAAGGCAGATCCAAGCGGCTTCTGTGGCTGCCACATTCTCCTATATTAAATTCAAGAACCAAGACTGTTCCCCAAACACTCTATTGCATGCTCTTCCAACATCTTGCACACACTTTTATTTTGTTTTTGTGGGGTTTTTTGTTTGTTTGTTTGTTTGTTTGAGGTGGAGTCTCCCTCTGTCACCCGGGCTGGAGTACAGTGGCACTACCTTGGCTCACTGCAATCTCCACCTCTCAGATTCAAGTGATTCTCCTGCCTCAGCCTCCTGGGTAGATGTGATTACAGTCCTGCACCACCATGCCTGCCTAATTTTTGTATTTTTAGTAGAGATGGGGTTTCACCATATTGGACAGGCTGGTCTTGAACTCCTGATCTTGGGTGATCTGCCTGTCTAGGCCTCCCAAAGTGCTGGGATTACAGGTGTGAGCCACTGTGCCCGGCCTGTTTTTGTGTATTTGAGATACAGCCTTGCTCTGTTGCCTAGGCTGGGATGATATGTAAGACTAATATGACGTCTACCTTCTTGAATCTAAAGGTGCAGGCATGAAGGATGAGTAGCCTCACACCAGTTGTGTGGAACAGCATGTGCAAAGGTATGTAGACAAGACATTTAATCCTGACCACAATCCTGACCACTGTTAGCCCCTTTTATAGCTGGAAACGTTGAGAGTCAGCGAGGTTGAGTTACCCAAGGTCATACAGCTAATAAGAAGGGAAACTGGAATGGGGAGGCTTATGCCAAGGCCTGGTTATGAAACAGCTAGGTGAAACTGTTACTACTTAGACTAATTCCAGGGCATATGCTTGTCCACTTCTCCAGAGGTCTAAAACCTTTATTTTTCTTTCTTTTTTTTTTTTTCAAGATGGAGTTTCACCATGATGGCCAGGCTTGTCATGAACTCCTGACCTCAGGTGATCCACCCACCTTGGCCTCCCAAAGTACTAGGATTACAGGCGTGAGCCACTGCGTCTGGCTAAAACCTTTATATTTCAAAGCTGTGTGATCTGGAGGCACCCACTGAATGGGGAAGTTTCTCAATCGTATGTGGAGTTCTAAAAAGAAGTGAAGCCTCAGAGATCAGTGCTGGTGAACTCGAACACTCAGGCCCTACCATGGATTTCCTCATGTAAATAATTCCTAAACCCCCATTTCCTCCCTGGCTTCCTTCCTCCCTCGACTCTCACCCCAGAGGAATGAAACTTGGTGTCTAGTTCAGGCTGCGACCACAAAATACTATAGACCGAATGACTTATGAACAACAGAAATCTACTTTTCACAGCTCTGGAGGCTGAAAGTTCAAGATCAGGGTGCCAGCACAGTCAGGTTCTGGTGAGGGCCTTCTTCTGGGTTGCAGACTGTTAACTTCTTGCATCCTCATATGGCTTAAAGAGGGCAAGAGAGCTCTCTGAAGTCCCTTTTTTTTTTTTTTTTTTTTTTTGAGATGGAGTCTTGCTCTGTCACCAGGCTGGAGTGCAGTGGCACGATCTTGGCTCACTGAAACCTCCGCCTCCTGGTTCAAGTAATTCTCCTCCCTCACCTCCCGAGTAGCTGGGACTATAGGCATCTGCCACCACGCCCAGCTAGTTTTTGTATTTTTAGTAGAGACGGGGTTTTACCTTGTTGGACAGGATGGTCTTGATCTCTTGACCTCGTGATCCTCCTGCCTCGGCCTCCCAAAGTGCTGGGAGTACAGGTGTGAGCCACCACACCCAGCCTGGGTCCCTTTTATAAAGGTACTAACTAATATCTTTCATGAAGGCCCTACCCTCATGACCTAATCACCTCTCAGTGCACCACTTCCTAGTACCATCAAATTGGGATTAGATTTCAACGTAGGAGTTTTCAAGGGTATGAAAAGTTGATAAAAAGTTCAAGGATATGCAGTTGATAACAATCAGGTTTTTTCATTCTTCCTAGAGATTAAGTGACATTGACAGAGCAGATGGACAGCCCTGCTGACTTCTTGCTAGTGGTTCATCTTGGGCAATTTACTCTGTGCCTCAATTTCTTCCCCTATAGAAAGATTAATAGTTAATTAGTAGCTAATTAATAACTAATTAATAGCTACCTCTCAGAGTCCTCATAGGACTAAATAAGAAACTACACACCTAGTACTTAGAATGGTCCTTGTCACCACAAAATAACACTCTTACCTTAGCACTAGAAACAGAATTCGACCAAGCGCTGTGGCTCATGCCTGTAATCCCAGCACTTTGGAAGGCCAAGGTGGGCAGATCACTTGAGGTCAGGAGTTAGAGGCCAGCCTGGCCGACATGGCAAAACACAGTCTCTACTGAAAATATAAAAATTAGCTGGGCATAGTGGTGTGTACCTATAATTCTAGCTGCTTGTGAGGCTGAGGCAGGAGAAGCACTTGAACCCAGGAGGCGGAGGTTGCAGTGAGCCAAGGTCGCGCCACTGCACTTCAGCCTGGGTAACAGAGTGTGAGATTGGATCTCACAAAAACAAAACAAAAAAAAAAAAAACAGGCCAGGCGAGGTGGCTCACGCTTGTAATCCCAGCACTTTGGGATGCCAAGGGGGATGGATTACCTGAGGTCAGCAGTTTGAGACCAGCCTGACCAACATAGTAAAACTCCATCTCTACTAAATATACAAAATTAGCCAGGCTTGGTGGCACATGCCCGTAATCCCAGCTACCTGGGAGGCAGAGGTTGCAGTGGGCCAAGATCCTCCCATTGTACTCCAGCCTGGGTTACAAGGAGCGAAACTCCACCTCAAAAAATAAAAAATAAAAAAATATGGCCAGGAGCTGTGGCTGATGCCTGTAATCCCAGCACTTTGGAAGTCCGAGGTGGGCAGATCACCTGAGGTCAGAAGTTTGAGACTAGCCTGGCTAACAGCATGGTTGACTAAAAACACAAAAATTAGCTGGGCATGGTGGTGGGTGCCTGTAATCCCAGCTACTCAGGAGGCTGAGGCAGGAGAATCACCTGAACCTGGGAGGCAGTGTTTGCAGTGAGCTGAGATCATGCCATTGCACTCAGCCTGGGGGACAGAGTGAGACTCCATCTCTAAATAAATAAATAAAAACAGACAAAATTAATGATATATTTTAGCTAATTCAGTATATCCTAAACGTTGGCCGGGGATGTTGGCTTACACCTGTAATCCCAGCACTTTGGGAGGCCCAGGCAGGCAGATCACCAGGTCAGGAGATTCAGATCAGTAGCTGGGATCACAGGCATGCACCACCACGCCCAGCTAATTTTTGTATTTTTAGTAGAGATGGGGTTTCGCCATGTTGGCCAGGCTAGTCTCTGAACTCCTGCCCTCAAGTGATCTACCCTCCTCGGCCTCCCAAAGTGCTGGGGTTGCAGGCGTGAGCCACCATGCCTGGCCCAACTTGGCCTATTGAACAACCTGAAAGTCATTCCCAGCGACTGGAGCTGAGAAAGGAGGAAACACGTAAAATTAATGTTAATGATATATTTTATCTAATTCAGTATATCCTAAATGTTGGATTTTTTTCATGATTCTCATTAGAGGGTCTCATTATGGATCCTCTAATGAGATCATTGATCTGTAATGAGATCATGAAAAATCACTGGGATTTATTCTGGTGTCATGAAGGTTTTATGCAGGACAGTAACCCAGACCATGCCCCTGCTCTTAAAAACAGCACTGCTGTGGCCGGGTGTGGTGGTTTACGCCTGTAATCCCAGCACTTTGGGAGGTGGAGGCGGGAGGATCACAAGGTCAAGAGATCAAGACCGTCCTGGCCAACACGGTGAAACCCTGTTTCTACTAAAAAATACAAAAATTAGCTGGGTATGGTTGCGCACGCCTGTAGCCTCAGCTACTTGGGAGTCTGAGGCAGGAGAATTGCTTGAACCCGGGAGGCGGAGGTTGCAGTGAGCTGAGATTGCACCACTGCACTCCAGCCTGGCGCCTGGCGACAGAACGAGATTCTGTCTCAAAAACAAAACAAAACAATAAAAACAGCATTGCAGCTGGGCATCCACTGAATGGGCAACCAAATGTCCATCAATAGGGGACTGGTTAAGTAAATTACACACAGTCCTACAACGGAATATTATGTAGCCACAGAAAAGATCCAGGAAGCTCAGATGTACTGATATGAAATAGCCTACAGGATCTGAAAAAAATGACACTGAACAATGTATGTCACATGGTCATTTGTGGAAAAAAGTGGGATACAGTATGTTTATAAGATACTTATACAGGCTGGCCACAGTAGCTCATGCCTGTAATACCAGCACTTTAGGAGGCTGAGGTAGGAGGATCACCTGAGGTCAGGAGTTCGAGAACAGCCTGACCAACATGGAGAAACCCCATCTCTACTAAAAATACAAAATTAGACAAGCATAGTGGCACATTCCTGTAATCCCAGCTACTTGGGAGGCTGAGGCAGTAGAATCGCTTGAACCTGGGAGGCGGAGGTTGCAGTGAGCTGAGATCACGCCATTGCACTCCAGCCTGGGCAACAAGAGAGAAATTCTTACACAAGGCCAGTATGGTGGCTTATGCTTGTAACCCCAACACTTTGAGAGGTCAAGGCGGGTGGATCGCTTGAGCTCAGGAGTTCCAGACCAGCCTGGGCAACAAGGTAAAACCCCGTCTCTACAAAAAATACAAAAAAAATTAGTCGGGCCGGGCGCAGTGGCTCAAGCCTGTAATCCCAGCACTGTGGGAGGCCGAGGCGGGTGGATCACGAGGTCAAGAGATCGAGACCATCCTGGTCAACATGGTGAAACCCCGTCTCTACTAAAAATACAAAAAATTAGCTGGGCATGGTGGCGTGTGCCTATAATCCCAGCGACTCAGGAGGCTGAGGCAGGAGAATTGCCTGAACCCGGGAGGCGGAGGTTGCGGTGAGCCGAGATCGCGCCATTGCACTCCAGCCTGGGTAACAAGAGCGAAACTCCGTCTCAAAAAAAAAAAAAAAAAAAAAAATTAGTCGAGCATGGTGGTGGGTGCCTGTAGTCCCAGCTGCTTGGGAGACTGAGGTAGGAGGATCACTTGAGCCCAGGAGGTGGAGGATGCAGTGAGCTGAGACTGTGCCACTGTACTCCAGCCTGGAGGACAGGGTGAGATCCTGTCTCAAAAAAAAAAAGATACTGATAAAGTTGAGACAACTCTGGAAGAAAGCATGCCACCAGTGTCATCTGACTAGGGGTGGGGCTGGGGGAATAAGGTGGCCGGGAACCAGGAGTAGGAAGGAGAGTTCACTAAGTACTCTTCTGCATATTTTGAATTTTTTTGTGGTGGTGGGGACGGAGTCTCCCTTTGTCGCCCAGGCTATGCTGCAATGGCACAATCTTGGCTCACTTCAACCTCCATATTCTGGGTTCAAGCAATTCTCCTGCCTCAGCCTCCAGAGTAGCTGGGATTATAGGCACACACCATCATGCCCAACTATTTTTTTTTTTTTTTTTTTTAGTAGAGATGGAGTTTCATCATGTTGGCCAGGCTGGTATCAAACTCCTGACTTCAAGTGATCTGCCCACCTCGGCCTCCCAAAGTGCTGGGATTACAGGTATGAGTCACAGAGCTCGGCCTACATATGTAACTTAATCTATTGCTAAAATAAATTAATATTTTAAAAAATAGGCCAGGTGTGGCAACAGAGTGAGACTCCATCTCAAAAAATAAACAAATAAAATAAAAATAAAAAAATAAAAGTACATTTTAAAAAATGACACTACTGGCTGGCTGTGGTGGCTAGTACCCATAGTCTCAGAGCTTTGGGGAACCAGGCGGGAGGATCACTTGAGTTCAGGAAAACAGCCCATCTCTACAAAACGTTAAAAAATTATCCAGTTGTAGTTGTGTCAACCTGTAGTCCTAGGTACTTGGGATGTTGAGGAGGGAGGATTGCTTGAGCTCAGGAGTTGGAGGCTGCAGTGAGCCATGATCACACCATGGCATTCCAGCCTGGACAACAGAGCAAGTCCAGTTTCAAAAGAGAAAGAAAGAAGGGAAGGAAGGAAGGAAGGTAGGAAAGAAGGAAGGAGAAGGAGGAAGAAGAGGAGAAGAAGGAGGAAGGAAGGAAGGAAGGAAGGAAGGAAGGAAGGAAGGAAGGAGGGAGAAGGAGGAGGAAGAGGAGAAGGAGGAAGGAAGGAAGGAAAGGGAAGGAAGGAAAGAGAAAGAGAGAGAAAGAAAAGAGGGAGGGAGGGAGGGAGGAAGAAAGGGAGGGAGGGAGAAAAGAAGAAAAGAAAAGAAAAGAAAAGAAGACACTACAGACACTAACAAGAGGAGCCTCAGCTGCTCAAGAGTGACTCAACTGAGACTTGAAAAATCTTTCCTGAGAAAGAGCTAACCCTGGCCTGATTTTTTGCGAAAGGGAGGCTGCGGGAAGAGCATTCTGGAAGGAGGGGCTGGTATTTGGAAAGGTGTGCCGAGGGCCCCAGAATAGGGGTAGTAAGACGGAAAGTTTTCAGTCTCCCGCTGCTTATCTCAAGGAGGAGCCTCATGGCTCAGAGGGTGGGTCCTAGCAAGCACTTCAGCCCTCTGGGAGAAGCCCCTGGTGTCCAGGAATCCCAAGACAGGCAAGGCCTGTCCCAGTTCTGGTTGGGCGCCGTGACTCACGCCTATAATCCCAGTACCTTGGGAGGCAGAGGTGGATGGGTCACTTGAGCTCAGGAGGTCGAGACCAGTCTGGGCAACATGGTGAAACCCTGTCTCTACCAAAAATATAAAAAATGAGCTGGGTGTGGTGGTGGGTGCCTATTGTCCCAGCTACTCGGGAGGCGGAGGTGGGAGTATCACTTGAGCTCAGGAGGCAGAGGGTGCAGTCAGCTGAGATTGCACCACTGCACTCCAGCCTAGGTGACAGAGTGAGACCCCATCTCAAAAAAAAAAAAAAAAAAAAAAATCCAAGTTCTGTCTGCCACCTGTACAGTCTTAGGCATGATGCCTCACCTTTCACCTTTCTGAGCCTCACTTTTCTTATCAGTAAAATGGGAATGAGGTTCTACAGGTGTGATACTTAGTAGCTGTGTGGTCTGAAGCAAGTGGCTTGACCTCTCTGAGCCTCAATTGCCTTATTTGTAAATCCGGTTAATAAAACATAGACATAGATATAGATATAGATATAGATATGCCTTCTATGGCTGTTATGTGGATTTAACAACAAAAATTAAAATGCATGAAGAGGGCTGAGAAATTGTAGTTATTCACAACATCAAAGAACTGAGGTGAGACTTTAGGGCTAAGAGGGAAAGGGACAGGTTTGGCGATTGATTCAGCACTGAACTGAGTTGTGAGTTTAATAATAATTACAGGCCGGGCGCGGTGGCTCAAGCCTGTAATCCCAGCACTTTGGGAGGTCGAGGCGGGTGGATCACGAGGTCAAGAGATCGAGACCATCCTGGTCAACATGGTGAAACCCCGTCTCTACTAAAAAAAATACAAAACATTAGCTGGGCATGGTGGTGCGTGCCTGTAATCCCAGCTAGCCAGGAGGCTGAGGCAGGAGAATTGCCTGAACCCAGGAGGCGGAGGTTGCAGTGAGTCGAGATTGTGCCACTGGACTCCAGCCTGGGCAACAGAGAGAGACTCTGTCACAAAAAAAAAAAAAAAAAAAAGCTGGGAGTGGTGGCTCACCCCTGTAATCCCAAAACTTTAGGATGCCAAGATTGGTGGATCACTTGAGGTCAGGAGCTCGAGACCAGCCTGACCAACATGGTGAAACCCCATCTCTACTAAACTACAAAATTAGCTGTGTGTGGTGGCACATGCCTGTGATCCCACCTACTTGGGAGGCTAAGGCAGGAGAATCGCCTGAACCCAAGAAGCAGTGGTTGCAGCTGCCTGGGTGACAGAGCAAAGCTCCATCTCAAAAAATAAAATACAAAAGGCGGCCAGATTTGGTGGCTCACGCCTGTAATCCCAGCGCTTTGGGAGGCTGAGGCAGGTGGATCACAAGGTCAGGAGTTGGATACCAGCCTGGCCAATATGGTGAAACCCCATCTCTACTAAAAATACAAAAATTAGCTGGGCATGGTAGCAGGTGCCTGTAGTCCCAGCTACTCAGGAGGCTGAATCAGAATTGCTTAAACCCGGGAGGCAAAGGTTGCAGTGAGCCAAGATTGAGCCACTGCACTACAGCCTGGGCAACAGAACGAGATTGTCTCAAAAAAAAAAAATTTTTTTTTTAATAAATAAAAAAGGACAGGCCCAGTGGCTGATGCCTGTAATCCCAGCACTTTGGGAGGCCAAGATGGGCAGATCACCTGAGGTCAGGAGTTTGAGACCAGCCTGGCCAACATGGCGAAACCCCGCGTCTACTAAAAATACAAAAAATTAGCTAGGCCTGGTGGCCACTGTGATCTCAGCTACTCTGGAGGCTGAGGCTGGAGAATTGCTTGAACCCAGGAGGTGGTGGTTGCAGTGAGCCAAGACTGTGTCACTGCACTCCAGCCTGGGAAACAGAGTGAGACTTAGTCTCAAAAAAAAAAAAAAAAAAAAAAAAAGAAAAGAAAAGAAAAGAAAAAGAAAGGCCACACATTCCCGGCTCCAGGCGCCAGCCAGTGCTGTTACTGCTACTAAAATTCCATCCTGCCCTTTGTCCTGGTTAATGCCTCTCTCCTCCTTCAGTTCACAGCTCAGCTACCCCCTTCTTCAGGAAGCCCTCCCTGACAACCACCCATGCTTAGCAAGTCAGTCCCCCAACAACTCCACCCCCACTAAAGTACTTAACTCTGAATCAGGCACCAAAAGCAGCAGTTTTCCTGTACCATCTGGCTCACTACTCACCACATCTCTCTGGAGGTGGATCTCATCCTTGGTGAAACATCAGAAGCTTCAACACACATTTTTTTTGCCCTGACCCATTCGTCAGAAATTCTGATTTAGGGCTGGGCACGGTGGCTCACGCCTGGAATCCCAGCACTTTGGGAGGCTGAAGCAGGTGGATCACCTGAGGTTGGGATTTCAAGACCAGCCTGACCAACATGGAGAAACCGTGTCTCTACTAAAAATGCAAAATTAGCTGGGCATGGTGGTGCATGCCTGTAATCCCAGCTACTCAAGAGGCTGAGATAGGAGAACTGCTCGAACCCAGGAGGCGGAGGTTGTGGTGAGCTGAGATCGAGCCATTGCACTCCAGCGTGGGCAACAAGAGCAAGACTCGTCTCAAAAAAAAAAAAAAAAAAGGAAGAAAGAAAGAAATTCTGATGTAATGGGTCTGGAATGCAGCCAGGGCACAGGGATTTTTGTAAAGCTCCTCAGGTGGCTTTCATAGGCACACAGCCAAGGTGGAGACCTACCGACCTCTGAGATAGGATCAGAGCTCTCTTTGTATTGTTTTGTTTTTCGAGAGGGAGTCTTGCTCTTGTTGCCCAGGCTGAAGCGCAATGGTGTGATCTCGGCTCACTGCAACCTCCACCTCTCGTGTTCAAGTGATTCTCCTGCCTCAGCCTCCCAAGCAGCTAGGATTACAGACACCTGCCACCATGCCTGGCTAATTTTTGTATTTTTAGTAGAGACGGGGTTTCACCACGTTAGTCAGGCTGGTCTCGAACTCCTGACCTCAGGCGATCGGCCTGCCTCGGCCTCCCAAAGTGCTGGGATTACAGGCGTGAGCCACAGCGCCTGGCCTTTTTTTTTTTCTCCTCCCATCCAGGGACACTGAGGCCCAAGAAGGTAGGTGAGTGGCCTATCATCATGCAAGTAGAGAATAACAAAGCAAGGTCTTGAACCCAACTAGTCTGGCTTCAAAGTTTCATGAGGAAAATAAAAAATCAGTTGGCCTCAGTTAATCTCCCCAGCCACTGAGAAACTGTAGAGCTTAGGGCCAGCTCTGTTCTGAGACAGACACTGAGGGCCCCTTGGGCATGGGATATTTTTAACCTAGAAGCTAGTGATTCTTGCAAACATTCTGCAATGCCTGGGACACTGAGCAGATGGTTTAGGGGCCTGTGGGCCCTTTCCCTGCTGAGATAGTCCTTGTAGTGGGGCTCTTCCGTCCCCTTGACCAGTGGGTGGGAGGGTGGGGGGGGTTGGCCCCATGGCGGGTAGGATAGGTGGCTAACGTATCCAAGGATATTCCCACACATGGTGGAGGGGGAGAAAGTGAGTTCTGGATGAGTCCAGATTCCCCCTCCCTCCAAGACATTTTGTCTCACACACCTCAGCCCCTTCTCCCCGCTCTCTGCCTGGAAAACAGCTGGAAGACAAACCTAAGTTGAAGCTGGATTGTACAGCCAGGGGTGCAGGAGAATGGGGCTATGCTCACCCTCCCACTTCTTCCCCTCCCTGACCCGTGACAGCCCCGTGAAAGCTACAGAACAGGGCTGGGCACAGTGGCTCATGCCTGTCATCCCAGCACTTTGGGAGGCAAACGTGGGTGGATCACGATGTCAGGAGTTTGAGACCAGCCTGACCAACATGGTGGAACCCTGTCTCTACTAAAAATATAAAAATTTGGCCGGGCGCGGTGGCTCAAGCCTGTAATCCCAGCACTTTGGGAGGCAGAGGCGGGTGGATCACGAGGTCAAGAGATCGAGACCATCCTGGTCAACATGGTGAAACCCTGTCTCTACTAAAAATACAAAAAATTAGCTGGGCATGGTGGCGTGTGCCTGTAATCCCAGCTACTCAGGAGGCTGAGGCAGGAGAATTGCCTGAACCCAGGAGGCGGAGGTTGC
>NW_022436942.1:78520209-78525637 GCF_009761245.1 Sapajus apella
AAAAAAAAAAAAAAAAAAAAAAAAAAAAAAAAAAATTAGCTAGGCGTGGTGGCACATGCCTGTAATCCCAGCTACTCAGGAGGCTGAGACAGGGGAATCACTTGAACCCGGGAGGTGGAGGTTGTGGTGAGCTGAGATCGCACCACTGCACTCCAGCCTGGGCAACAGAAAGAGACCCCATCTCAAAAAAAAAAAAAAAAAAAAAAAGCTGCAGAACATTTAAAAATGTATACATCAAATGTTCCCGAGATGTCCTCATATGTGGCTTTTGGGGCAAATACATTGGTATAGTCTTAGAGGTGCCAATTTGGGGATGTCCCTTAAAATGCAAAATAAGCATAGCCTTTGAGGAGGCAATTCTACCTATAGAAATTTCCCACAGGCCCAGATCACCTGAGGTCAGGAGTTCAAGACCAGCCTGACCAACATGGCAAAAACCCATCTCTACTAAAAGTACAAAATTAACCAGGTATGGTGGCTCATGCCTGTAATCCCAACACTTTGGGAGGCCGAGGTGGGTGGATCAGAGGTTAGGAGTTCGAGACCAAGCTGACCAATATGGTGAAACCCTGTCTCTACTAAAAATACAAAAATTAGCCAGGTGCATGCCTGTGATTCCAGCTACTCAGAAGGCTGGGGCAGGAGAATTGCTTCAACCCAAGAGGTGGAGGTTGCAGTGAGTCAAGATCGTGCCACTGCACTCCAGCCTGGGGGACAGAGCGAGACTCCATCTCAAAAACGAAAAAAATTTTTAAAAATACAAAATTAGCCAGATGTGGTGGCAGGTACCTGTAATCCCAGCTACTTGGGAGGCTGAAGCAGGAGAATCACTTGAACCCAGGAGGCGGAGGTTGCCGTGAGCCGAGATCATGCCATTGCACTCCAGCCTAGGTAACAAGAGTGAAACTCCTTAGAATTATTCCAAGTTCTCCCTTAAACAAAACAAAACAAAAAAGAATGAAACTCCGTCTCAAAAAAAAAAAAATTTCCCCTAGGCCTACATGGTGGGTCATGCCTATAGCGTCAGCACTTTGGGAGGCCGAGGTGGGCAGATAGCTTGAGCCTAGGAGTTCAAGACCAGCCTGGCCAACATGGTGAAACCCCATCTCTACAAAAAATACAAAAATTAGCCGGACGTGTTGGCACGTGCCTGTAATCCCAGCTACTCAGGAGGCTGAGACAGGAGAATTGATAGAGACTGGGAGGTCGAGGCTGTAGTGAACTGAGATCACACCACTACACTCCAGTCTTGGTAACAGAGCAAGACCCTGTCTCAAGAAGAAAAGAGAAGAAAAGAAAGGAAAGAGGAAATAGAGAGAGAGAGAGAAGGAGAGAGACAGAAGGCCAGAAGGCCAGGCTCTGTGGCTCATGCCTGTAATCTTAGCTCTTAGGGAGACAGAGGCAGGAGGATAGCTTGAGCCCAGGAGTTCAAGACCTGCCTGGGCAATATAGAGAGATCTCATTCTCCACAAAAAGGCAGAAAACAGAAAAGACCCAAAAAAATAAGCATAACTCCCCTCAAAGAGAGAAAGAGAGAAGGAAGGAAGGAAGGAGGGAGGGAAGGAAGGGAAGGAAGGGAGGGAGGAAGGGAAGGAAGGAAAGAGATTTCCCTCCCAAAATACCCCAAGAGTAAGCAAAGATGCCGTAGTGTCAAGCGTATTCAGTATAGCATTGCTTATGGGAAAAACTGGAAACAATTCACATGCGCATTAATGGGGGATTGGTAACCTTGGTAGGTCACATTCACATGGGAAAGAGGGGAATTAGGTGCTGGCATGGCAATTGTGTCCACAATGTATTGTTTAGCAGAAAGAAAAAGGAAGTCATAGAACTGTATGTAGAGCATAATCCAATTTTTGTTAATAATTTGTGTTGACCTATGAGTAGAACATTTTGGAGGAATAATCTCACCTACCTGTGGCTATCCCCTTGGAGTCAAGGTGAGATTATTGTGGGAGTGTTTGACTGTCACCGTTTCATGTGTGTATTTGAATTTTATATACAAACATGCAGTCATTTTTATATCCACAAAAAAGCATTTAGGTTGCAAAACAGAAAACAGTAACATGTAAAAATCACATGGAACCCTCCCTCCCCTCCTTGCCCTGAAAAATAAAGCAAAAAAAAGGGATCCACTTTAATATGGTTAATTTTATGTTATGTAAATTTTGCCTAAATTTTTTTGTTTCCTTTTTCATTGTAGGGGGTTTTGAGACAGTGCTGGAAATAGGTGTTGGAAATAGATGCTCGGTGCCACAAAGAAAATTAGCACTGAGACAAAGGATCTTTCAGCAACACAACTTTTACTTCCTGGACTGCAGGAAGGGTACTTTCACTAGCCATCTTGCCACAAGACTACAAAGAATAAAGCAACACACACAAATTTATCCCTTACGCATTTGGGGTCATCCTTACCGCTATGTCTGATCTCTGTTGATTGGAGCCAAACCTCACAATCTAAACTAAAACCCGACTGACTAACAGCTTAAAACTTTTCTTTTTTTTTTTTGAGACGGAGTTTCACTCTTGTTACCCAGGCTGGAGTGCAACAGCACGATCTCAGCTCACCACAACCTCCGCCTCCTGGGTTCAGGCAATTCTCCTGCCTCAACCTCCTGAGTAGCTGGGATTACAGGCACGCACCACCATGCCCAGCTAATGTTTTGTATTTTTTTTTAGTAGAGATGGGGTTTCACCATGTTGACCAGGGTGGTCTCGATCTCTTGACCTCGTGATGCACCCGCCTTGGCCTCCCAAAGTGCTGGGATTACAGGCTTGAGCCACCGCGCCTGGCCCAGCTTAAAACTTTTCTAAACAGGTAGAAGCAATGGAGAGCTGGGACATGCCTGTGAGCACGTCCCAGCTCTCCATATCACGTCCAGCACAGATATCTTGGTTAAAGTACAAAGACATAGAATGTACTATGTGCCTGTAAGCATGGCATGTCTAACAGCTACATAGGATGGGGCTTAACAAAGAGTTATTAGCACACTTATACTTTAACAAGAAAGGAAACTTTAAAAAGGAACTTTTCTACTTCCCACAGCCAGAATCTCACTCTGTTGCCCAGGCTGGAGTGTAGTGGCACCATCTCAGCTCACTGCAAACTCCACCTCCTCGGCTCAAACAACCCTCGTGCCTCTGCCTCCTGAGTAGCTATGATTACAGGCACTTACTAACACGACCAGCTAATTTTTATTTATTTTATTTTTTTACTATTTATTTATTTATTTGATGGAGTTTCACTCTTGTTACCCAGGCTGGAGTGCAATGGCGCGATCTCGGCTCACCGCAACCTCCGCCTCCTGGGTTCAGGCAATTCTCCTGCCTCAGCCTCCTGAGTAGCTGGGATTACAGGCACACGCCACCATGCCCAGCTAATTTTTTGTATTTTTAGTAGAGACAGGGTTTCACCATGTTGACCAGGATGGTCTTGATCTCTTGACCTCATGATCCACCCGCCTCGGCCTCCCAAAGTGCTGGGATTACAGGCTTGAGCCACCGCGCCCGGCTGGCGACCAGCTAATTCTTAAATTTTTCCAGGCACAATGGTTCATGCCCGTAATCTCAGCACTTTGGGAGACCAAGGCAGGTGGATGGCTTGAGCCCTGGAGTTTGAGACTAGCTTGGGCAATATGTAAAACCCGCTTCTCAACAACAACAACAACAAAAAGAAATAAAATTAGTCAAGCATGGTGCCACATGCCTGTAGTTCCATCTACTCAGGAGGCTGAGGTGGGAGGATCACTTGAGCCTGGGAGGTGGAGTTTACAATGAGCCGAGACTGCACCACTGCACTCCAGCTGAGGTGACAGAGCAAGATCCTGCTGTCTCCAAAAACAACAACAACAACAATAAAAAAGAGTCTCATTTTTTTCTTTTTTTGTCTCACCAGGTGTGGTGACTCATGCCTATAATCCCAGTACTTTCGGAGGCTGAGGCAGGCAGATCTCCTGAGGTCGGAGTTCGAGACCAGCCTGATCAACATCGAGAAACCCCGTCTCTACTAAAAATACAAAATTAGCTGGGTGTGGTGGTGGGCTCCTGTAATCCCAGCTACTCTGGAGGCTGAGGCAGTAGAATCGCTTGAACCTGGGAGGCGGAGGTTGCGGTGAGCTGAGATGGAAGCCATTGCACTCCAGCCTAGGCAACAAGAGTGAAACTCCGTTCCCTCCCCGACTCCAAAAAAAGACAGGGGCGTCCCAGTGTTGCCCAGGCGAGTCTTGAACTCCTGGGCTCAAGAGATCCTCCTGCCTTGGCCTCCCAAAGTGCTGGGATTACAGGCGTGAGCCATGATTCTCGGCCAAGAACCCATCTCTAATAAAAAATACATAGTAAACAGTAAGCCAAGTTTTCCACTAGAGTGTGATCATGCTAATGAGACAGTGCTACAGTTCTCTTGCTGTTCAAGCTGTGGACCCTGGACCAGCACCTGGGAACTTATAGAAATGCAGAATCTTAGGTTCCATCCCAGACCTCCTGGATCAGAATCTCTGTGAATGGGGATTTGATGTGTCTTAAGAAATTCTCAAGCTTATTTTCATGCATGTCAAAATTTAAGAAATCGTTGTAGTTTGATCTTGAAAGGACATCATGCACTATTCTTTTCATGTTATTTCCAAGTTTTTGATTTTTTTTTTTTGAGATGGAGTCTTGCTCTGTCGCTGAGGCTGGAGTGCAATGGCATGGTCTAGGCTCACTGCAACCTCCACCTCCTGGGTTCGTTCAAGCAATTCTCCTGCCTCACCCTCTCGACGACTAGCTGGAATTACAGGTGCCCGCCACCACGCCTGGCTAATTTTTTTTTTTTTTTTTTGAGACGGAGTTTCGCTCTCGTTACCCAGGCTGGAGTGCAATGGCAAGATCTCTGCTCACCGCAACCTCCGCCTCCTGGGTTCAGGCAATTCTCCTGCCTCAGCCTCCTGAGTAGCTGGGATTACAGGCACGCGCCACCATGCCCAGCTGATTTTTTGTATTTTTAGTAGAGACGGGGTTTCACCATGTTGACCAGGATGGTCTCGATCTCTTGACCTTGTGATCCACCCGCCTCGGCCTCCCAAAGTGCTGGGATTACAGGCTTGAGCCACCACGCCCGACCCTAATTTTTTTTGTATTTTTAGTAGAGAAGAGGTTTCACCATGTTGGCTAGGCTTGTCTCGAACTCCTGACCTCATGACCCGCCCGCTTTGACCTTCCAAAGTGCTGGGATTACAGGCATGACCCACCATGCCCGGCCATTTTTGTTTTTTTTCTTTTGAGATGGAGTCTCACTTACCTTCAAGTCTTCACTTGCCTTCTCATCCCTACTCTGGTCCTTTTTTTTTTTTTTTTTTTTTTTTTTAGACGGAGATTGCTATTCCTTTCCCCGGTTGGTTGGAAATGGTTCGATTGCGGGTCACCGCAACCCCCCCCTCCTGGGTTCATGCAG
>NW_022436942.1:78525737-78532441 GCF_009761245.1 Sapajus apella
GCAATGGCGCGATCTCGGCTCACCGCAACCTCCGCCTCCTGGGTTCAGGCAATTCTCCTGCCTCAGCCTCCTGAGTAGCTGGGACTACAGGCACGCGCCACCATGCCCAGCAAATTTTTTGTAGTTTTAGTTTCACCATGTTGACCAGGGTGGTCTCGATCTCTTGACCTCGTGATCCACCCGCCTCAGCCTCCCAAAGTGCTGGGATTACAGGCTTGAGCCACCGTGCCCGGCCCCTACTCTGGTCCTTTAACTGTCAGTGCATTGTAAATTCCTCTCCAAAGTTTTGTTTCATTTTTTGTTTTTTTTTTGTTTTTTGTTTGCTGGAGACAGTGTCATGGCTCACTGCAGCCTCTACCTCTGCAGCTCAAGCAATCCTCCCACCTCAGCCTCCCAAGCAGCTGGGACTACAGACGCTTGCCACCATGCCCGGCTAATTTTTGAATTTTTTGTAGAGACTGGGTTTCCTCATGTTGTCCTGGCTGGTCTGAAATTCCTGGGCTCAAGTGATCCGCCCACCTCAACCTCTCAAAGTGCTGGGACTGCAGGCATGAGCCACGGTGCCCAGCCTCCAAAGTGACTTTGCAAACATATGCCTCCGAGAGTTAAGGCAAAGTATGAGTTTCTGTTCCCAGGCTGGGCACGGTGACTCACGCCTGTAATCCCAGCACATTGGGAGACCGAGGCCGGCTGATCATGAGGTCAGGAGATCCAGACCACCCTGGCTAACATGGTGAATCCCCATTGCTACTAAAAATACAAAAAAAAAAAAAAAAAAAAAAATAGCCAGCATGGTGACATGCACCTGTAGTCCTAGCTACTCAGGAGGCTGAGGCAGGAGAATCACTTGAACCTGGGAGGCAGAGGTTGCAGCGAGCTGAGATCGTACCACTGCACTCCAGCCTGGGCAACAGTGATACTACATAGAAGGAAGGAAGGAAGGAAGGAAGGAAGGAAGGAGGGAGGGAGGGAGGAAGGGAGGGAGGGAGGGAGGGAGGGAAGGAAGGAAGGAGAGAGAAAGAAAGAAAGAGAGAGAGAGAGAAAGAAAAGAAAAGAAAAGAAAAGAAAAAAAGGCAGTGGATTGAGAACCCAGCTCTGAGGATTGCTTGAGCCTAGGAGTTTGAGGCTGCAGTGAGCTTTGCTTGCACCATTACACTCTAGCTGTGTAGTGCAAGTGAGTGGAGTGACAGATTGAGACCCCATATCTAAAGAAAAAAAAGGGGGGAACTCAGCTCTATTGAATTCCAACCTGATGCTAGGTAAATGGAGATAATTATGATGTTTAGACTCCCAGGGCATCATCTGACTTTCTGATCAATATAAAATTTGCCATGGGTGGCAGTACTCATCTTTTATTTCCTCCATGCTTGAACTGACACCCAAATGGGCCATCTCAGCAACCAATTGAGACTGAAAAATGACTGGAGTGTATTTTTAGACTTAGTTAAGGCTTCTTCTTTTTTTTTTTTTTTTTTTTTTAAGATGGAGTTTCGCTCTTGTTACCCAGGCTGGAGTGCAATGGCGCGATCTCGGCTCACCGCAACCTCCACCTCCTGGGTTCAGGCAATTCTCCTGCCTCAGCCTCCCGAGTAGCTGGGATTACAGGCACGCGCCACCACGCCCAGCTAATTTTTGTATTTTTAGTAGAGACGGGGTTTCACCATGTTGACCAGGATGGTCTCGATCTCTTGACCTCGTGATCCACCCGCCTCGGCCTCCCAAAGTGCTGGGATTATAGATAGATTTTGAATGTGTTAATGTGTTAGTTTCAGAGTTCCCCTTCTCTTTATGGGAATCTGTGATCTTCAGTGACAAACGAGGTGGACCAATTCGCTAGATGCATGTGAATAAAGGTCAGCGATGACTGGAAACCCAATTCCTACACATAACATGACTCACATTTTGGAAAACGTGGCACAGTATTCACACAAAAACTCAAAACACTCAATTTCTAATAAAACTAAAATGAGAACAAAACTTCCCCGAAACATGGTTACAGAAAAAGAAAACCCAACTCAAAATAAAAACCGTGAAATATTCTCAGCTTTTCTTTAAACCTGAAATAATTCAGTCTCCGTAGAGACTGTCAAAAATTGCCAATGCCGACTATATTTCAAGTCGTCATGGCGGGGTATTGGGAAAAGTTTTCAATTAGCAATAATCGCGCCTCGGATAAACCTCATTGGCTACGATACTGCCACTGCGCAAAGCTGAACGTTTACGGGCCGCACACGCTCCCCCACGGATGATGACTCTTATTTCATTGAGGGTGAGTGCCTGCCAGCGCGTCAGTGGATACGACGTGTTCCCACTCCACCGGCTGTATTTAATGCCCATCTACGTGGGAGGCTTCTTGTTGTTGGAACATCTCGTGTCGAACATTCAGATTTGGGAAACTGTAAGAACATTCGCTTGGGACGCTGGGGAATCTTATGCAAATCAGCGTGACGTCACAGAGATGACAGGGTTGAGACTTGAATTTTGAGCGAGGAGAGTAGGCGGTGAGAAAAGTGAGCCGGAGGGCACAAAGTAACGCTGTGTTCGAGGGTGCAGAAACAGCAGGCAGGGAGAGCTGGGAAAAATTTATAAACGTCTCTGTGACAAAATCAGAATGGAGAACACAGCGGGAGAGCAAGGAAATAGAACAGCCCGGCTGACAAGAAACTTCACAATATCGTCCTATTTACCTTAAGTAGAGATCACGGAAACAGCAACCAGAACCTACTCAAAACCATGCTTACTCGGTGAGGAACCGCAACTAAAAGAATTAGTGATAGTCTATTCTTCCAGTACGAGAAAAATATCAGTCTCCGTAGAGACTGTCAAAAATTGCCAGTGCCGACTATATTGCAAGTCGTCACGGCGGGGTATTGGGAAAAGTTTTCAATTAGCAATAATCGCGCCTCGGATAAACCTCATTGGCTACGATACTGCCACTGCGCAAAGCTAAAGAATTTTGGCCGCTGCCCATCATTCCCAATAAGCCCGCTTCCTATTTCACAAAGCTGAGTTTAGGGCCCATGGAAAAATTTTCAATTATTGTTTCTTTGAAAATTATGCCATCATAGGAATATGTTTTTAAACTACGTAGGTAGTTTCTACATATTTTTGCTGATTTCACTTAACTAGGTTTTGGTGGATATGAAGCAAAGCATTATGGGAGGAACATGCTAATAGACTTAATTCAGAGATTGCACGGGACTGTTGAGAGAAAAGGGATTTAAGTCAGGGTTCTGTTCACTTGGCTCCAGATTCAGTGTAACTGACTTCTCCAAAGACAATTATTGTTTTGTCTTTTTTTTTTAACTTGTGGCAAAGTAAACATACAATGTATCATTTTAACCTTTAAGTGTAAATTCACCGGCATAGAATATATATTCTCATTGTGCAACCATCACCACCACTGATCTCCACAACTTTATCTTCCATGCCCACGGGTGGAAATTGGGACTGTACCCATTAAACTCTTACCCCCTCTTCCCTTCTCCTCCCAGCCCGTGGCAACCTCTTTTCGACTTTGTATCTCTATGAGTCTGTGGGCACTTTATATATATATATAAATGGAATCATACAATATTTGACCTTTGGGGTCACTCTTATTTCATTTAGAATAATGTTTTTAAGGTTCATCCATGTTGTAGCATGTCAGGATTTCATTACTTTTATGGCTGAATAATATTTCATTGTATGAGATTTTATGTTTTTTTTTTTTTTTTGAGATGGAGTTTTTGTTCTTGTTGCCTAGGCTGGAGTGCACTGGCGTGATTTCGGCTCACTGCAGCCTCTGTCTCTCGGATTCAAGCGATTTGCCTGCCTCAGTCTCCCAAGTAGCTGGGATTACCTGCCTAATTTCTTTGTATTTTTAGTAGACAGGATTTCATAAGGTTGGCCAGCATGGCCTCAAACTCCTGACCTCAGGTGATCTGCCCAGGTCGGCCTCCCAAAGTGCTGGGATTACAAGTGTGAGCCACCGTAACTGGCCTATTCATTCTTTTTTTTTTTTTTTTTTTGATATGAAGTTTCACTCCTGTTGCCTAGGCAATGCTGCTATTGGTATGCACAGGCGTCAGTTTAAGTTCCTGTTTGCTATTCCTTGGGGCATATACCTAGAAGTAAAATTGCTGGATCATATGTTAATTCAGAAGGTTTTCTTGGCTGGGCACGGTGGCCCATGCCTGTAATGCCAGCACTTTGGGAGGCTGAGACAGGCAGATCACCCCGTCTCTACTAAAATACAAAAAATTAGCTGGGCGTGGTGGCGTGCGCCTGTAGTCCCAGCTACGGGGGAGGCCGAGGCCGGGGAATCACTTGAACCCATGAAGCGGAGAT
This sequence comes from Sapajus apella, assembly GCF_009761245.1. Classification (NCBI taxonomy): domain Eukaryota; kingdom Metazoa; phylum Chordata; class Mammalia; order Primates; family Cebidae; genus Sapajus; species Sapajus apella. Next base: position 78,530,067 of record NW_022436942.1, read on the forward strand.
TGCAGTGAGCTGAGGCGAGATTGCACCACCGCACTGTAGCCTGGCGACAGAGCGACACTCCATTTCTACAAAAAAAAAAAAAAAAAAAAAAAAAGGAATTAAAGTGGCTGGGCACAGTGGACCACGCCTGTAATCCCAGCACTTTGGGAGGCTGAGGCAGGTGTATCACCTGAGATCAGGAGTTCAAAACCGGCCTGGCTAATATGATGAAACCCTATCTCTACTAAAAGTATAAAAATTAGCTGGGTGTGGTGGCAGGTGCCTATAATCCTAGCTACTCCAGAGGCTGAGGCAGGAGAATAGCTTCATTCAAGGAGGGGGAGGCTTCAGTGAGCCAAGATGGAGCCACTGCACTCCAGCCTGGCAACAGAGCGAGACTGTCTCAAATTTAAAAAGAAAAAAAGGGCCGGGCGCGGTGGCTCAAGCCTGTAATCCCAGCACTGTGGGAGGCCGAGGCGGGTGGATCATGAGGTCAAGAGATCGAGACCATCCTGGTCAACATGGTGAAACCCCGTCTCTACTAAAAATACAAAACATTAGCTGGGCATGGTGGTGCGTGCCTGTAATCCCAGTGACTCAGGAGGCTGGGGCAGGAGAATTGCCTGAACCCGGGAGGCGGAGGTTGCGGTGAGCCGAGATCGCGCCATTGCACTCCAGCCTGGGTAACAAGAGCGAAACTCCATCTCAAAAATAAATAAATAAATAAATAAATAAATAAAAAGAAAAAAAGAATTAAAGTTAGTTTTACTTACAAGTCTTACTGAGGATTATAGACCAAGGACTATTGAATGGGAAGTTCCATCAGACTGGTCCAACACAGAATTTCAGCCTACTTACATACAAGTGGTGAGTGTTCAGTACCTGCGAAATCACATTAAACTTGCTTGAAAGTTACATTAAAGCACAATCACATCAAGGTTTGGGTGCAAGAGTATATCTGGTTATAGATTATAGAGATATCATTGCTAACCCCATCAGACATTATCTTGTGCAGGAAAAGGAAAGGAAAGGACTGGGGTCATTTATCTTTCAATGAATATAGCAACTTAGGGAAGAGACATGGAGGACTGTGTGCTCTATCTTGTCTTGTCTTCAAAGCACCTTTCTGGAGAGCTGCATGTTGTCACAGAGTCAGGGGATTTGTGAAAGGATGCTGGCAAGTCGATAAGGAGGCCAGGCGTGGTGGCACACACCTCCCAGCACTTTGGGAGGCCAAGGCGACAGCTTTCCTTGAGTTCAGGAGTTTGAGGGCTACCTCGACCTCCTGAGCAAAAATTGCCTCCCACCTGAACTTCCTGAATAGCTGGGACTAGAGGCACACAACACCACACCCAGCTAATTTTATTTTTTTGTAGTGATCGGGTCTCACTATTTTGCCCAGGCTGCTCTTGAACATTTTGGGCTCAAGTGATCCTCCTGTCTTGGCCTTCCAAAGTGTTGGGATTACAGGTGGGAGCCACTCCTCTTAAAATGGGGGAAGGGAATCCTTAGGTGGTCTTCAAGGCCCCTGCTAGCTGCCATCTTTATGTCCAAAAACACTCACAAATTTACTGACATCTTATTTAGGTTATGCTGTAGAGCAGCGGTTCTGTTGTCTACACATTAGGGACAATTAGGAAATTTGTAGATCAGAATCACTGGGAGTGAGATGCAGGCATTGTGCTGATTAACTTAATAAAAAACCAAGATGATAAATAAAATTGGAGAATCCGCGGGGCGCGGTGGCTTACGCCTGTAATCTCAGCACTTTGGGAGGCCAAAGCGGGTGGATCACCTGAGGTTAGGAGTTCAAGACTAGCCTGGCCAAGATGGTGAAACCCCGTCTTAAAAAAAAAAAAAAAATTGGAGAATCCAAGCAAGTTAAGTACATTAGTCCATGTATAATATATTTGGCTTCATATTAACTACAAAAACATTACTTTTTCAGATATTTATGAACATATTTCTTTACAAGTTTAAGGTATTCTGCCAAAAGCAGAGAACCTGATTCTGTCGTTGTGAATGAAAAGGATCATGAACACTGACATTTAGAATGAGTCAAATCTAGGCCGGGCACAGTGGCTCAGGCTTGTTATCCCAGCTGTTTGGGAGGCGGAGGCCAGCGGATCACTTGAGTGACCAGGACTTTGAGACCAGCATGGCTAACATGGTGAAACTCTCTCTACTAAAAACACAAAAACTTAAAAAAAAAAAAAAAAAAAAAAAGTCAAATCTAGATCCATGATTAATGATGTGCTTATTTCTCATTGCATGTCTGTACCAAAACGTCTCATGTGGGTAAAGCATATATAGGCACAGAGAAAAGAAAAAAAGACAAAAAATAAGAAAAAAGATGGCCTGGCACGGTGGCTTACGCCTGTAATCCTAGCACTTTG
>NW_022436942.1:78532541-78549710 GCF_009761245.1 Sapajus apella
ACAAGAGCAAAACTACGTCTCAAAAAAAAAAAGAGAGAGAAAAGAAAAAAAATCATATGTACATCATAAATATATACATCTACTATGTGCCTACAAAAATTGAAAACAAAACAAAACAAAACAAAAGAATCCACGATTAAAAGCTTTTATATAAAGGGAGAACCTCTGACCAGAAAGAGCCGACAGGAGGCGATCCTGGACGATCTGGGGCCGTCAATTGCGAGACGCGGAGGATTGTGGGACTTGTAGTTTTTCTCGCATCACTTAAGCTTTCTGGACTACATGTCCCAAAATGCAAGTGCAATCAGGCAATCCCACTGTGGGTTGTGAGGTGGTCCTGGAACTGTGAGAGGTAAGTGTGTTCTGTGAGGGCTGCGGGTTTCTGAAGTTGTGGATTTCTTGTGAGGGATTCTGTTTCTCCTCTTTGCCCTTGGGGGGACCTGGAAGAGAGCAGCTGTTCCACTGAAGGGCGTTTTCAGCGGGGTTTCCCTGGCCCTTTGGTCTCAGGAAACCGGACTGTGCGTTTGTTTAGCTGTTCACGTGTTGCTGTGGAATGTCAAGAAGGAAGCGGGGTCCTGCTCTCAAATCTGGAAAGCTAAGCATAAAATAATGTTTACATACGGGGTGCATGTCACTAGAGGATTTGTGCATTTTATCAAATAATATGTCAAAGTCTTTTTTTTTAGACGGAGTCTCGCTTCTTTTCCCAGGCTGTAGTGCAAAGGCGCGATCTCGGCTCATTGCAACCTCCGCCTCCCGGGTTCAAGCAATTATCTTGCCTCAGCCTCCCCAGTAGCTGGGATTACAGGCACATGCCACCACTTCTGGCTATTTTTTTTTTTTAATTTTTTGTATTTTTAGTAGAGATAGGGTTTCACCATGTTGGCCAGGGTGGTCTCGAACTCCTGACCTCAAATGATCCACTTGCCTTGGCCTCCCAAAGTGCTAGGATTACATGCGTGAGCCACCGCGCCCAGCCCTCTATTTTTACAGCTAGAAAAGCTGACTGGCAAGGGATCTTGTCTCTCTGCTGTGTCCAAGTAGCAGAGTTTGCAGGGAAGGGTAAACTAAAATGATAAGGGGGAAATGAAAAAATAAAAGGAAGCCAGGCACGGTGGCCCACGTCTATAATCCCAGCACTTTGGGAGACTGGGGCGGGCAGATCACCTGAGTTTGGGAGTTCCGGACCAGCCTGACCAACATGGAGAAGCCCCGTCTCTACTAAAAATACAAAATCAGCGGGGTGTGGTGGCACATTCCTGTAATCCCAGCTACTTGGGAGGCTGAGGCAGGAGAATTGCTTGAACCCGGGAGACAGAGGTTGAGGTGAGCCGAGATCAAGCCATTGCATTCCAGCCTGGGTAACAAGAGCAAAACATCGTCTCAAAAAAATAAAAAGAAAAGAAAAAAGAAAAAAATAAAAGGAGTGTGCGTGTGCTTAATTACATGAACAAAATCAAAACCCTGAAAGGTAGAAAAGGCCGTTGAAGTGTAAATCCCAGCCGGCAGTGCTTGAAAGGCTCCACTGGGTTATTTGTGCCAGCAAGTCCTCCTTTGGACACTGAAAAGGACTTCATCAAAACCTGACCTACTAGGGTCAGGCTCCGAGACTTACGCCTGTAATCCCAGCCCTTTGGGATGCTGAGGTAGATGGATCACTAGAGCTCAGAAGTTCGAGACCAGCCTGGCCAACATGGTGAAACCCCGTCTCTACTAAAAATACAAAAATTAGCCAGGCATGATGGTGCTTGCCTATAGTCCCAGCTACTCGGGAGGCTGAGGCAGGAGAATCACTTGAACCCGGGAGGTGGAGGGTACAGACTCTGTCTCAAAAAAAAAAACAAAAACAAAAAACCATGGCCTGGCGCAGTGGCTTATGCCTATAATCCTAGCACTTTGGGAGCCCAAGTCAGGCAGATCACCTGAGGTCAGGTGATCAAGACCAGCCTGGCCAACATGGTGAAAGTCCGTCTCTACCAAAATACAGAAAAATTAGCTAGGTGTGGTGGTGCACACGTGAAATCCCACTATTTGGGAGGCTGATGCAAGAGAATTGCTTGAACCCAGGAGGTGGAGGTTGCAGTGAGCTGTGATTGCACCACTGCACTCCAGCCTGGGCAACAGAGGGAGATGCTGTCTAAAAAAAAAAAGAGAGAGAGAGAGGGAAAAAAACACCCCAGTTTCTCACATGAGGTTTCTTTTTCTCTAGAATGAAGATGAGCTTTGGGTTGACTTTCAGGTCAGCAAAAGGCCGTGGAATTGCAAACCCCAGCCGGCAGTGCTCAAAAGGCTCCACTGGGTTGTTTGTGCCAGCAAGTCCTCCTTTGGACCCTGAGAAGGTCAAAGAGTTACAGCGTTTCGTCACCCTTTCCAAGAGACTTGTCGTGATGACTGGGGCAGGAATCTCCACCGAGTCGGGAATACCAGACTACAGGTCAGAAAACGTGGGGCTTTATGCCCGCACTGACCGCAGGCCCATCCAACATAGCGATTTTGTCCGGAGTGCCCCAATCCGCCAGCGGTACTGGGCAAGAAGCTTCGTGGGCTGGCCTCAATTCTCCTCCCACCAGCCTAACCCTGCACACTGGGCTTTGAGCACCTGGGAGAAACTTGGAAAGCTGTACTGGTTGGTAACCCAAAATGTGGATGCCCTGCACACAAAGGCGGGGAGTCGGCGTTTGACAGAGCTTCATGGATGCATGCACAGGTGCAGGAGGTGTAGACTGTTTGAACGCAAACACGTGTGTTGTTTTGGGAGAGTAGGGACCTTGGCTGACTTGATCACCACAGTCTTAGACCTTGAGAAGGGATTTCAGAGCAAGTTGTTTATTTTGGAGTTGACTTCTGTCAATTCATTGACGGAATGGGGACATAAAACAGGAAAGAGAGGAAAGCCAAGAAAGGGTGTGTTAATGAGTGGGTTACTGCTTTGGGCACTGGGGTTCAGTCCTGTGAGGACCCTCCAACTGTCTAGGACATGCTGAGGATTGTCTCATTGAAACTTGAGGGCTGGGGCTGGGTGCTGTGGCTCACGCCTCTAATCCCAGCACTTTGGGAGGCTGAGGCGGGCAGATCACTTGAGCTCAGGAGTTTTAGACCAGCTTCAGCCAACATGGTGAAACCCCATCACTACTAAAAATATAAAAATTAGCTGGGTGTGGTGGCACACACCTGTAATCCCAGCTACTTGGGAGGCTGAGGCAGAAAAATCTCTTGAACCTGTGAGGCAGAAGTTGCAGTGAGCCAAGATCACACCACTGCACTCCAGTATGGGCGACAGAGAAGACTCCATGTCAAAAAAAAAAAGGAAAGGAAAGAAAAAAAGAAGTTGAGAGCCGTGCACGATGACTCATGCCTATAATCCTAGCTGAGGCAGGAAGATTGCTTGAGGCCAAGAGTTCAGGACCAACCTGGCCAACATAATGAAATCCTGTCTTTTTTATTTTTTTTCTTTTTCTTGGCAGGCTTAAAACAGAGATCTTGCCTCTATAAAAATAAAGTAAATAAAATAATGGGTTTTTTTTTGAGACAGAATCTCCCTCTGTCACTTAAGCTAGAGTGTACTGGTGCGATCTCAGCTCACTGCAACCTCTGGCTCCTGGGTTCAAGCAGTTCTGCCTCAGCCTCCCAAATAGCTGGGACTATAGCCACCACACCCAGCTAACTTTTGTATTTTTAGTAGAGTCAGGGTTTCACCATATTGGCCAGGCTTGTCTCAAACTCCTGACTTTGTGATCCACCTGCCTTGGCTTCCCAAAGGGCTGGGATTACAGCCCTGAGCCACCTCGCCCAGCCTTTTTTAAAAAAGAAAGTTAAGGCCAGATGTGATGGTTTACGGCTGTAATCCCAGCACTTTGGGAGACCAAGGCCGGCAGATTACCTGAAGTCAGGAGTTCAAGACCAGCCTGGTCAACATGGCAAAACCCCGTCTGTACTAAAAATACAAAAATTGGCTGGGTGTGGTGGCACACACCTCTAATCCCAGCTACTCAGGAGGCTGAGGCAGGAGAATCGCTCGAACCTGGGAGGCAGAGGTTGCAGTGAGCTGAGATCATGCCATTGCATTCCAGGCGACAGAGAGAGACTCTGTCTCAAAAAAGAAAGAAAGAAAGAAAGAAAGTTGAGCAAGCTAGGGTGATTTTTTCTTTTTTCTTTGTGTGTGTGTGTGTGTGTGTGTGTGTGTGTGTGTGTGACAGAATCCAGAATCTCACTCTGTCACACAGGCTGGAGTGCAGTGGTGTGATTACAGCTCACTACAGTCTCAGTCTCCTGGGCTCAAGTGATCCTTTCACCCCAGCCTCCTAAGTAACTGGGACTACAGGCAAACACCAACACACCCAGCTAATTTTTAATTTTATTTTTATTTTTTGTAGAGACAAAGTCTTACCATGTTGCCCAGGTTGGTTTCGAACTCCTGGGCTCATGTGATCCTCCTGCCTTGGCATCTGCAAGTGCTGGGATTATAGGTGTGAGCCACTGTGCTTGGCCTTGAAGCTGGGGTATTTATTCACCATCTTTCATCCCTCATTGGGCTCTAGGGGAATTAACTCCTTAACATTTTGACTCTGCTCCTCCCAAGGAGGCTTCCATGGTCGGAGAACACCCAAGGCAAGAGAGACACAGGAAACTGCTTGTGCACTAGGTGCTGTGGTTCATACCTGTCATCCCAGCAACTCAGGAGGCTGAGACAGGAGGATTGCTTGAGGCCAGGAGATCAAGACCAGCCTGTGTAACACAGCCAGACTCAGTCTCTACAAAAACTTTTTTTTTTTTTTGAGATGGAGTTTTGCTGTGTCGCCCAGGCTGGAGTGCAGTGGCAGGATCTTGGCTCATTGCAACCTCCACCTCCCGGGTTCAAGCAATTCTTCTGCCTTAGCCACCCAAGTAGCTGAAGAAAAGTTTTTTGGTTTTTTTTTTGGGACAGAGTTTCGCTCTTGTTGCCTAGGCTGGAGTGCAATGGTGCAATCTTGGCTCACCAAAACCTCCACCTCCTGGATTCAAGCGATTCTCCTGCCTCAGCCTTCTGAGTAGCTGGGATTACAGGCATGAGTCACCACATCCAGTGAATTTTGTATTTTTAGTAGAAATGGGATTACTCCATGTTGGCCAGGCTGGTCTCAAACTCCTGACCTCAGGTTATCTGCAGACCTCAGCCTCCCAAAGTGCTGGGATTACAGTAGTGAGCCACTGCACTCAGCCAAAAAAATTTTTAAGAAAGGAAACTGGGCTGGGCATGGTGGCTCATGCCTATAATCCCAGTACTTTGGGAGGCTGAGGCAGGCAGATCACTTGAGGTCAGGAGTTCAAGACCAGCCTGACCAACACAGTGAAACCCCGTCTCTATTAAAAAATACAAAAAATTACCTGAGTGTGGTGGTCCACTCCTGTAGTCCCAGATACTTGGGTGACTGAGGCATGAGAATCGCTTGAACCTGAGATGCAAAGGCTATGGTGAGCTGAGATCACGCCACTGCACTCCAGCCTGGGTGACAGAGTGAGACTCCATCTCAATTAAAAAAAAGAAAAGAAAGGAAACTGTTTGCAAGTGGCCTTTAGCATGTTCTGAGGAAGACATGAGCTCATCACCAATAGCATGTGCTATAAACTGCTGGGTCTCCGATGCCTAGGATGCCTAGACACATAGAACACAATGTAGCTAGGCATATAGTCAGAAGTCAATGAATAATGAGGGAACAAATACATGGGAGGGTATCATGCTTGTGGGTCTGGCAATAATTGTAGCTAACTGGAGACTATTTCTTTTCCTTTCTTTTTTTTTTTTTTTGACATGGAGTCTCGCTCTGCAGCCCAGGCTGGAGTGCAGTGGCATGATCTTGGCTCACCACAACCTCTGCCTCCCAGGTTAAAGCAATTCTTGTGCCTCAGTCTCCCAGGGACTACAGGAGTGCACCACCACACTCAGGTAATTTTTTGTATTTTTTGTAGAGACGGAGTATCACTGTGCTGGCCAGTCTGGTCTTGAACTCCTGACCTCGTGATCTGCCTGCCTCAGCCTCCCAAGGTGCTGGGATTACAGGCGTGAGCCACTGTGCCCAGCCTGGAGACTATTTCTTTAAGGCCCGGAGAGGCTTCTCTGAGGACTGAAATCAGTCGGCCAATGGTGAAATATTTACTGGGTGCCTAGAATGTAGGGTGTACATACATTATACTATGAAGCACATTATAACACTATTGTGCTTCTTAGTGGTGTGGAGAGGTCAAAACCAAAGTATAGGCTGAGCACAGAGGCTCACACCTATAATCCCAGCATTTTGGGAGGCTGAGGGGGGGCGGACAATTTGAGCTCAGGAGTTTGAGACCAGCCTGGCCAATATGGGGAAACCCAATCTCTACTAAAAGTACAAAGATTGGCTGGGCGTGGTGGTGCATACCTGTATTTTCAGCTACTCAGGAGGCTGAGGTAGGAGAATCATTTGAGCATTGGTGGCAGAGGTTGCAGTGAGCCGAGATCACACCACTGCACTCCAGCCTGGGAGACAGAAAGATATTGTCTCAAAAACAAAACAACAACAACAACAAAGTATAAAACATGGTCCACTTTATAGGCAAGAACTTTGTAATATTTGGGGGTACATGAAAATAACATAATTGGCTGGGCAGGGTGGCTCACACCTGTAATCCCAGCACTTTGGGGAGGCTGAGGTGGGTGGATCACCTGAGGTCAGGGGTTCAAGACCAGCCTGACAAACATGATGAAACCCCGTCTCTACTAAAAATATAAAATTAGCCGGGCATGGTGGCACATGCCTATAATCCCAGCTACTCAGGAGGCTGAGACAGGAGAATCATTTGAACCTGGGAGGCGGAGGTTGCAGTGAGCCGAAATCGCGCCATTGCACTGCAACCTGGGCAACAAGAGCAAAACTCCTTCTCAAAAACAAAACAAACAAAACCCATAATTAATGATAAGTGACAATGCACGATTGCTAAATAGTGTGGTTCTTGATTTATATGCTGTGCATGTTCAAATACACAAATTTAGTAAAGATTGGATAATCAGTTGAGAAAGCTTTTTTTTTTTTTTTTTTGCTTGTGGGCTCAACCCTCTTCCCAGTCCTGGAGACAAGGGCCAGGCCAGGTTTTCCTTTGCTCTTTTTTTTGGGGGGGAAAGAAAGAAAGAAAGAAAAAGAAAAAAAGAAAGAAAGAAAGGAAAAAAAGAATGAAAGAGAGAAAGAAAGAGTAAGAGAAAGAGGGAGGGAGAACGGGAGTCTTGCTTTGTCGCCCAGGCTAGAATGCAGTCTAAAAACTGGTATTAAAAACCTCTTTTATGCCAATAATTGTGCTTAACAATGGAGACAGGAAGGAATAAGGGAGGAAAAAAGCAAGCAGCCAACCAGTATTTCATTTAAATCTGTGAAATGCTATGCAATTACTGAGGAGTGATTTACTTCCAATTATGTAGTCACTTTTGGAGTAGGTGTGATGTGGTACTGAGAAGAATGTATGTTTTGTGGATTTGGGGTGGAGAGTTCTATAAATGTTTATTAAGTTTACTTGTTCCGGGTCTGAGTTCAAGTCCTGAATATCCTTGTTAATTTTCTGTCTCGATCTGTCTAATATTGACAATGTGATGTTAAAGTCTCCCACTATTATTGTGTGGGAGTCTAAGTCTCTTTATAAGTCATTAATAACTTGCCTTATGTATCTGGGTGCTCCTGTATTGGGTGTGTATATATTTAGGATCGTTAGCTCTTCTTGTTGCATTGATCCTTTTACCATTGTGTAATGTCCTTCTTTGCCTCTTTTGCTCTTTGTTGCTTTAAAGTCTATTTTATCAGAGGCGAGAATTGCAACTCCTGCTTTTTATTTATTTATTTATTTATTTCTCTCCATTTGGTTGGTAAATCTTCCTCCATACCTTTGTTTTCGGTCTTTGTGTATCCTTGCATGTGAGATGTGTCTGGATGCAGCATACTGATGGGTTTTGGCTTTTTATCCAATTTGCCTGTCTGTGTCTTTTGATTAGGGCATTTAGTCGATTTAAATTTAGGATTCGGCCGGGCGCGGTGGCTCAAGCCTGTAATCCCAGCACTTTGGGAGGCCGAGGCGGGTGGATCACGAGGTCAAGAGATCGAGACCATCCTGGTCAACATGGTGAAACCCCGTCTCTACTAAAAATACAAAAAATTAGCTGGGCATGGTGGTGCGTGCCTGTAATCCCAGCTACTCAGGAGGCTGAGGCAGGAGAATTGCCTGAACCCAGGAGGCGGAGGTTGCAGTGAGCCGAGATCACGCCATTGCACTCCAGCCTGGGCAACATGAGTGAAACTCCGTCTCAAAAAAAAAAAAATAAAATAAATAAATAAATAAATAAATAAATAAATTTAGGATTCATATTAATATATGTGAGTTAATACTGCCATCTAATGCTAGCTGGCTGTTTTTTCCCATTAGTTGATGTAGATTCTTCATTATGTTGATGCTCTTTACCTTTTGGTATATTTTTGGAAAGGTTGTTCCTTTCTATGTGTAGTGCTTCTTTCAGAAGCTTTTGTAAAGCAGGCCTGGTGGTGATGAAATCTCTGAGTACTTGCTTGTTCACAAAAGATTTTATTTTTCCTTCACTTATGAAGCTTAGCTTGGCTGGATATGAAATTCTGGGTTGAAAGTTCTTTTCTTTAAGGATGTTAAATATTGGCCCCCACTCTCTTCTGGCTTGTAGGGTTTCTGCTGAGAGATCTGCTGTGAGTCTGATGGGCTTCCCTTTGTGGGTAACCCGACCTTTCTCTCTGGCTGCCCTTAGCATTTTCTCCTTCATTTCAACCCTGGTGAATCTGACAATTATGTGCCTTGGGGTTGCTCTTCTTGAGGAATATCTTTGTGGTGTTCTCTGTATTGCCTGGAGTTGAATATTGTCCTGCCTTGCTAGGTTGGGAAAGTTTTCCGAATAATATCCTGAAGAATATTTTCCAGCTTGGATTCATTCTCTTCATCACATTCAGGTACACCTATCAAATGTAGATTAGGTCTTTTCACATAGTCCCATATTTCTTGGAGACTTTGCTCATTCCTTTTTACGCTTTTTTCTCTAATCTCGTCTTCTCGTTTTATTTCATTGAGTTGGTCTTTGACCTCTGATATCCTTTCTTCTGCTTGGTCAATTCGACTGTTAAAACTTGTGCAATACTTCGTGAAGTTCTCATATTGTGTTTTTCAGCTCCATTAATTCACTTATATTCCTCTCTAAATTATCTATTCTCATTAGCATTTTGTCAAACCTTTTTTCAAGGTTCTTAGTTTCTTTGCATTGGATTAGAATGTGTTCTTTTAGCTCACAGAAGTTTCTTATTATCCACCTTCCGAAGCCTGATTCTGACAATTCATCACACTAATTCTCCATCAGGCCTTCTTTCCTTGCTGATGAGGAGCTGCGATCCCCTGAAGGAGGAGAGGCATTCTGATTTTGGGTGTTTTCAGCCTTTTTGCACTGGTTTCTTCCCATCTTTATGGATTTATCCACCTGTTGTCTGTCCAGCTTGTTGGTGGTAATGTTATTTCTGTTTCTTTGTTTTCCTTCGGCAGATGCCCATCCCCCACAGAGCTGGACCTTCCCGGGTTCAGCTGTGCTTGCTGTGAAACTCTTAACTATAAGCATTTCCAATTGCTGTTTTTTTGTGGGGGTGGGACCAGCTGAGCCCGATCAGCTGGCTCCCCACCTCGGCACCCCTTTTTTATTCTTTTCCTAATTGAACTGTCGATTCCCTCCAAGGTGCCCCAGTCGCCCACCGAAAAGGCACCGGGATCTATGCAATTTCCCGTGCAGCGACTGCGCAGGCTGAAACAGCAGCGCTGAGATTCGTGGTGCTTTTCTGCCCAGGAATCTCCCAGTCTGGCTCCCCGTTTCAGTCCCCTTTTCAATCAGCTGAATGGGCAACACTGCCTTCCCGGAGCTCCAAACACCAACTAAAAGGGCACCCAGTCCCACATACTTCGCACTGAGAACCACTGTGCCCGGATGCTGGCAAAACAGCCGCACCGGCCAAAAGAGTCATGCTGGCGACCCGTGGGGCTCCTCCGCTGGGAATCTCCTGGTCCGTGGGCAACAAAAATTGGTCTGGAAGTCTGGCATCCACTCATTCCCTGCACCTTCACTGGGAGCTGCAATTCTGAGCTGCTGCTAGTCGGCCATCTTGGATCTCTCTCTAAGAAAGGTTGTTTTTTTTTAATTTTTTTTTTTTTTTTTTTTTTTAATAGAGACAGGATCTTGCTGTGTTGTCTAGTCTGGTCTCGAAATCCTGAGCTCAAGCCATCCTCCTGCCTCAGTCTTCCAAAGTGTTGGGATTACAGGTGTAAGCCACCACACCTGGCCCAATAAAGCTTTTTTTTTTCTTTTCTTTTTTTTTTTTTGAGATGGAGTTTCACTTTTGTTGTCCAGGCTGGAGTATGATGGCAGGATCTCGGCTCACTGCAACCTCTGCCTCCCGGGTTCAAAGGATTCTCCTGCCTCAGCCTCCCGAGTAGCTGGGATTATAGGCATGTGCCACCATGCCGGGCTAATTTTGTATTTTTAGTAGAGATGGGGTTTATTCTCCAGGTTGGTCAGGCTGGTCTTGAACTCCCAACCTCAGGTGATCCGCTTTTATGGGCATAGGTGGCTTGAGACTGGCTCAGATTTCTCTAGGCAAAAGGAGGAAACAGGGCTTTCCAGATGAAGGGAAATTGTAGACCCAAGACGACTCTGGCCTGGCCTCTGTAGAGGTTTGGACCTGGAAATTGTAGAAACCAGATTGTCTGGGAAAGTTAGACCCAAATCATGGTTGCATTTGAAAATCAGGCAGTGCAGTTGGGTCGGTTGTGAGACACCAAAGGGGTTTATTAGTGGTTTCGGAGCAAGAAAGCAACATGATAAAAATAGCATTTGAGGAAGGCTAGACAGGATTTAAAAGAGCACATCAGGGAGGTCAGCCTGAAGGACCTAGATTAAGAGTATCTAGGGAATTTGAGTTAATGATGCTTATGGATTCATTAAAATAATTTTTTCATTATAAAAATCTCTTTTTTTAGTAATGAAAATTTCAAACGTTCACAAGAGAATAGTATAATGAATTCTCATATACCACCACCCAGATTCCAAGGTTTTATCAAGATTTTGTCATGTCTACTTTATCCATGCTCTCCCTGTCTCTTCTTAAGCATTTGAAAACAAATCCAGGACTTCCTGATATTTCACAGGGGCCTTTTTTTTTTGAGATGGAGTCTCCCTCCTGTCATGCAGGCTGGAGTGCAGTGGCAAGATCTCAGCTCACTGTAAATTCCACTTCCCAGGTCCAAGCAATTCCCCTCCTGAGTAGCTGGGATTACAGGTGTGCACCACCATGCCCAGCTAATTTTTGTACTTTTAGTAAAGACGGCATTTTGCCGTGTTGGCTAGGCTGGTCTCGAACTCCTAACCTCAGGTGATCCACCAGCCTTGGCTTCCCAAAGTGCTAGGCTTTTTTTTTTTTTTTTTGAGACAGAGTGTTACTCTGTCACCCAGACTGGAGTGCAGTGGTGTGATCCTGGCTCATTGCAACCTCCACCTCCCAGGTTCAAGCAATTCTACTGCCTCAGCTTCCTGAGTGTCTGGGATTACAGGCACTCGCCATCACGCCTGGCTCATTTTTGCATTTTTAGTAGAGATGGGGTTTCACTGTGTTGGTCAGGTTGGTCTCAAACTCCTGACTTCAGGTGATCTGCCTGCCTCCTTGGCCTCCCAGTGCGGGGATTACAGGTATGAGCCACTGTGCGTGGCCTGGCCTGGCCTTTTTTTTTTTTTTTTTTTTTTTTTTTTTTCTGAGACAGATTCTGCCTCTGACACCCAGTCTAGAATGCAGTGGTGACATCATAGCTCCCTGTAACCTAGAACTCCTGGGCTCAAGGAATCCTCTGGCCTCAGCCTCCAGAGCAGCTAAGACTCTAGGCACATGCTACCACATCCAGCTAGCTAAAAAAAACTTTTTGGCTGGGTGTGGTGGCTCATGCCTGAAGTCCCAGCATTTTTGGGTGGCCAAGGTGGGCAGTACATGAGGTCAGGGGTTCGAGACCAGCATGGCCAACATGGCAAAACCCCATCTCTACTAAAACTATAAAAATTAGTCGGGCGTGGTAGTGGGTGCCTGTAATCCCAGCTGCTCTGGTGGCTGAGGCAGGAGAACTGCTTGAGCCCGGGAGGCAGAGGTTGCAGTCAGCCGAGATCATGTCACTGCACCCAGCATGGGCGACAGAGCAAAACCCTGTCTCTACAAAAGAAAAAAAGATTGTTTTTTTTGAGACAGGGTATTGCTATCTGCCCAGACTGGTCTGGAACTCCTGGGCTCAAGCAAGTCTCTCACTTCACTCTCCCAAAGTGCTGGGATTATAAGGTGTGAGCCACCATGCCTGGCCACAGGGGGCCTTTTAAAAGAAGAAAGTCAACATAATCTGATGGCTGACTAGAACTAAAAGGAGAAAAATGAGGCTGGGTGTGGCGGCTCACACCTATACTTCCAGCACTTTAGGAGGCCAATGCAGGAGAATCTCTTGAGCCCAGGAGTTCAAGGTTGCAGTAAGCTATGATCATGCCACTGCACTCCAGGTATGAGCCACCACACCTGGCCAAGACCTTGTCTCTTAAAAAACAAAAAACAAAAAACAAAAAAAAACCGCGGCTGGGCATGGTGGCTGCCGCCTGTAATCCCAGTACTTTGGGAGGCCAAGGCAGGCAGATCAGAAGGTCAGGAGTCCGAGATCAGCCTGGCCAATATGGTGAAACTCTGCCTCTACCAAAAATACAAAAATTAGCTGGGCATGGTATGCACCTTTAATCCTAGCTACTTGGGAGGCTGAGGCAGGAGAATCGCTTGAACCCGGGAGGTGGAGGTTGCAGTGAGTGAGATTGTGCCACTGCACTCCAGCCTAGGTGACAGAGCGAGACTTTGTCTAAAAAAAAAAAAACAAAAAAAAAAACAGACACAAACTGCTCCCCTCCAGTGGCTCAAGCTCAAGCTCTGGTGATTAGAAAGGTGAGAAGGGAACCAGGAGACACTGTGTCCTGGAAACCAAGAAGGAGAAGTATTTAGAGGATGGTAATTGACAGTGGCAAATGCAGCAGATCAACAAGGGAAAGGATAGAGGGAAAAACGCAGGTTTGGGCACTAAGGAAATCAGCAGGCAAGACATTTGCAGTCATGTTAAGGACATTAGTGAGCTATAGCAGAAGGTTAGGAAGGAGTGTACAGGAAGGAAACAGATGGGCCGGGCACAGTGGCTCATGCCTGTAATCCCAGCATTTTAGGAGGCCAAGGTGGGAGGATCACTTGAGGCCAGGAGTTTGAGACCAGCCTGGGTGACATAGTGAAACACCGTCTCTACCAAAAATACAAAACTTAGCTGGGCATGGTGGCACATGTTTTGTAGTGTAGTCTGAGCTGCTCAGGAGGCTGAGGTGGGAGGATAACTTGGGCCTAGGAGGTCGAGGCTGCAGTGAGCCGAGATCATGCCACTGCATTCCAGCCTGGGCAACAGCCAGACCCTGTCTCCAAAAATAAAAAAATAAAATAGAAAGTATACCTAAAGCGGGGTGGGGATTGTGTGTGAGGGAAAGAAGCAGTGCTGGAAGGGCTGGAAATGGTTGGGGATGAAACGTCTCTGGCAGCTGTGTGCCTCCCAAGGACAGGCTGTTCAGTCGGTGTCTTCCTTGGTTCCAGGGTCCTGTGCTTGGATTGTGGGGAACAGACTCCCCGGGTGGTGCTGCAGGAACGCTTCCAAGTCCTGAACCCCACCTGGAGTGCGGAGGCCCATGGTCTGGCTCCCGATGGTGACGTCTTTCTCTCAGAGGAGCAAGTCCAGAGCTTTCAGGTCCCATCCTGTGTTCAATGTGGAGGCCGTCTGAAACCAGATGTCGTTTTCTTCGGAGACACAGTGAACCCTGACAAGGTTGATTTTGTGCACAAGCGTGTAAAAGAAGCTGACTCCCTCTTGGTGGTGGGATCATCCTTGCAGGTATCTGAGTTGGCTAGAGTGGTAACTACCCCTTGTGTGGAATTGGAAGTCCCGGAGAGACGCCCCTGTTTGGTTTAATTTTTTTCTTTTTTTTTTTTTTGAGAGGGAGTCTCGCTCTCGCTCTGTCACCCAGGCTGGAGTGCAATGGTGCCATCTCAGCTCACTGCAACCTCCGCCTCCCAGGTTCAAGCAATTCTTGCTTCAGCCTCCCAAGTAGCTGGGATTACAGGCACCTAGCACCACACCCGGCTAATTTTTGTATTTTTAGTAGAGACAGGATTTTACCATCATGGCCAGGCTGGTCTCAAACTCCTGCCCTCATGATCTGCCTGCTTCAGCTTCCCAAACTGCTGGGATTACAGGCGTGAGCCACCGTGCCTGGCTAGTTTAACTTTTTCTAGATCTGGAGAACCTATACATTCTTATGTGTGTCTTTTCCTGTGCAGGTGTACTCTGGTTACAGGTTTATCCTCACTGCCCAGGAGAAGAAGCTGCCAATTGCAATACTGAACATTGGGCCCACACGGTCAGATGACTTGGCATGTCTGAAACTGAATTCTCGTTGTGGAGAGTTGCTGCCTTTGATAGACCCACACTGACTACAACCTGATGTTCCAGAATGTGGAACAGGGACTTTGACTTGAATCTTGCTGCTAAAGGTAAATGCCTTCTCAGATAATGGATTCCAGTTCCCATTTGACAGAGTAGGGTACATTGAGAAAATATAGAAGGTTCTAGGTATCTTAATGTGTGACTGTTCTTAATTAAACCATTTTTTAACATTTTTGGCTTTGTATGAAATGCTTCATGAATTTGTGTGTCATCCTTGCACAGGGGTCATGCTAATTTTCTCCATATTGTTCCAATTTAAGCATATGTGCTGCTGAAGGGATCACTAAAATTTATTTTTGAGACAGGGTCTGGCTCTGTCACCTAGGCTGAAGTGCAATGGCCTGACCTTGGCTCACTGCAACTTCTGCCTCCCAGGTTCAAGCCATCCTTCCACCTCTGTCTCCCAAGTAGCTGGAACTATAGGTGTGCACCACCATGCCCAGCTAATATTTTGTATTTTTTGTAGAGACAGGTCTCACTTTGTCACCCAGGCTGGTCTTGAACTCCTGAGCTCAAGCCATCTGCCCGCCTTAGCCTCCCAAAGTGCTGAGATTACAGGCATGAGCTACCATGTCCAGCCAGAACTATTTTTTTTTAAGTCAGAGTCTTGCTCCATTTCCCAAGGCTGGAGTGCAATGGCACGATCTCGGCTCACTGCAACCTCTGTTTCCTGGGTTCAAGTGATTCTTCTGCCTCAGTTTCCTGAGTAGACGGGACTACAGGCACATGCCACCACACCTGGCTAATTTTTGTATTTTTAGTAGAGGTGGGGTTTCACCATATTGGCCAGGCTGGTCTCGAACTCCTGATCTTGTGATCCACCTGCCTCGGCCTCCCAAAGTGCTGGGATTACAGGTGTGAGCCACCGTGCCCAGCTGATAAAATATTTGTATGTAATATTCAGCCCATATTCAAACGTCCCAGTAGTCCCAATAATTTCCTTGGTAAGTTTGCTCATGATTCAGAATCTAATCCTGGTTCAGATACTACATTTAGTTATCACGTCTCTTTAGCTGCTCTTAATCTAGGACAGTTCCTCAGACTTTGTCTTTCAGAGCATGCTGAAGAATCCAGGTGAATTGTTTTGCAGGTTGTGTTTGTATTTGTCTGTTTTCCTATTATTACATTCTAGATAAACATTTTTAACAGAAATACAACATAGAGGTTGGGCATGGTGCCTGTAATGCCACCACTTTGGGAAGCTGTGGTGGGCAGATCACTTGAGGCCAGGAGCTTGAGACCTGACTGTCCAAAATAATGAAACCCTGTCTCTACTAAAAATACAAAAATTAGCCGGGGGCGGTGGTGGCACACGCCTGTAATCCCAGCTGAAGTAGGGGGCTAAAGCGAGAGAACGGCTTGATCCTGGGAGGAAGAGGTTGCAGTGGGCCTGGGTTGTGCCACTGCACTCCAGCCTGGGCTACAGAGTGAGACCCTGTCTCGAAAAAAAAAAAAATACAAAATAGGTATAAAATAGATTAAAGTATCAGGAAGTGTGAAAAATGAAGAAAAATAGAGGGAAAATTGTTCTACCTCTCAATTTTAGCACATTTCAAACATATACAAAAACAGAACAGTGTACAGGAAATGTACACTATTCTATTTTTGTATCTGTTTTTGTATATGTAAATATCCCTGTGTCCCCATCACCAGGCTTTAGTAACAGCACATGGACAATTGTCTCATCTCTATCCCCCCTACTTCTCACACTCCTGCCACTAGATTATTTTAAAGCAAATACCAAACATTATTTTATTCCATTTATAGATACTTTAATATGTATCTCTCTTAATTACAATATTATAATCACATTAAAAATTAAAAATATCACTGCCAAAAATCATTGTTGAAAAAAAATAAAAATAATTCTATAACATCATCAAATATTCCCACAGTTTAGGATTTCCCTGGATTATCTCTCTTTTTTTTTTTTTTTTTTTTTTTTGAGATGGAGTTTTGCTCCATCTCCCAGCGTGGCGTACAATGGTGCAATCTCAGCTCACTTCAATCTCCCCCTCCTAGGTTCAATCGATTCTCCTGCCTCAGCCTCTTGAGTAGCTGGGATTACAGACATGTACCACCATACCTGGCTAGTTTTGTATTTTTAGCAGAGACAGGGCTTTACCATGTTGGCTAGGCTGGTCTTGAACTCCTAACTTTAAGTGACCCACCTACCTCGGCCTCCCAAAGTGCTGGGATTACAGGCGCAAGCCACCATGCCCAGCCTGGAGCAGTTTTTAGGTTGATGGTGAAATCAAGCAGATGTTACAGAGTTCTCATATGCCGTGCTCCTACACAGCCACACAAGATTTACCCATTCACCTACTGAAGGACATCTTGTTTGCTTCCAAGTTTTGGCAATTATGAATAAAGGTGCTGTAAATATCCATGTTCAGGTTTCTATGGACTCATGGATAAATAGCAAGGAGCCTCCAATTGTTGGATCTTATAGTGAAAGTATGTTTAGTTTTGTAACATACCGTCAAACTGTCTTCCATATCATTTTGCATCTCCACCACCAATGAATGAGAATTTCTGTCCAACCTTCATTTTTTTTTTTTTTTTTTTTTTTTTTTA
>NW_022436942.1:78549810-78638774 GCF_009761245.1 Sapajus apella
GCTGGAGTGCAATGGCGCAATCTCGGCTCACTGCAACCTCCGCCTCCCGGGTTCAGGCAATTCTCCTGCCCCAGCCTCCTGAGTCGCTGGGATTACAGGCATGCGCCACCATGCCCAGCTAATTTTTTGTATTTTTAGTAGAGACGGGGTTTCACCATGTTGACCAGGATGGTCTCGATTTCTTGACCTCGTGATCCACCCGCCTTGGCCTCCCACAGTGCTGGGATTACAGGCTTGAGCCACCGCGCCCGGCCTTTTTTTTTTTTTTTTTTTAAGATGGAGTCTTGCTTTGTTGCCCTGGCTTGTCTGCAATGGCATGGTCTCGGCTCACTGCAACTGCTGCCTCCTGGGTTCAAGCAATTCTCCTGCATCAGCAAGTAGCTAGGACTACAGACAGAGCCCACCACGCCCAGCTAATTTTTGTATCTTTAGTAGAGACGGGGTTTCACCATGTTGGCCAGGATGGTCTCAATTTCTTGACCTTGTGATCCACCCACGTTGGCCTCCCAGAGTGCTGGGATTGCAAGTGTGAGCCAGTGCACCCAGCCCGGTTTTTTTTTTTTTTTTTTTTTGAGACAGAGTCTTGCTCTGTCTTGCCCAGGCTGGAGTGTAGTGGTTGCATCTCAGCTTACTACACACTCTGCCTCCCAGGTTCAAGCGATTCTCCTGTCTCAGCCTCCCGAGTAGCTGGGACTACAGGCCTGTGCCACCATACTGGCTAATTTTGTATTTTTAGTAGAGACAGGTTTCACCATGTTGGCCAGGCTGGTCTTGAACTCCTGACCTCAGGTGATCCACCCACCTACGCCTTACAAAGTGCTGAGATTACAGGTGTGAGCCACCACACCTGGCCTATTTTTAAAAAATTATCTTTTTTTATTTTTTTGAGATGGAGTCTTGCTCTGTCACCCAGGTTGGAGTGCAGTGGCATGTTCTCGGCTCACTGCAACCTCCACCTCCCCGGTTCAAGCGATTCTCCTGCCTCAGCCTCCCGAGCAGCTGGGGCTACAGGCGCGCATGCTACCATGCCTGGCTAATTTTTGTATTTTTAGTTGAGGATTTCACCATATTGGTCAGGCTGATCTCGAACTCCTGACCTCGTGATCCCCCTGCCTCAGCCTCCCAAAGTGCTAGGATTACAGGTGTGAGCTACGATGCCTGGCCATTTAAAATCTATCTTAATTGAAGTATACTGTACACACAGAGAAATGCACATATCATAAGTGGACAACTTGATGAAGACATACAGCATTCAGATCAAGGAAAAGAATGTTACTGGCACCACCACGTTTAAAAATTGGCGCTTTTTTTGAGATGGAGTCTTGCTTTGTTGCCCAGGCTGGAGTGCAGTGACACGATCTTGGCTCACTGCAACTCTGCCTCAGAGGTGCAAGAGATTCTTCTGCCTCAGCCTCCTGAATAGCTGGGATTACCAGCGCCTGCCACCATGCATGGCTAATTTCTTGTATTTTTGGTAGAGATGGGGTTTCACCATGTTGGTCAGGCTGGTCTCAAACTCCCTGACCTCAAGTGATCTGCCCTCCTTGGTCTCCCAAAGTGCTGGGATTACAGCCGTGAGCCACCATGCCAGCCTTAAGCCTTTGTTTCCTTATTTGACACTAAGGTCTGGAGTTCGAGACCAGCCAGGCCAACATGGTGAAACCCCATCTCTACTGAAAATACAAAAAAATCAGCCAGGCATGGTGGTGGGTGCCTGTAATCCCAGCTGACTGAGAGGCTGAGGCAGGAGAATTGCTTGAACCCAGGAGGAGGCGGAGGTTGCAGTGAGCCGAGATGGCAACATTGCATTCCAGCCTGGGTGACAGAGCAAAACTCCGTCTCCAAAAAAAAAAAAAAGAAAGAAATACAAAAAAATTGTCTAGTGGCACAAACCTGTGGTCCTAACTACTTGGGAGGTGATGTGGGAGGATCACTTGAGTTTAAGTTGTCCAGGCTGCAATGAGCCATGATTGTGCCACTGCACTGCAGCCTGGGTAATATAGCAAGATCCTGACTCAAAACAATAAATAAATAAAAATAAAAGATACTTTTAAGGTTGAAGTGAGAGAATTGCTTGATCCCAGGAGTTCAAGACCAGCCTAGACAACATGGTGAGACCCCATCTCTACAAAAAATAGAAAAATTAGTCGGCGTGATGGCGTGTGCCTACAGTTCCAATTACTTGGGAGGCTGATGGAAGGACTGCTTGAGCCCAGGAAGTCGAGGCTGCAGTAAACCGCGGTCTCGCCACTGCACTCTAGCCTGGACAGCAGGATGAGACCTTGCCTCAAAAAATAAAATAAATATTAAAATAAAATAAAATAAAATAAAAGATACTGTCTTGGCCTGGTGGCTCATGCCTATACTCTCAGCACGTTGGGAGGTTGAGGCAGGAAGATTGCTTGAGCCCAGGAGCTCAAAACCAACCCTGGCAATATAGCAAGACTCCTGTCTCTACGAAAATAAAAAAATTAGCCAGGTGTGGTGGCACATACCCATAGTCCCGGCTACTCAGAAGCCTGAGGTGAGAGGATCGCTTAAGCCCAAGAGGTCAAGGCTGCAGTGAGTGGGGGTTGTGCCACTGCACTCCCAAATGGGCAGCAGAGCAAGACTGTCTCAAAAACAAAACAAAACAAAACACTTTTAAACTAGTTTCCTACGACTAGAATAATATATATTTATTGTAGAAAGTTAAGCGGTACGTGTAAGAGGATAATATAAATTACCCATAATCTCACCACTGAGAGAGCTGAAGCTTAACATTCTGGTATGACTAAATCTGTTTTTCTGAAAATTGAATCAAGCTGTGCTTAGTGTTTTATTACATCCTATTTTCACTTAACAATATATAGTGGTTATCTTTCCATGTCCTAAGTGCTATGGTATTTTGAATGATAGGCTGATGGTCACAAGCATTTCCTGCATCCCACCCCCAGCTTATCTTGGCATTAACTTGTTTATGGAGCATCCCTTTCTTCTCAAACCTAATCGAAGCTCACTGAGTGCAGCCTGTGGAGGGCGACAAACCACTATCTCTCTGCCATCCCATGTCTCCACCCGGCAGCTTTCCCAGACCGTGAGTTAAGGTCTAGGCTGATGAGATTTGCCCCTGAAGAAAGACTTTTTCAAAGAAGCAGCTGAATTCATTTCCTTTTTATTTCACCTGGCAGGAGAAATGGCCTAGGACATATGTAGGCCAGAATGGTCTCTGGAGTGCTAACCCAAGGATCTCACTAATTTTGGGGGCAGGGGTAGAAGGAAATGACTAAATTTATAATCCAAATGACTAAGTGTCTTTAACTGAACCATTTTGATATAATTTTTGAAAAAATAAGTAATGAATGAATGTTTCTTTTTTGAGATGGAGTATCACCCAGGCTGGAGTGCAGTGGTGTGATCTTGGCTCACTGCAACCTCCACCTCCCAGTTCAAATGATTCTCCTGCCTTGGCCTTCTGAGTAGCTGGGATTACAGGTGTGTACCACCACACTTGGCTAATTTATGTATTTTTAGTAGAGATGGGTTTCACCATGTTGGTCAGTCTACTTTGGAACTCCTGACCTCGTGATCTGCCTGCCCAGGCTTCCCAAAGATCCGGGATTACAGGTATGAGCCACCACGCCTGGCCTCTTTCTTTCTTTCTTTCCTTTCCTTCCTTCCTATTTTTTTTTTTTTTTTTTTTTTTAATACAGTGTCTCACTCTATCACCCAGGCTGGAGTGCAGTGGCACAATATCGGCTCACTGCAACCTCCACCTCCTTGGTTCAAGTAATTCTCCTGTCTCAGCCCCGAATTAGCTGGGGCTACAGGCATGAACCACCATGCCCAGCTAATTTTTATATTTTTAATAGAGACGGGGTTTTACCATGTTGGCCAGGCTAGTCTCGAACTCCTGACCTCAAGTGATCTGCCTGCCTCAGTCTCCCAAAGTGCTGGGATTACAGGCGTGAGCCACTATGCCTGGAGAGAATGAGGCTTTATGACAGTTTTCTAAGGATTGATTTCTGTTCCATTTCAGCTGTCAGAGTAGACACCTGGCTTGAACCTAGTCTGTAGAAACAGTTCATTCCTAAATGGGCACTTAAGTTGATTTGTTTCCACAGAGGAAAGAAGCAAGACTTGTTAAATGCCTGAGTTACCAAAAAGAATCAATGTACCAGGCTAAAGCTTTCTGCACAATCTCATCAAAAGTGAGCTGCAGCCTGGGTAACATAGTAAGACCCCATCTCTACAAAAAAATTGAAAATTAGCCGGGCTTGGTGATATGTGGCTATAGTCCCAGTTACTTGGGAAGCTGAGGTGGAGGATCATTTGCGTGTAGGAGGTTGAGGCTGCAGTGATCCATGATCGTACTTTAAAAAAAAAAAAAAAAAGTGAGGTGGAAGAAAGAAAGATCCACATTCCTTTTTTTTGAGACTGAGTCTGCTCTGTCGCCCAGGCTGCAGTGCAGTGGCACGATCTCAGCTCACTGCAACCTCCTCCTCCTGGTTTCAAGTGATTCTTCTGCCTCAGCCTCCCGAGTAGCTGGGATTATAGGCATGCACCACCACACCTGGCTAATTTTTGTATTTTTAGTAAAGATGGGGCTTCACCATGTTGGTCAGGCTGGTCCCGAACTCCTGACTTCGTGATCCACCCACCTTGGGCTCCCACAGTGCTGGGATTACAGGCATGAGCCATTGCGCCCAGCCCTGATAGCATTTTGTCTAAAATTAGAGCAGTCAATACATGTTCATCCTGCACCTGCCCAGGAAGCAAATTTCAGTCAACTAGGATAATCTAAGATTGTGAAAACACAGAGTTCTTTTCACCTGAACCACTGCAGGTTTGCTCATGGTCATTAATCTGAAGAGGTGTAAGGTTGTAAGTAAATCCCTTTCCTGCTTTTTTGTGGATGGGGATCCTGAATTGCTTTCAACTAGATTTCCTCAGTTACCCAAAGTTAGTACTAACAATTGTATTAAAATCTGGCTTGAATCTCAAGCCACTGTCACCCACAAATCTCATCAACAATTAAAAAAATTATTAGCAGTAGTATTATTTTTTGACATGGAGTTTCACTCTTGCTGCCCACGCTGGAGTGCAATAGCACGATCTCAGCTCACTGCAACCTCCGCCTCCCGAGTTCAAGCAATTCTCCAGCCTCAGCCTCCCGAGTAGCTAGGATTATAGGCATGTGCCACCACGCCTGGCTAATTTTTGTATTTTTAGTAGAGACAGGGTTTTGCCATGTTGGCCAGGCTGGTCTCAAACTCCTGACTTCAGGTGATCCACCTGCCTCGGCATCCCAAAGTGCTGGGATTCCAGGCGTGAGCCACCATGCTGGGACTAAAATTTTTTTGTAGAGTCAGGGGTCCCACTCTGTTATTCAGGCTGGTCTTGAACTTCTAGGCTCAAGTAATCCACCTGGCTTGGCCTCCCAAAGTGCTGGGATCACAGGCACTTGTCACAGTGCCCAGCTTCATCAAGTTATTGACAGACACAGTAGTAGTATTAAGCTACTAAGGATACAAAGATACAACTTCTTGTCCTCAAGTGGCTGGCAGAGAATATACTGTTTCCCCACCGCCACCCCTCCCACCCCATTCTCTAATAAAAAACATCAGAGTATCACATAGAATGACAGAATCAGAGAAAATTTAGTCTATCCTACTTTTTTTTTTTTTGAGAATGGAGCGTTGCTCTGTCGCCCAGGCTGGAGTGCAGTGGCGTGATGTTGGCTCACTGCAACCTCCACCTCCCAAGTTCAAGCAATTCTCCTGCCTCAGGCTCCCAAGTTGCTGGGACTGCAGGAGCACACCACCATGCCTGGCTAATTTTTGTATTTTTAGTAGAGACAGGGTTTCACCATATTGATCAGTCTGCTTGAACTCCTAACCTCAGGTGATCCACCTGCCTCGGCCTCCCAAAATGCTGGGATTACAGGCGTGAGTCACCATGCCTAACCTCATGTCATTTCTTGGGAAACTAAAATCCAGATTTACCTAAGGCCACATTATATAATGTCAGAGCCAGGACGAGAATCCAAGTAGACGTTCCTTCCAGTTTTTTTTTTTTTTTTTTTTTTTGAGATAGAGTCTTGCTCTGTTACCCAGGCTGGAGTGCAATGGCTTCATCTTGGCTCAATGCAACCTCTGCCTCCCAGGTTCAAGAAATTCTCCTGCCTCAGCCTCCTAAATAGCTGGGATTACAGGCATGCGCCATTATATCCAACTAATTTTTGTATTTTTAGTAGAGATGAGGTTTCACTATGTTGGTCAGGCTGGTCTTGAACTCCTAACCTCAAGTGATCTGCCTGCCTTGGCCTCCCAAAGTGCTGGGATTGCAGGCATGAGCCACTGTATGTGGAGTAGTTTTTTTCTTTTTTTAGCAATCTAATTTGTCTGCAGATTATGATCAGATTACAGATTATAGACCACTGCAAAGGTGGTCCAGCCTAAAGTTGAAGTAAAAATCCGTAGTACACCTGGCCAAGGAGACCAGGAATGGTTACAATGGAGTGACCTTGCCCAGGATTTCTGCTTTAAAAAAAAGAAAAAAATGTAGTGCCCAACGGAGAGCAGATTAGGCACCCAGGGAGGGAAGGCAGGCTCTTTCAGCACCTCAGAACTGGCACGAATGACGAAATCAAGTCTGGAGAGCCTCTGGAATGTTTGCTTTGTTCATATTTCCTCCTGAGATGGAATTCTCTCCACCAAAAAATGCATCCCAAGAGGAACCTGGTATTTCCTGAAGCTGCCACTCCTCATGTCTGTCTCTTTGCTTTAAGTCCTTTGCTTTCTACCAACACGGCAGCCCCTAACCCACTTGTATGTGCCCTTGGTTAGAGTAAGAAACTAGGGGGTGCTATCAGTTTGCCACTGGCCTGGTTCTGTGGTCCCAACTGCACAAGACCAGCCTTGGGCATGACTTTGGGTCATGTCCCCACTCAGTTGCTTCGGCTGCTTCGGCAGTCCCGCTCTGCTGTCATGGTTTTAGTAAGTGGAATTCATATAGGCAAACAGGTACATAAGACTGGAAACTTCCTCCCCACTAACTCATATTCTTCCTCTTAGTGCTCTCATAAACAGATATCCTTTTCTCACCTCTCAAATACAAGCATTTATTGGCTGGGTGTGGTGGCTCATGCCTGTAATCCCAGCACTTTGGGAGGCCGAGGTGGGTGGATCACCTGAGGTCAAGAGCTTGAGACCAGCCTGGCCAACATGGCAAAACACTGTCTCCACCAAAAATACACAAAATTATCCAGGCGTGGTGGTAGGCGCCGGTAATCCCAGCTACTCGGGAGGCTGAGGCAGGAGAATTGCTTGAACCCAGGAGGCGGAGGTTGCGGTGAGCTGAGATCGTGCTATTGCACTCCAGCCTGGGCAACAAGAGTGAAAAAGGCTGTCTCAAAAAACTGCCACCACCACCACCACCACCAACAAAAAACCAAGCATTTATTGAGCACATATCATAACCCAAACACTGTGCAAATCATTTAACAATACATCAACTCACTTAATGACAGTACCTCCCAAGAGATGCTTGGGCATACATAAAGGTGAACTTTTGCAAAAGTGAACTATACTGAAGCTTTTCTGAGTGGTCTAAGGAAGGACCGATAAGAAATCCAACATTCCTAGGTAGTGTGACCATCTGTCACAGATTGCCCAGTACTGAGGGGGTTTCACAGGATGCAGGACTTTCAGTGTTAAAGCCAGCATGGGTTGGTCACCCTGACCATCATCCAACTCACACAACAAGCCCAGATATAATAATTAATTCAAAATATATTATCCTTGCTGAGATTCAATACACTGCTTTGAGATATAGATTTTTTACTTAATATTTATGTCGCAGAACAGCTAAATTCCACTTCATGAAGACAGAAATTAAACTAATCTAAGAGGCGGGGCACGCCTGTAATCCCAGAATTTTGGGAGGCCAATGCCTGCAGATCACCTGAGGTCAGGAGTTCGAGACCAGCCTGGCCAATATGGTGAAACACCGTCTCTACTGAAAATCCAAAAATAATTAGCCAGGAGTGGTGGCGTGTGCCTGTAATCCCAGCTACTTGGGAGGCTGAGGCAGGAGAATCGCTGGAACCTGGGAGGCAGGAGGCTGCAGTGAGCTGCGATGGTGCCACTGCACTCTAGCCTGGGTAACAGAGCAAGACTCCGTCTCAAAAAAATAATAAATAAAAATAAAATAAAATAAATTAATCTTTTTTTTTTTTTTTTTTTTGAGACAGTCTTGCTCTGTCACCCAGGCTGGAGTTCCATGGCATGATCTTCATTCCCTGCAACCTCCGCCCCGCCCAGGTTGAAGTAATTCTCCTGCCTCAGCCTCCCAAGTAGCTGGAATTACAGGCACACCTGGATATTTTTTGTATTTTTAGTAGGGACAGGGCTTCACTATGTTGGTCAGACTGGTCTTGAACTCCTGACCTCAATCAATCCGCCTGTCTTGGCCTCTCGAAGTGCTGGGATTACAGGTGTGAGCCACACCTGGCCTAGGTTTCTCTTCCCCCCCCCCCTCAATTTATTAGAAAAGTAATATAGCATGAAATTAAAACTTTTAGGTAGCCAGGCAAGGTGGCTCATGCCTGTAATCTCAGCACTTTGGGACGCCAAGGTGAGTGGATCACTTGATGCCACGAGTTTGACACCAAACTTGCCAACATGGTGAAACTCTGCCTCCACTAAAAATACAAAAATTAGCCAGGTGTGGTGGTGCACACTTGTAGTCCCAGCTACCCAAGAGGCTGAGGCATGAGAATCGCTTGAACCTGGGAGGCAGAGGCTGCGGAGCTGAGATTGTGCCATTGCACTCTGGCTGGGGCAATAGAGCAAGACTCCATCTCAAAATAATAATAATAATAGGCCAGGTGCAGTGGCTCATGCCGGTAATCCCAGCACTTTGGGAGGCTGAGGCAGGTGGATCACCCGAGGTCAGGAGTTTGAAACCAGCCAGTCTGACCAACGTGGTGAAACCCCATCTCTACTAAAAATACAAAATTAGTCAGGCATGGTGACAGGCGCCTGTAATCCCAGCTACTTGGAAGGCTGAGGCAGAATTGCTTGAACCTGGGAGGCGGAGGTTGCAGTGTGCCAAGATCTCGCCATTGCACTCTAGCCTGGGCAACAAGAGCAAAACTCCATCTCAAATAATAATAGGTTAAAAAAAAAAGAAAATATTACAAATCAAGGTTTGCTTAATGTAATAAAGACTTTCTAAAGAAAAATTAAAGTGTGTATCCTTTCCTCTCCTTCCTCTTAGGAAAATAAGATTTATTGAACATTTACTATACAACAAGCACTTGGGAAGCATTTACACAACATAGTTGCACACTTAATTCCCACAACCCTATGATATATGAGCACTATTATTTCTTTTTGAAGATGAAGACTGACGCTTGGAGACCTTGGGTAACCTGCCCAAGGTTACCAAGAGTGTGACTAAGCCAGGATGAAGGCCAGTCTGTCCAGTTCTAAGCTTGCTCTTGGACTTTCTGCTGCAGAAACCCGTTGGGGTAACAGCAGTTGTATCTGAAGAAGGACAAAGCTCAGGAAACTTCCAGAAGTGACCCAGGCTGGGTTCTGAAAGACAAACATGCCTTCACTAGGTAGGAAAAGGGTGGAAGCAACCCATGCAAAAGCATGGAGGTTACACCAACAAATCTCTTCGGGTTTGTTACCCCTTCAATGTTTGGGTGAAAATTTAAGTGTAGATTTGGGCGCCTCAGGGGCCTGTAGCTCGCCCAACATCCCCTCGCCTTTCTGCTTGGACATCTCTCCTCTCAGCTCCCCTTCGTTCCCTGCACCCCACTTTCTCTACCCGCTAATCCGTCCCCGGGATAAAAGCAAAGAAGGCGATGCCCACAGGAAACCGGCATGGGGGAACTGGGGGACAGGGAAAAGTGACCTCGAGAGTCACATCCACGTGGGTTCGCCCTCTTTTTACACTCTAACGCTCACTTTGTCCCTCCTCCTGGATTCTGGCTCAGGAGAGGAGCGCCGCCAGGACCCCAGGAAGCCGCAGACAGCAGCTGCGGCCGCCACAATCTCAGGCAGACGGTGCCTGGGGCGCTCATTACCAGCCACTGCGCCTGCGCAGGCTTGCGTTTCTCGTGCGCGCGAAAAGGGCGGAGCTTAAGACGGGCGGGCAGGGCAGAAGTAGACCAGGGGGCTGGGCCGCTATTCACCAATAGAAAAGAGAGATCGAGAGCCACGTGCCCATAAGATAACCAATTACAATCAAATCCTCTGGCCAGGGATGAGGGGCGATGGACTAGAGTTTGTCCGGGTTGGGCACGCAGTATCACGTGACGTGAAAAGGTAAATACAGCCACGTGGCTTTTTCTTCTTGGCTTTGGCGAACCATTGCGTCACGCTGTGCCTTAGCTGAGCAATTATTTAATGGACATATGTGATGTACGAGACACTGTGAAGATACCGTGGTTGCTAGAATTTGTAATCTCTCCATCAAATTACTCTGTCCAGCTTATTTCCTTGTTTCTTCATTCAAATCATCCTAGCCGTTCAACTGATTTCCCGTATAGTACTTTCATACAAATGCTCATTTAAAGATTAAGAGAATTTATTATGTCTCTCATAAGCCTTGATAATGAAAAAGAGGTTATTTTGTTGGTTTTTTGTTTGCTTTATTATTATTATTATTATTTTCTTGAGACGGAGTTTAGCTCTTGTTGCCCAGGCTGGAGTGCAATGGTGCGATCTCGGCTCACCGCAACCTCCGCCTCCCGGGTTCAAGCGATTCTCCTGCCTCAGCCTCCCGAGTAGCTGGGATTACAGGCATGTGCCACCACGCTCGGCTAATTTTGTATTTTTAGTAGAAACCGGTTTTCTCCATGTTGGTCAGGCTGGTCTCGAACTCCTGACCTCAGGTGATTCGCCCACCTTGGCCACCCAAAGTGTTGGGATTACAGATGTAAGCCACCGTGCCTGGGCTGTTTGCTTTTTTTCTTTGTCTTTGTCTTCCTTCCTTCCTTCCTCCCTTCCTTCCTTCCTTCCTTCCTTCTCTCCCTCCCTCCCTTTCTCTCTCTCTTCTCTTTCTTTCCTCCCTCCCTCCCTTCCTTCCTTCTTCTCTCTCTCTCTTTCTTTCCTTCTTTCTTTCTTTCCTTTCTTTCTTTCTTTTCCTTCCTTCCTTCCCTCCCTCCCTCCCTCCCTTCTTTCTTTCTTTTTTCCTTCCTTCCTTCTTTCCTTCCTTCCTTCCTTCTCCTTCCTTCCTTCCTTCTCCTTCCTTCCTTCCTTCTCCTTCCTTCCTTCCTTCTCCTTCCTTCCCTCTCCTTCCTTCCTTCCTTCCTACCTTCCTTCTTTCCTTCCTTCCTTCCTTCCTTTCTTTTTTGAGACAGAGTCTCATTCTATCACCTGGGCTGGAGTGCAGTCTTACTGCAGCCTCAACCTTCTGGGCTCAGGTGATACTCCCATCTCAGCCTCCTGAGTAGCTGGAACTACAGCCACACACCACCTTGCTAATTTTTTTACAGAGGGGGTTTCTCTGGCTTCCCAGGCTGGACTCAAGTAAGCTGTCTCGATTTCTCAAAGTGCTGGGATTTACAGGCCTGAGCCACCACGCCCAGCCCAAGAGATAGATTTTTACATCAGAGGATATCTTTATAGCCTTCAGTAGCCCTGTGACTGTTCTCTCTCTTCGTTCTGTTAAAAAAAAGAAAGAAAGAAAGAAAAAAGAAGGAAAGAAAAAAGAAAGAAGTAAGCACCATTCTCCTAAAAGCCCACTTTTCTTCGATTCAACAGGACTTCCAATTTCTTTCCGCCGAAGAAATACTTTTTTATGGCCTTCACAGTTCGTTGAAGACTAAAGCCAGGTCTAACTTGATTTTGCATCCCTTTAAATTCTTCATAGCACAGTATGCAAAAAAGGGTTCTTCAGTCTATGCTTGTTGAATTTGAATTTGAGAACAGACTCATCTTAGCTGCCAAAGAATCAAAAAGACCCTGAGCACTGATGTGACTAACACTTCATTTAGCATTCAGCAATCATTTATTGACTGTCTCCTACAGGCAGGTAGAGAAACAAAAGTGGCTAAGACACCTCACTCTGCCTTCAACAAGTTCATAATCTGAGCGCACGTCTCCTCTGAATTATCTAGATTTGGGTTCCAAGGTCAGCTGTGCCACCCAGGAATGAGTGACTTTTGACAGTCCCTTGCGTCTTTAAGCCAGTTTTCTCATCTGTAAGTTGTGGATATAACAGTACCTACAACTATAGAACTTCAAGGAAGACAAGGTAATTGTGCAAAAGACATGACACCTCTGGAGCATACAGCATATCGTATATAAGGATGCCAGTTTGAAGAGCAGGAACAAAAGTCTCAGAGAAGACTGAATGGTAGACAGATACTAACACTAAATTATTGTCTTGTGGCCAGACCCAAATACATTATATCATCAGCATTTTGTATGGTGCCTGGCCCAGAGTAAGTGTTCAATAATCATTGAATGGATGAATAAAATGAGGGAGAAATTATGCCAAAAGATAAGTCCTCATACACTCCCCTCTTCAAATGGAAGAAGGTCTTTTACTGCCCACCACATACCCAGAAGTGGTGGCTGTCTGTCCGTCTCCAGTGGTCTGAAACTGCTCAATGGTGCCTTTTCACAGTTCCTTTGGTCTTTTCTCAACTTTTCTTTTCTTTTTGAGATGGAGTCTTGCTCTGTCACCCAGGCTGCAGTGCAGTGGCACGATCTCGGCTCACTGCAACCTCCGTGCCCCAGGTTCAAGTGATTCTTCTGTCTCAACCTCCCGAGTAGCTGGGACTATGGGCACATGCCACCATGCCCAGCTTGTTAATGTTTATTATATTTCATGACTACGATATCAAAATTAGCTTGTAGAATGTGGTGAAGTCTTTTATGGGTTTAGAAAATAAAATCATTGTAGAAAAATTGCTTAATACTGTTGAAAATGGAGGCAGAATCATGAGACAGGAGCAAGATCTGGCTCAAACTA
The DNA here is from genome assembly GCF_009761245.1 of Sapajus apella. Taxonomy (NCBI): domain Eukaryota; kingdom Metazoa; phylum Chordata; class Mammalia; order Primates; family Cebidae; genus Sapajus; species Sapajus apella. The sequence goes on from NW_022436942.1 coordinate 78,562,786, forward strand.
AAGCCTACCACTTCAGGCAGGGAAGGGTAGTGGTTTGTTTTCAGACTCGCCAGGTTCAAATTTATTCTCTGCTGCCCGCTGGATGATAGCATCGGAAAAGTGACCACTCCTATTGAGCCTCAGCTTAGGAAAAGAAGATTTGCTAACAGTGCCAATACCTCATAGGGCTGTCAAGATGATCTACGGACACAGTCCTCGTACAGGGTAAATAGTCAGTAAATGGTGATTGTTCATCATTATTCTGATTTCAAGGTGCTTGCTTGGTTCCTGGAAGTGTCCTTCTAATTCAGCTTAGCTTCCAAGGCTGGAAGAAAGCATGTTCACAAAAGACTAGGCAGAGTAGCCAGGCGTGGTGGCTCACTCCTGTAATCCCAGCATTTTATGAGGCAGAGGTGGCCTGATTGCTTGAGCTCAGGAGTTTGAGACCAGCTTGGGCAACATGGTGAAATGTTGTCTCTACAAAAAATGCAAAAACCAGCCAGGCATGGTGGCACACGCTTGTGGTCCCAGCTACTCAGGAAGCTGAGGTGGGGAGATTGCTTGAGCCCAGGAGGCGGAGGTTGCAGTGAACCGAGATTGCATCACTGTACTCCAGCCTGGGTGACAGAGTGTGATCCTGTCTCAAAAAAATAAAAATAAACAAAAGACTATGCAGAGACCCAATTTATAGACAGGGAATAAAAAAACAATCCCCAAACATGAGGTCTTTCAACAAGGTGCTTTATTGGAGGACACAGTGTGAGAATGAGCAGGTAGAGGCGATGCTTTTCAGAGGTGATATTCAAGTCTTACAATACTTCTTGGTGTCCAGGTTCTTGTGCTCCTTGTTATATGGAGCTTTTGAAAAGCAGATGGCAGCATTGCGGTCGCAGTTGCAAATGAAGGCCTCACACTCTTTGTTTTTGCCTGGAGAGGGACGAGAGGAGAGGACTGAGCCAAGGTGGACCCTGCTTTGTACAATCCAGGGGCAAGAAGAATTGATTGGAATAAGCTGGCAGCCATTCCACTGATGTACATTTAGGGTTGACAGATTAGGTGAATAAAATACATCAGGATGCCCAGTTAAATTTGACTTTCAGATAAACAATGAATGCAATATTTGGGACATATACCAAAAAAATTAGCCATTGTTTATCTGAAAGTCAAATTTATCTGGGCATCTTGTGTGTGTGTGTGTGTTTGAGATAGAGTTTCGTTCTTGTTGCCTAGGCTGGAGTACAGTGGGGCGACCTCAGCTCACTGCAACTTCCGCCTTCTGGGTTCAAGCGATACTTTTGCCTCAGCCTCCTGAGTAGCTGGGACTACAGGTACCTGCCACCACACCTGGCTAATATTTGTATTTTTAGTAGAGAAGGGGTTTCACTATGTTGGCCAGGCTGGTCTCAAACTCCTGACCTCAAGTGATCCACCTGCTTCAGCCTCCCAAAGTGTGGGGATACAAGTGTGAACCACCACTCCCGGCCTAGTTTTTCTACTTTAAAGCACATATTTAAAAAATTATGAAGCATCCTTAATGGAATATTACACAGGCATTTAGAAAAATTAGGTATGCCTGCACATGGAAACTTTCCCAAATAAAAAAAGCTAGTGTATGCCAAACAAAATCTGGAAGAATATGTATCTAACTGGTTATCTTTGGGTGGTAGGATTATAGATGCCTTCCACTTTCCATAATAGATATTTATGTAGAGTTTGAAGTTGCATTCCTTTTGGCTTGTTTACTTTTGTAACCAAAAGAAACAATAAGATTACATTTAAAATGCATTTAAACTTTATTATATATAATTTATGTATCTCTGCTTGCCGTCAACAATCTTATTAGTTTTGTTTCTCTCTGATCCTTTATTTTATTTTATTTTATTAATTTTTTGAGACAGAGTCTCGCTCTGTCACCCAGGCTGGAGTGCAGTGGGGCGATCTCAGCTCACTGTAACCTCCACCTCCCAGGTACAAGTGATTCTCCTGTGTCAGCCTCCTGAGTAGCTGGGACTACAGGTGTGCATCACCACATCAACTAATTTTTGTCTTTTTTTTTTTTTGCGGGGGGACGGAGTTTCACTCTTGTTACCCAGGCTGGAGTGCAATGGCGCGATCTCGGCTCACCGCAACCTCCGCCTCCTGGGTTCAGGCAATTCTCCTGCCTCAGCCTCCTGAGTAGCTGGGATTACAGGCACGCGCCACCATGCCCAGCTAATTTTTTGTATTTTTAGTAGAGACGGGGTTTCACCATGTTGACCAGGATGGTCTCGATCTCTTGACCTTGTGATCCACCCGCCTCGGCCTCCCAAAGTGCTGGGATTACAGGCTTGAGCCACCGCGCCCGGCCCTTAATTTTTGTCTTTTTAGTAGAGATGGGGTTTCACCATATTTACCAGGCTGGTCTCGAACTCCTGACCTCAAGTGACCTGCCCACCTTGGCCTTCCAAAGTACTGTGATTACAGGTGTGAGTCACTGTGCCTAGCTAAGGTTTTTTCTTTGTTTGTTTGTTTGCTATTTTTGAGATGGATCTTGTTCTATCGCCCAAGCTGGAGTGCAGTGTTGTGATCTCAGCTCACTGCAACCTCCGCCCCTAGATTCAAGCGATTCTCTTGCCTCAGCCTCCTGAGTAGCTGGGACTACAGGCATGTGCTACTACACCTGGCTAATTTTTTGTATTTTTAGTAGAGACGGGTTTCATCATGTTAGCCAGCATGGTCTTGATCTCCTGACCACGTGATCCGCCCACCTTAGCCTTCCAAAGTGTTGGTATTACAGGCTTGAGCCACCACGTCTGACCTGAGTTATTTTTAATTAATACAAACATCCTCTAATGCAGATTTCTTGTCCTAGTTGCAAACATTAAAAATAAATTGTGGGCCGGGCGCGGTGGCTCACACCTGTAATCCCAGCACTTTGGGAGGCCGAGGCGGGTGGATCACAAGGTCAAGAGATCGAGACCATCCTGGTCAACATGGTGAAACCCCGTCTCTACTAAAAATACAAAAAATCAGCTGGGCATGGTGGCGCATGCCTGTAATCCCAGCTACTCAGGAGGCTGAGGCAGGAGAATTGCCTGAACCCAGGATGCGGAGGTTGTGGTGAGCCGAGACTGCGCCATTGCACTCCAGCCTGGGTAACAAGAGCGAAACTCTGTCTCAAAAAAAAAAAAAAAAAAAAAAAAAAGAAGTTGTGTGTGTGTGTGAGTGTGTGTGTGTGTGTGTGTGTGTGTGTGTATTTCCCTGGGGAGAGGGTTCATAGTTTTCATCATATTTGTAAATTTGGTCTTCTAAAGTGGAGCAGAAGCATGTGTAAGCAAATTATTCAGTGATTAAAATAGTAATAAGTAAAAACAGTAATAATAAAGTTTGAGGCAATATGTAAAAGTCATGACAAGGTGGTAAGTCAGAAAAGGCAGAATAATGCAAGATTGTATTTAAAAAAGAAAAGGAAAGTTTATATCTAAGCTATGCATTTATCAAATATTTATTGAGCACCTACTATTTGCCAGGCACTACTCTAGATCTGGGGATATAGCAATAAAGAAAACAGACAGTAATCAGCCAGGCGTGGTGGTTCATGCCTGTAATTACAGCCACTCAGGAGACTGATGCAGGAGAATTGCCTGAACCTGGGAGGCGGACGTTTCAGTGAGCTGAGATTGCACCACTGCACTCCAGCCTCAGTGATGGATGGAGACTCTGTCTCAAAAAAGAAAGGAAGAAAATAGACAGTAATCCCTGTTCTGTGGATCTTACAGTCTATTGGAAAGATGGAAAATAAATAAGTGGCCAGGAATGGTGGCTTACTCCTGTAACCTCAGCACTTTGGGAGGCCAAAGTGGGAGGATTGCTTGAAGCCAGGAGTTCAAGACCAGCCTGGCCAACGTAGTGACACCCAGTCTCTACAAAACAAGTTTAAAATTAGCCAGGCATCGTGGTGCAGGCCTGTAGTCCCAGCTACACTGGAGGCTGAGACCAGGGGATCCCTTGAGCTCAGGAGGTTCAGGCTGCAGTGGGCTATGGTTGCACCGCTGTTCTCCTGCTGGGGTGACAGAGCGAGACCCTGTCTCTAAACAAAAACAAAACAAGGCCGGGTGTGGTGGCTCATGCCTGCAGTCCCAGCTACTCAGGAGGATGAGGCAGGAGAAACATCAGAACCCAGGAGGCAGGGGTTGCCATAAGCCAAGATCGCACCACTGCACTCCAGCCTGGGTGACAGAGTGAGACTCCATGTCAAAAAAACCCAACACAACAACGACAACAAAAAACCCATCACTACTTACAAGCTGTGTGATCTTGGGCAAATAGCTCAGCCTCTGAGCCTCAGTTTTCTTTCTTTCTTTCTTTCTTTTTTTTTTTTTTAATGAGACGGGGTTTCGCCATGTTGGACAGGCTAGTTTCGAACTCCTGACCTCAAGTGATCCACCGGCCTTGGCCTCCCAAAGTGCTGGGATTACAGGTATGAGCCACCATGCCTGGCCCCTCAGTTTTCTTTTATTTTCTTTCTTTCTTTCTTTCTTTTTTTTTTTTTTGAGATGGAGTTTCCACTCTTGTTGCCCAGGCTGGAGTACAGTGGTGCGATCTTGGCTCACTGCAACCTCGGCCTCCTGGGTTCAGACGTTTCTCCTGCCTCAGCCTCCCAAATAGCTGGGATTACAGGCAGGCGCCACCACGCTCAGCTAATTTTGTAATTTTAGTAGAGACAGGGTCTCTCCAGGTTGATCAGGCTAGTCTTGAACTCCCGACCTCAGGTGATCTGCCTTCCTCGGCCTCCCAAAGTGCTGGGATTACAGGCATGAGCCACCACACCCAGCCTGAGCCTCAGTTTTCTTATCTGATAAGTGGGGATAATAATTGTACCTATCCCATAGTGGTGTTGTGAGGATTAAAGGAGACACTGTCCAGCACCGAGAAAATTATCACTAAATGATGGCTGTTAGTACATTATTGCCCCTGGCCCACTGAGAACCTACTAGAATTCATAGGTCAAGGAAGGGGTAAACCTACTGCTGCAGGTGACCTCAGAGCCAGAGCACGAGTATGAGTAGGTATTGGTGTACGGGTTGTCCAGGAGAAATGTACAGCTGTCCAGCTTCTTGGCCCGGTCGTAGCAGTGGTCATGTGTCTGGCAGCACCTGGAAAGTGGGAGGGACAGCTGAAACAGGAGTAAGGGCAGAGCAGTAGGTCAGCCCTCACCTGCTGTCTCTCAGGAAAGGTGGCAATGACTTCACCAAGATACTCCAGGGGAAATGGTCCTATGCCTTGAAAAAATATAAATCCTTTTTATCATATGTTTATTGGGGGCAATTTTTTTTTTTTTTTTTTTTTTTTTTTTGAGACAGAGTCTCCCACTGTTGCCTAGGCTGGAATGCAGTGGTAGGATCTTGGCTCACTGCAACCTCTGACTCCCGGGCTCAAGCGATTCTTCCGCCTCAGCCTCCCGAGTAGCTGGGACCACAGGCACGTGCCACCACGCCTGGCTATTTGGTATTTTTAGTAGAGACGGGGTTTCACTATGTTGGCCAGGATGGTCTCGATCTCTTGACCTCGTGATTCACCCGCCTCGGCCTCCCAAAGTGCTGATATTACAGGCGTGAGCCACCGCGCCCGGCCCCTGAAAGCGATTTTTAACATGGTTGCAAGAATACAGTAAAATCCTGTGTTCGGAAGGTGCAGTGACACTTTAACCACTGCTAGAAAAATGACACGTGGATTGTCGCTGTGTCGTTGACTGGTGCCATATTCGGCCACTGGAGGGCAGCGTCGGCCACTGTTTTGTACGTCGGGCATTGCTTCCATCTCTAACGAGGAGCATTCGTTGCAGGGTTCTCTTGGAACACCTTGCTTTATATGACAGGAGGTGAAAATATGTTATCCTTAGCAGATATGCAAGCCCCCTTTGTATGCCTTGTGAGATCCTTGGCATGTGCCCTCCCTGCCCCCAGCAGCCACTCCAGTTTCCCTCCAGGTGATCACTCACGTGTCCAATTCGTCCACAGGGGTGCCTGAGCCCCCCCAAGCCACAGTAGCAGCCGTAGTTGTTGTATTCCAACAGGGGGTCACTCCCCGGGATCGTGCACTTGATCATTTTGCGGAACTGCCACAAGGCCCGAGGGCTGACGCCGCTCTCGGCGGCGGCCACTGCAAGAAGACACAGCCAGAGTTCAAATCCGTCTGCCAGCACCCCCGGGAAACACTGCCTGCCTGTCCCTCGGCCCCACACTGCCTCCCTGATCCCTGCCAGCTGCCTTCTCGGAAGACCGTTGGACGCAGGAACCTGGCAAAGTGAAAGTGGGTAGAGGTGTTATTTGTTTGTTTGTTTGTTTTTGAAACGGAGTCTCCCTGTGTCGCCCAGGCTGGAGCGCAGTGGCATGATCTCAGCTCACTGCAACCTCCGCCCCCCGAGTTCAAGCAATTCTCCTGCCTCAGCCTCCTGAGTAGCTGGGACTACAGACGTATGCCACCACGCCCAGCTAATTTTTGTGTTTTTACTAGAGACAGGGTTTCACCAAGTTGGACAGGATGATCTCTATCTCTTGACCTCCTGATCTACCCGCCTCAGCCTCCCAAAGTGCTGGGATTACAGGTGTGAGCCACCACGCCTGACTGAGGGTTTTTTTTTTTTTTTTTAATGAAAACTTTATATATATAAAGTTTATATGTGTATATGTATATGTATACACACACACACACATTCTTCTTTTTGGATCTCACTCTGTCGCCCAGGCTGGAGTGCAGTGGTATGATTGTGGCTCACTGCAACCTCCCGGTGGGAGTTCAACAACCCATCCTCCCACCTCAGCCTCCCAAGTAGCTGGGACTACAGGCACCAGCCACCACACCTCAGTAATTTTTTGTATTGTCTGTAGATACAGGATTTTCCCATATATTCTAGGTTGGTCTCTGGGTTCCTAGGCTCAAGTGATCTTTCCAACTCAGACTCCCAAAGTGGGCTAGGATTACAGGCATGTGCCACCAAGCCAGGCCAGAGAGTTTAAAACGATCTGCATTGTTTATCCAGTTAATTTTTTTTTTTTTTTTGAGACGGAGTTTCCCTCTTATTGCCCAGGCTGGAGGGCAGTGGTGTGATTCCGGCTCACCGCAATCTTCACCTTCCAGGTTCAAGTAACTCTCCTGCCTCAGCCTGGCTCAGCTGGGATTACAGGTATGCACCACCACACCTGGTTAATTTTGTATTTTTAGTAGAGATGGGGTTTCTCCATGTTGGTCAGGCTGGTCTTGAACTCCCAACCTCGGGTGATTCACCTGCCTCAGCCTTCCAAAGTGCTAGGATTACAGGCATGAGCTACTGCGCCTGGCCTATCCAGTGACTATTTATTGAGCACTTACTACATTCCAAGCTCTGTCCTAGGAGCTAGAGATATAGCAGTGGACAGATATAATAATAATAAATCTCTAACCTCATAGAGCTTACAACCTAGTGGGAGAGAAAAACAATGAATAATAAATGTGGTAAGTCAGGAAACTGGATACTGCGTTAGAAAGGGGGAAGATAGAGCCGGATGAGGCAAATCTAAAAGGGAGGTTACCCAGCCTGGCCAACATGGTGAAACCCCATCTCTGCCAAAAAAATACAAAAACATTAGCCAGGTGTGGTGGCGCATGCCAGCTACTTGAGAGCTACAAGTGCCAGCTACTTGAGAGGCTGAGGCAAGAGAATCATGAACCCAGGAGGCGGAGGTTGTAGTGATCTGAGATCACGCCACTGTACTCCAGCCTGGGCGACAGAGCCCCTGTCTCAAAAATAAAGTAATAAAATAAAATATAAAATGGAGATTGGTCCAATTACTTAGTTGACTAAGGTCGGAGGATCGCTTGAGCCCATGAGTTGGAAGCTGTAGTGAGCTATGATTCCGCCACTGAACTACAAGACCCTGTCTGGAAAAAAGAAAGTACAGGCAGGCTTTCTTAGCTCAGGCTGTCTGAGTCCAGACTTGCAGGTTGAAAAGGTGCCAGGCTTGAGGGAACCCTAATAGAGGAGCTCTCAAGCCCCACTGGGAACCTCGAATTGAGACTGCGGGCCTGGCCAGCCCTGTCTTCTGTGGTCTGTGGCCCGCATTCTGGAGGAGTGAGATCTCAGCTCACTCGGGAGATAGGCGGGCAGAGCCAGGAAGACTTGCCTACCTGCGAGCAGCACGGCCAGCACAAGGAGTTTCATCTTGCAGTCGAGGTGAGAAGAGAACTGAGATGACCAGCCCTCCCCTGCTTATAATCAGTCTCCACACCCTCACCCTGAGATAAGGCTGGAGTGTTTGCTTTGCTCTTGGCTCAGTCTGGGGCTGGCCTTGAATCTGTCTGTCTTGGGAATGACCCTGACAATTTGTCAGCATGGGATCACTGGAAAAAAAATGTTACTCATTTTTCCTTAGCAACTGTGAACCAAAGGGATGGTTTCTGAATTTTCAGGTCTAAGCATCTTGACCCTCATACCTACCACTTGGTGCTAACTCCAGCTTCACGGGCTGGTTGAGGGAAAGCAAAGCTGTCAGTTCAGTCAGACGCTGGGATAAGGGAGACAAGAAGGAAGTGCAGCCTGGGCAACATAGAGAAGAGACCTCATCTCTAAAAAAAAATGTTGGTTGGGCCCGGTGGCTCATGCCTGTAATCCCAATGCTTCGGGAAGCCAAGTTAGGTAAATCACCTGAGGTCAGGAGTTCGAGACCAGCCTGACATGTTGAAATCCAGTCTCTACTAAAAATACAAAAATTAGCTGGGCATGGCGTGCCTGTAATCCTAGCTACTCGGGAGGCTGAGGCAGGAAACTGCTTGAACCCAGGAGACGTGAGCCACTGCACCCGGCCACAGATTTTATTTTTTCCCACCACACCGATACCACTTCCCTCTGCAGAGTGAGTTTGTGAGAAAAACCTGGGCTTTGGATTTCAAAGGCCTGGGTCTGACTTATAAAATAATAAAGGGCTTTAAAACTGTCATATCAAATGTCTATATAATATTGTTTAGGTGGAATTCACATATCATTAACCAAGTTTAAATAAACAATTCAGTGGCATTTAGTACATTCACAATGTTGTGCAACCATCACCTCTATGGGGTTCCAGAACATTTTTATCACCCCAGGGTTTCCTGTACCCATTAGAAGTCATGCTCCCTCAGCCCTACTAACTGCTAATCTGCTTCTCTCTCTCTCTCTTTTTTTTTTTTTTTTTGAGATGGAATTTTGCTGTTGTTGCCCAGGCTAGAGTGCAATGGTGTGATCTTGGCTCACTGCAACCTCTGCCTCCTGGATTCAAGTGATTCTCCTGCCTCAGCCTCCTGTGTAGCTGGGATTACAGGTGCCGGCCACTATGCCCGGCTAATTTTTGTATTTTTAGTAGAAACGAGGTTTCACCATGTTGGTCAGGCTGGTCTTGAACTCCTGATCTCAGGTGATCTGCACGTCTTGACCTCACAAAGTGCTGGGATTACAGGTATGAGCCACCGTGCCTGGTCTCTAATCTGCTTCTCTTATACAGATTTATAATTGGTTTACTTGGTGCTCTCCTGTTCCTATGTGGTCTCTACAACAACCCTGTGGGGTAAGGAGGGCCTGCTTATTTTAATTTATTTATCTGTTTTTTTTTTTTTTTTTTTTAAGAGACAAAGTCTCGCTCTGTCACCCAGGCTGATGTGCAGTGACACCATCATAGCTCACTGCAGCCTCAACCTCCTGGGCCCAAGCAATCCTCCTACCTCAGCCTCCCGAGCAGTGGGGACTACAGACATGTGCCATCACACCTGGCTAATTTAAAAAATATTTTTGGAGACATGGTGTTTCCTTATGTTGCCTAGGCTGGTCTTGAACTGCCTCAAGTGATCCTCCCATTTAAGCCTCCCAAAGCATTGGGATCACAGGCATGAGCCACTGTGCCAGTAACCTTGAGAGTTTTGAGGAGTATTATTGGTCAAGTTTAACCCTCTATTGGAATTTGTATGTGTGTATGTGTTGGAGTCCCAACTCTGTCACCCAGGCTGGTGTGCAGTGGCACAACCTTGGCTCACTGCCACCTCTGTCTCCCAGGTTCAAGTGATTCTCATGCCTCAGTCTCTGAGTAGCTAGGATTACAGGTGCCCGCCACCAAACACAGCTAATTTTTATATTTTAAATAGAGACAGGGTTTTACCATGTTGGCCAGGCTGGTCTCAAACCCCTGACCTCAGGTGATCTGCCCGTCATGGCGTCCCAAAGTGCTGAGATTACAGGTGTGAGCCACAGGCCTGGTTCTCTACTGGAATTTGTCCTATGATTTTCTCACAATTAGATTAGAGTTATGGGTTTGCAGAAGGAAGACCGCAGAGGCAAAGTGACATTTCATCGCATGGCTGCTCTACGTTTAATTATCTCTTTTCTGGGCTGGACACGGTGGCTCACTGTAATCCCAGCACTTTGGGAGGCCGAGGCGGGCACATCACCTTAGGTCAGAAGTCTGAGACCAGCCTGACCAACATGGTGAAACCCCACCTCTACTAAAAATACCAAATTAGATGGGTGTGCTGGCACATGCCTGTAATCCCAGCTACTGGGGAGGCTGAGGTAGGAGAATCGCTTGAACCCAGGAGGCAGAGGTTGCAATGAGCCGAGATCACACCACTGCACTCCAGCCTGGGTGACAGAACGAGACTTCGTCTCAAAAAATAAGTAAATAAAAATAAAAATGAAATACCATTAAAAATTCAGTTTCTCGGTCACAATAGTCACATTTGGAGGCTCATAGACACATGTGGCGAGTTGGCAGCCACAGAATGTTTCCGTTATCACAGAAGGTTGTGTTGGACAGGGTGGCTGTAGACTGTCACAGAGCCTGTCTCAAGGCTGCCCTTTGGGTGGTGGGGGCTGTGAGGACTACTGGAGGGGCCCGGGTAGCTCAGAATCCCACATCAGCTTGACCGAATGGTCCTGCCTCTGCAGCCCCAGAACGAGTGAAGGCTGCCTGAGCAAAGGAAATCCTTGGCCAGCAAAATGTTCAGTCCCTCTTATGTGGGTTCCCTGGGGTCATAACAAGACAGAGGACCAGGCATTGCTCCTAGATTTAGGCATAAAGGATGTTAAGTGGGTGATTGGGGTGGCCCAAAGGAGGTGCAGTATCTGTGGTTGTGTAAAGTCCTTTGGGGCAAGTAAAATTATTAATTACCCTTTTTTCCAGGCTGGAGTGCAGTGATGCAATCTCTGCACACTACAACCTCCACCTCCTGGGCTCAAGTGATTCTCCTGTCTCAGCCCCCTGTGTAGCTGGGATCACAGGCATGCACCGCCATGCCTGGCTAATTTTTGTATTTTTATTAGAGATGGGGTTTTGCCATGTTGGCCAGCCTGGTCTCAAACTCCTGGCCTCAAGGGATCCACCCACCTCAGTCTCCCAAAGTGCTGGGAATATAGGTGTGAGCCACCACACCTGGCTATGAATTACTATTAATTAAGGGCTAACTCCATCCCAAGTCCCATATGCTAAGAACCTGGCACAAAGCTTGATGTAGGTCCAATTACAAACTCCATTTTACAGAGAAGACAGCTGAGGCTGAGAGAGTGACTGTCCCATAGTCACACAGCGGGACCAAGATATGAGTTGGCGCTGGTTCTCATGCTACCATCTCAGGCCAGGGAGTACTGAAAGTCCCCTGAGTACGGGAAGAGATTCAGTCCAACCTATGACTTCCGTCCTTCCCCAGGCAATGAAAGCCTTCCAAAGGACAATCTGGGCAAATTATCACGTGGTGGAGTTTAGGCAAAGCACGTGGTAGGGAGGGGGTCAGGCTGTTGCCACAACCCTCTCCCCTGGGAAAGAGACATGCAAACTGTGACAGCCTGGACCTCTGCAGCCCCTGCCACAGAGGTGACAGCAGAAGGGACCTGGAAGGGCACTGGGTAGCTCCCCAAACTCCTACGCTCTTTGTACCCTGACCTTTCACAACCCCAGATTCCTGCACAGGTGTGCGAAGCACAGCCTCTCCCAGCCTGGGAAAAACACACTCTTTAATGGAAAGAACAGCTAAGGATAGCTTCCTGACTCCTTCAGGTGACAGCATACCCACACTTTAGCAAGGTCATGTCCACTTGACTTCTAAAAGCTAAGTCTCCTGTTTCTGGGAATTGCTTAACAGCAGCGACCAAATACCATTTGCTGAGTGTTCCTATACGCTTGGCACTGTGTAAGCACTGTGCTTTACATACGTTGTCTTCCAGCCTAAGACTCTCCTGATATGGTTATTGTTGCTGTGATGGTTGTCATCATCTTCCCCATCTTATAGATGATGAAGCATGTTCAGAGACCTTAAGTAACTTGCTCAAAGTCACATGGCTAGAAAGTGGTGGAGAAAAAATTTGAATCTGTGTCTACCTGCCTCTGATTCCTGCTATCTCCAGTGATAACAGCAGCAGCAGCAGTTAACATGCCGTGAAGCTGTGCCAGGAAGGATACTAAGAGCCTTACATAGGCTGACCCACCATCAGGTGCCAATAAGCAAATTGAGGCAGTATGCCAGTGTATCTAAACCTTTTTCCACTCCCAAAGCCACCATCCTCAGTATCCAGATCTTCCTGACAGCCTCCTAACTGCTATAATGGCAATGTCAACCTCCTCGTCTATTCAGAGAAGGGATAGTGCAGCCAGTGGTCCCCAAACTTGACTGAGCCTCATACTCCCCTGGAAAACTTGAAGGAGTGATACAGTCCTGGCATGGTGGCTCAGGCTTACAATCCTAGCTACTCAGGAAGCTGAGGCAGGAGAATTGATTGAGTTCAAAAATTCAAGGCCATATTCAGCTGTGATTGCATGTCTGTACTCCAGCCTGGGGAACAGAGGGAGACCCTGTTTCCAAATTCAAAAAAGTAATACAGATGATTGGAACATAAGATATACAGGTTGGGTATAAGGATCTAAAATCTAGGCCGGGCATGGTGGTTCACGCCTATAATCCCAGCACTTTGGGAGGCCAAGGCAGGCAGATCACCTGAGTTCAGGAGTTCAAGACCGGCCTGACTGACATGAAGAAACCCCTTCTCTACTAAAAATATAAAATTAGCTGGGCATGGTGGCACATGCCTGTAATCAGCTACTCGGGAGGCTGAGGCAGAAGAATTGCTTGAGCCTGGAAGACAGATGTTGCGATGAGCCAAGATCGCACCATTGCACTCCAGCCTGGGCAAAAAGAGTGAAACTCTGTCTCAAAAAAAAAAAAAAAAAAAAAGGATCTGAAATTTGTGCTGTCTCTCTCTTTTTATTTTTTTGAGACAATGTCTGGCTCTGTTGCCCAAGCTGGAGTGCAGTGGCACGATCTTGGATCACTGCAACATCTGCCCCCTGGGTTCAAGTAATCCTCCAGCCTCAGCCTCCCAAGTAACTGAGATTACAGGCATGCACCACCACACCTGGGTAATATTTTGTATTTTTAGTAGAGATGGGGTTTCACCATGTTGGCCAGGCTGGTCTTGAAAGCCTGACCTCAGGTCATCTGCCAGCCTCGGCCTCCCAAAGTGCTGGAATTACAGGCATGAACCACCACGCCTGGCTGCTCTTTTTTATTTAAAAAAAAATTGTCTAGGTGACTCTCATAATTATGTAGTTTCAAATTTTTATTTTTATTTTTATTTTTTTATTTTTTAGAAATGACTATTGGGTTGGGTAGAGGTTCCTGGGTATTTTTGTAGTATTATGCTTTAAAACTCATATATACCATATATTTTTTCTCTTTCTCCTTTTTTCTTTAAAGTTTTATTAATGAAAATACCAAATATACAAAAGTAGAGAGTATAGTATATTGAAACCCATGTAACTAACCCAGTTTCTTTCTTTCTTTCTTCGTTCTTTCTTTTTTTTTGAGAGAGGATTTGCCTCTGTCTCATATTTGAGACAAAATATGTTTGCCTCTCAGGTACAGTGGTGTGATCACAGCTCACTGCAACCTCTGCCTTCTGAGCTCAAGTGATCCTCCTGCCTCAGCCTCCTGAGTAGCTAGAACTACAGGTGCACACCAGCATACCCCTCTAATTTTTTATACTTTTCAGTAAAGCTGGGGTTTCACTATGCTGCACAGGCTGCTCTCAAATTTCTGGGCTCAAGCAGTCCACCTGGCTCAGCCTTCCAAAGTGCTGGGATTACAGGAGTGACCCACTGCACCCAACCTCAGCTTCAGTTCTTACCAACATTTCCCAATGTTATTTTATGTACACTTCCACTCTATTAGTTTGTTCTCACACTGCTGTAAAGATACTACCTGAGGCCAGGCACAATGACTCATGCCTGTAATCCCAGCACTTTGGGAGGCCAAGGCAGGTGGGTCACTTGAGGTGAGGGGTTTGAGACCAGCCTGGCCAACATGGTAAAACCCTGTCTCTACTAAAAATACAGAAATTAACTGAGTATGGTGGTGCATGACTGTAGTCCCAGCTACTTAGGAGGCTGAGGCAGGAGAATCACTTGAACCTGGGAGGCAGAGGTTGCAGTGAGCTGAGGTTGCACCACTGTACTCTAGCCTGGGTGACAGAGTGAAACTCTGCCTCAAAAAAAAAAAAAAAAAAAGATACTACCTGAGACTAAGACTGGGTAATTTATAAAGAAAGGAGGTTTAATTGACTCACAGTTCCACCTGGCTGGGAGGCCTCAGGAAACTTACAATCATGGTGGAGACCTCACTCACTATCACAAGAACTGCAGGGGGAAAATGCCCCCATAATCCAATCACCTCCCACCAGGTCCCTCCCTCCACATGTGGGGAATACAATTTGAGATGATATTTGGGTGGGAATATAGAGCCAAACCATATTATTCCTCCCTTGGCCCCTCCCAAATCTCATGTCCTTTTTGCATTTCAAAACCAATGATGTCTTCCCTACAGTCCTCCAAAGTCTTAACTCATTCCAGCAATAACCCAAAAGTTCAAGTTTAAAGTCTCATCTGAGACAAGATAAGTCCCTCCATCTATGAGCCTGTAAAATAAAAACCAATTCAGTTACTTCTAAGAAACAATGCAGGTACAGGTATTGAGTAAATGTTCCCATTCCAAGTGAGAGAAATTGGCCAAAACAAAGGAGTCATAGGCCCCATGCAGGTCAGAAACCCAGCAGTGCAGTCATTAAACCTTAAAGCTCTGAAATGATCTCCTTTGACTGCATGTCTCACATCCAGGGCACACTGATGCAAGGGGTGGGTTCCCAAGGCCTGGAGCAGCTCCATCCTGTGGCTCTACAGGGTACAGCCCCCATGGCTGCTTTTGTGGGCTGTGTACCTGTGGCTTTTCCAGGGACGTGGTATGAACTGTCAGTGGATCTACCTTTCTGGGGTCTGGAGGATGGTGGCCCTCTTCTCAGCTCCACTAGGCGGTGCCCCAGTGGGCATTTTGTGTGGGGGCTCCAACTTCACATTTCCCTTCAGCACTGCCCTAGCAGAGGTTTTCCATGAGGGCTCTGCCTCTGCAGCAGACTGGGAAGAAAAAAAAGCTTTAATGGATTTACAGTTCCACCTCGCTGCAGATGCCTCACAATTATGGCAGAAGGTGAAAGGCACTTTTCACATGGCAGCAAGACAAGAGATGTTGTGCAGGAAAACTCCCCCTTATGTAGTCATCAGATCTTATGACACCTGGTACCAATTCTTTGTATTAGTGCATTCTCACACTGCTATAAATATACTACCTGAGCCTGGGTAATTTATAAAGAAAGAAGGTTTGATAGTTCCACGTGGCTGGGAATTCTCAGGAAACTTACAATCATGGAAGAAGGCAAAGGGGAAGCAAGGCACGTCTTACATGGCAGCAGGAGAGAGAGAGTAGAGTGGGGAGTGCTACTTTTTTTCTTTTTTGAGATGAAATTTTGGTCTTGGTGCCCAGGCTGGAGTACAATGGAACGATATCAGCTCATTGCAACCTCCACCTCCTGGGTTCAAGTGATTCTTCTGCTTCAGCATCCCCAGTAGCTACAGGTGCCCGCCACCACACCCAGCAAATTTTTTGTATTTTTAGTAGAGATGGGGATTTCGCCATGTTGGCCAGGCCGATCTTGAACTCCTGACCTCATGCGATCCACCCGTCTCAGGCTCCCAAAGTGCTGGGATTACAGGAGTGAACTACCATGCCCAGGCGAGTGCTTCTTTTAAACAGTTGGATCTTGTGAGAACTCACTCGCTGTCATGAGAGCAGCATGAGGGAAACCACTTCCGTGATCCAATCACTTCCCACCAGGTCCTTCCCTCGACAGGTGGGGATTACAATTTCAGATGGGATTTGGGTGGGACACAGAGCCGAACTATATCACCCACATACTTCTTTTTTAGTGACGATTTTAAAGCAAATCATAGCTCTCAAGCCATTTCATAAGCACTTCTGTATGCATTTCAAACTTACAAGGATTTTTAAAAATATATATGGAGCCTTGCTCTGTCTCCCAGGCTGGAGTGCAGTGGCATGATATCGGCTCACTGCAATCTCCGCCTCCCAGGTTCAAGCAATTCTCCTGTCTCAGCCTCCTGAAAAGCTGGTATTACAGGTGTATGCCACTACCCCCAGCTAACTTTTGTATTTTTAGTACAGACGTGTTTCACCATATTGGCCAGGCTAGTCTCAAACTCCTGACCTTGTGATCCACCCACCTTAGCCTCCCAAAGTGCTGGGATTTCAGGCATGAGCCACTGTGCCTGGCCACAATTTTTTTTGTTCTGGTAAAAAACACAAAATTTACCATCTTAACCATATTTGAAAAGGCAGTTCAGTACTGTTTAGTATATTCACATTGCTAACCTTTTTCATCTTGCAAATCCAAAACTGCACCCATTAAACAACTCTCCTTTCTCCCTTCCCCCAGGGCCTGGTAACTACCATTCTGCTTTCTGTTTCTATGAATTTGACTAATCTTAGTACCTCATGTAAGTGGAAACATAAAATATTTCATTCAGTCTTATTTGACGTAACACAATGCAATGTGATGTCCTCAAGATTTCTCCATGTTGTAGCGTGTGACAGGATTTCCTTCCTTTTTTTTTTTTTTTTTTTTTTTGAGGCAGAGTCTTACTCTGTTGCCCAGGCTGGAGTGCAGTTGCACTATCTTGGCTCACTGCAACCTCTACCTCCCAGGTTCAACCAATTCTTTTGCCTCAGTCTCCCAAATAGCTGGGATTACAGGTGCCTGCCTCCATGCCTAGCTAATTTATGTATTTTTAGTAGAGACGGGATTTCACTATGTTGGTCTAGAGCTCCTGACCCCAGGTGATCTGCCTACCTTGGTCTCTTAAAGTACTGTGATTACAGGCATGAGCCACTGTGCCCGGCCCAATTTCCTTCCTTTTTTGGGCTGAATAAATAAACTATTGTATAGATAGACCACATTTTATGTATCCATTTATCCATTAATGGACTTTTGGGTTGTTTCTACCTTTTGACTATCATGAATACTGCTGCTGTGAACACAGGTGTACAAATATCTGTTTGAAGGAGGGGGTGTGGTGGTGCACACCTGTAATTCCAGCAGTTTGGAAGGCTGAGGCAGGAGGATCGCTTGAGCTCAGAAGTTTGAGACCAGCGTGGGTGATGTGGCAAAACTTTGTCTCTACCAAAAACATACAAAAATTAGCCGGGCATAGTGTTACACACCTGTATTCCCAGCTACTCAGGAGACTGGGGTGGGAGGATCACTTGAGACCAGGAGGTCAAGACTCCACTCCAGCTGGGGCAACAGAGCAAGACCCTGTCTCAAGAAAATAAAGATCTATTTGAATCTTTGCTTTCAGTTCCTTAGGGTATATACCTAGGAGTGGAATTGCTGGATCCTATGTTAGTTCTGTTTCGTCTTTTGAGGAGCCGCTGACATGTTTTCCACAGCAGCTGCACCATTTTGCATTCCCACCAGCAGGCACAAAGGTTCAATTTCTCCACAGCCTCACCAGCATTTTTTTTTTTTTTCGAGACAGAGTCACTCTGTCGCCCATGCTGGAGTGCAGTTGGGCAATCTCGGCTCACTGCAACTTCTGTTTCCCAGGTTTCAGCAATTCTCTTGTCCCAGCCTCTCGAGTAGCTGGGATTAAAGGCGTGTGCCACCAGGCCTGGCTGTTTAATTTTTAGTAGAGATGGGGGTTTCACCATGTTGGCCAGACTGATCTTGAACTCCTGATCTCAAGTGAATCTGCATACCTCAGTCTCCCAAAGGGCTGGGATTACAGGCTTGAGCCACCGCACCCGGCCCTGTCCATTTAAAAAAATTATTTTTAGGCCAGGCGTGGTAGCTCACACCTGTAATCCCAGCACTTTGGGAGGCTGAGGTGGGTGGATCACCTGAGGTCAGGAGTTGGAGACCAGCCTGGCCAGCATGGTTAAACCCCGTCTCTACTAAATATACAAAAATTAGACAGGTGTGGTGGTGAGCATCTGTAATCCCAGCTCTTTGGGAGGCTGAGGCAGAATTGCTCAAACCCAGGAGCCAGAGGCTGCAGTGAGCTGAGATCATAGCAGTGCTTTCCAGCCTGAGCGACAGAGCAAGACCCTGTCTCAAAAAAAAAAAAAAAAAATTGTTAAATAGTGGCTTTCCTAATGAGTGTGAAGTGGTATCTCATTGTCAACACTAATCTCTAGGTCAAGTGGAAAGTAAAGACCTTCCCAGGAGAAAACAGGAGGGAGAAAGTGCAGAGAATATTTAAAAATATTCCCTCTATTTAAGTTAAAGGCACTTGAAAAACAGCAGGAACAAGACGATCATGCTCAGGTTTGTGCTGTTTCTGAAAAGCAGAAGATGGTGAAATTCCTGAGTGAAAGACCCCCCAACCTATACTAGAAGGAAAGTAGATAAGCAGCATCCTTATCTCCAAGGGCGAGAAGTAGACACAGAGATAATTCCGTGCAGACCTTGTTAAAGTAACTTTTTTTTTTTTTTTTTGAGACAGGGTCTTGCTCTGTCACCCACGCTGGAATACAGTGGTGCAATCTTGGCTCACTGCAGCCTCTGCCTCCCTTGCTCAATCAATCCTCTTACCTCAGCCTCCCAAGCAGCTGGGACTACAGGCATGCACCACCATACAACCAGCTAATTTTTGTATTTTTTGTAGAGATGGAGTTTTACCACATCACTTAGCCTGGTCTCGAACTCTTGGACTCAAAGTGTCGGGATCTGTTTGCCTCAGCCTCCCAAAGTGCTTCGATTACAGTTGTGAGCCACCGTGCCCAGCTAAAATAGATTTCTCTTTAAGACAGAGTCACTCTGTCACCCAGGCTGGAGTGCAGTGGCACGACCTTGGCTCACCGCAACCTCTGCCTGCCAGGCTCAAGTGATTCTTGTGCCTCAGCCTCCCAAGTGGCTGGGATTAACAAGAGTGCACCACCTGGCTAATTTTTTGTATTTTAGTAGAGACAGGGTTTCAGCATGTTGCCCAGCCTCAAACTCCTGAGCTCAGGCGATCCCAAAGCTCCTGGCCTCCCAAAGTGCTGGGATTACAGGCGAGGGTCATTGTGCCTGGCCCAAAATAGCTCTTATCTTTTAAGCTTCTCCACATAATTGAGTGGCTTTTTCATAATTTACTATTCTTTGTCCAATCCAGTACATAAACAACTCTGCTTCTTTAGGTCTTCACTTCTTCTGTTTTGTTTTGTTTTTTTGAGAGTGAGAGCAACTTGCTCTGTCCTCCAGGCTGGAATGCAATGTCAAGAACACGGCTCACTGCAGCCTCCGACTCCCAGGGCTCAAGCAATCTTCTTACCTCCGTCCCCTGAGTAGCTGGGACAACAGGCTTGTGCCACCATGCCTAAATCATTTAATATTTTGTTTAGATGAGTCTCAAAATGTTGCCCAGGCTGGTCTTGAACCCCTGGCCTCAGCAATCCTTCCACCTCGGCCTCCCAAAGTACTGGGATTATAGGTGTGAGCCACCACACTCCACCTTCATTTCTTTATGAAGGCTCCCATGCCACGCAGAACTTTTGATAAATGTGCATGCTTTTTTCCTGTTCTTTTTTTTTTGAGACAGTCTCACTCTGTCACCCAGACTGGAGTGCAGTGGCATGATCTCAGCTCACTGCAGCTTCCACCTTTCAGGTTCAAGCAATTCTACTGCCTCTGCCTCCTGAGTAGCTGGGAGTACAGGCGCCTGCCACCACACTTGCCTAATTCTTGTATTTTTAGTACAGACAGGGTTTCGCCATGTTGGCCTGGCTGGTCTGGAACTCCTGACCTCAAGTGATCCACCCACCTCAGCCTCCCAAAGTGCTGGGATTACAGGCATGAGACACCACACCTGTCCCTGTTCATCTACTTTATGTCAGTTTAATTCTTGGACCCAGACAGGACCCTAAGAGGATGGAGGTGAGTCCTGCCATCCCTACAGCAGGAAAATAAGGTATCCTTGAATGCACAGAGACACAAGACACTCACAAGCCCAGCACCGTTTTCAAATAATTTATTAGGAATTTAAAACTGAAAATAAAACCTGGAAAAAGAAGTTACAGATGTGGAGAGAAGAGACACCGGAGGGTGGTAACTTGCTGGCTTGGAAACACCATGTAACATCTTTAAAAAAAAATCCCAAACAAATCAGAAAACGGAATTCCAGGGTCCTGGGCCCGTGGTGGGGCCCAGCAGGGTGGAAGGGTGAGGGGATGGGAGAGGGGGAGCTAAGTGTCTCAGGACTCAGCTCAAATATGTAGAAAATTAAAAATAAAAACCAATAAAATGCAGCTTCTCTTTTATTAGGAAACATTAAAAAAACCAAAACACGAACCGCTGCGTATCTCAGTAACAAAGATTATTGCTTTGTGTTCTCAGGGCTGATAGGTTAAGCACCTCACACAGACAATTAACTCTCCAAAGGCCGGGTTTCCGGGTGGGGCGATGCTGAGGAAGAGAGCTGGGGCCCTGGGCCTCAGACCTGGGGGACAGGGACACAGAGAAGGGGGATGGCAGTGGGTGGGCCTCGGCCCTGCCACGCCAGCCAGGCCACTGTTCATGAAGGCCCCACGCCCGGAGCCTCTCTTTTTCCTAGAAGGGGGCTCTGGGGTGAGGGGCTGCCAAGGGACACTGGCTGTGGGGTCATCCTGGTGGGGAACGTCAGTGAGAGAATGTGGGGGTTCCCTGAGACGCCCTTTGCTTTCCCCTAGGGGCTGCCCTCGCCAGAGCGTCCCCTGGTGCCCACTCATGGCGGAGGTCGAGGGGGAAGGGGGAGAGGCTCAGAGCAGAAACCACGAAGACCCAACCTAGGTAGGGGCAGGGGAGCACTTTGGAGAGTTAATTCCCGTCCAGCAGTGTCTCGGGCAAGCCTTTCTCTTCCCGCGCCCTTCGCCCCCACATCGGGTTTTTGGGGTGGGCAGGCCCAACCAAGGCCTTGACCCCGAGGGCCTGAGAGAGCGGGCCTGCCGCGGCCACAGCTGAGGCCTGCAAGCTTACAGTAACGGTGTCTGAGGGGACAGAAACGGGGGAGGGGGGAGCCCCTCACCCCCAAGGGCCTTCGAGAGGGGTGGGCGCATCACCTCACAGTATTTACATATGATACAGGACGGGATGGTTCCAGGGGCTCGGCCTGACCTCCCCGCAGCCCTGCCCTCCTCTCCAGGGCTGGAGGGAGGCGGCCAGGGGCCCACACCCAGATAGATACTTTGTTCTCAGCTGGTGGGGGGCACCTGGCCCCTTGCCCCCTGCGGCCTGGGGCTTCACATTCACAAACCTAAAAATAGTTTAAAAACAGTTTCTTTTTTTTTTAAAAAAAAAAAAAAAAAAAAAAAAGGAAAGAGCAAAGGAGGGGAAAATCAGAATAAAAAACAGGGGTCGGCCTGCGGCCTGTAGCAGGCTCCCTCCGCCTTCACTCTAGCTATGCACAAATCCAAAGCCTGTTGGGGAGGGGGCGGTCCTAGGGGGGCGAGGCAGCGAGGGAGGGGCGCAGACCCGAGAGGGGTGGACCAGAGGGCTGGGGGGGCAACCGGCTAATCCAAAATAAATAAAAGCGGGTGGGGCCGGGAGAGGGGCAGGTAGGGCCGGGGCGAGGGCGGAAGAGGGGGACGTTAGTAAGGGAGCCAGACGCCTTCGGGGGCGGCAGGGCAGGGGCCGGGCCCGGGGAGTGGGGGGCAGGCAGTAGCGGGTCCGAGTCGCTGCGGGGGAGGGGGCGGCGGCTGCGGCTGAGGTCTCCCGCCCCCTGGCTGGCTCACTCGCGGTCCTCAGTCAGTTGCAGGCTGGGGCGCTGGGAACACAGCGGGGAGGTTATGGGGGCTCCCGGGACACGCGCAGTTTTCCCTAGTTCCCTCTAAGGAGCTTTGTTCACTACCCACTTTCTTTCTTGGCTTTGCTTTTTTTTTTTTTTTTTTTTGGAGATGGGAGTCTGGCTCCCGACAAGCGGGCTAGAGTGCAGTGGCGCGACCTTGGCTCACTACAACTTCCACCTCCCAGGTTCAAGCGATTCTCCTTCCTCAGCCTCCGGGATTACAGGCATGAGCCACTGCGCCCGGCTGGCTAATTTTTGTATTTTTAGTAGAGACGGGGTTTTGCCATGTTAGCCAGGCTGGTCTCGAACTGCTCACCTCAGGTGATCCAGCTGCTTCAGTCCCCCGAAGTGCTAGGATTACAGGCGTGAGCCACCGCGCCTGGCTACTTTATTATTTTTTTAGAGACAGGGTCCGGCTCTGTTGCACAGGCTGGAGTGCAGTGGCAGCGGTCATAGTTCACTGCAAACTCAACCTCCTAGGCTCAAGCAATCCTCCTGCCTCAGCCTCCTGAGAATCTGGGATTACAGGTAGTATCTAGGACTACAGGTGAAGGCAAACACACCCTGCTCATTTTTGTTGTTGTAGCAGAGATGGGGATTCACCATATTGCCCAGGCTGGTCTCAAACTCTTGGCCTCAAGACGTCCTCCTGCCTTGGCCTCCCAAAGATCTGGGATTATGAATGTGAGCCACCGCACCCAGACAGACTTAGCACATTCTGTTCCCCGGTTGGATGGCTCTTTCCCCAGATTTTGAATGGATGGATTTATTCAAATGTCACCTTCTCAGAGATACCTTCTGTGAACCCCACATCTAAAATAACCCTCTCACGCACATTCTGGAATTATCGCATATATTCACTTGATTTTTGTCCTGTGAAATAGAGAGGAATTTGTCTGTCTTGCTCATCCCTCTTTCCTGGAATAGGGCTCATAAATGAATGGGTGAATGAATGGTCTCGTCTCCCATAACTGGATAGACCCTGTGATGGCCATGTACACAGTCCCACAAGTCAAGGTATCCTGTTTTTTTTTTATTTTTTGAGATGGAGTCTCACCCTGTTGCCCAGGCTGGAGTGCAGTGGCCTGATCTTGGCTCACTGCAGCCTCTGCCTTCCAGATTCAAGTGATTCTTGGCCCTCAGCCTTCTGAGTAGCTGGGAGTACAGGTACGCACTACCGTGCCAACCAAGTTTTGTATTTTTAGTAGAGATGGGGTTTCAACATGTTGGCTAGACTGGTTTCGGACTCCTGACCTCAGGTGATCCGCCCGCCTCAGCCTCCCAAAGTGCTGGGATTACAGGCGTGAGCCACCAGGCCCGGCCAAGGTATCCTGTTTTGATAGCTGTATACTACACCACTGTACACATAATCCCAGCACTTTGGGAGGCTGAGGCAGAGGAGGACTGCTTGAGCCAGGAGTTCAAGCCAACCTGGGCAACATAGTGAGATCCCATCTCTATAAAAAATTTAAAAAACACTAGCCGGGCATGGTGGCATGCTCCTGTGGTCCCAGCTACTCGGGAGGCTGAGACACGAAAATAGTTTGAACGCAGGAGACAAGGTTGCACACTGCACTTCAGCCTGGGTGACAGTGAGACTGTCTCTATTAAAAATAATAATAATAGGGCTGGGTGCAGTGGCTCACGGCTGTAATCCCAGCACTTTGAGAGGCCAAGGAGGGCAGATCACTTGAGGTCAGGAGTTTGAGACCAGCCTGGCCAACATGGTAAAACCTTGTCTCTACTAAAAGAAAAAAAAAAAAAAAAAAAAAAACCCGCAAATTAGCCAGGCATAGTAGCACACGCCTGTAATCCTAGCTACTCGGGAGGCTGAGATATGAGAATAGCTTGAACCCAGGGGACGAGGTTGCAGTGAACCAAGGTTGCACCATTGCACTGTAGCCTGGGCGATAGAGTGAGACTCCAGCTAAAAAAAATAATAATAGGTCGGGTGCTGTGGCTCACATCTATAATCCCAGCACTTTGGGAGGCCAAGGCAGGTGGATCACAAGGTCAGGAGTTTGAGACCAGCCTGGCCAATATGGTGAAAACCCCGTCTACTAAAAATACAAAAATTAGCTGGGTGTGGTGGCATGGGCCTGTAGTCCCAGCTACTCGGGAGGCTGAGGCAGAAGAATCGCTTAAACCCGGGAGGCGGAGGTTGGAGTGAGCTGAGATCGTGCCACTGCTCTCCAGCCTGGGCAACAGAGGGAGACTCCACCTCAAATAATAATAATAATAATAATAATAAAAGATCTTAAAAAATCTTTGTGGCCTGGCCTGGTGGCTCACACCTGTAATCCCACCACTTTGGGAGACCAAGGCAGGAGGATCCCTTGAGTCCAGGAGTTTGAGACCAGCCTGGGCAACACAGCGAAACCTTGTCTCCACAAAAAAAATTAGCCAGGTATGGTGGCGTGTGCCTGTAGTCCCAGCTACTCAGGAGGAGTCTGAGGTGGGAAGATCCCTTGAGCCCAGGAGGCCTGGGTAATAGAACGAGATCTTGTCTCAAAAATAATAACAAGAAGAAGAATCATTGCCAATCTGATAGGCGGAATGTGAAGCTGTACTGTTGCTTTGCTTTCTGTGTTTAAATGGAGTAGGTTGAGCAGCTTTTCATGTTTACTGACCACAGCTGCTATAAAGATCTGTCTCCCCTGGGACTGTGGGTTCTTGAAGGCAGGGATGGGGCCCATGTCCCAGATTCAATGGCCCAGGACAGGCTTCCTCAGTGCTACCCTGCCACCCACCCCTCCCCACATCCTCACCTCCTGCCACCGTCCCCTGCTTCAGTGGTACCCATTGGTGAAGGCTGTGGCAATCAAAGGGCCCTGAAAAGGAAAGAATTTGACTCCTAGACTCCTGGGAAAGTAGAGAAAGGCCAGGGGCTCCTTCTCTCTCTGCAGGAAATCCGCGGTGAGGCGCAGGCCCCTCTCTACCGGCCTGGATCACCCCCAACGAAGGTCTGCTCAAAGATTCTCCAACAGAGGGCCAGGGAATCTGCATATAACCAGCACCCTGGATAAAACCAGGGCACCCTGGGCTGGAATTGAACCTCCTTGCAGGCAGAGATACCATATGCCTCATTTGCACCTAGAGCCCGTTATGCCTGGCATTCAGAGGTGATGACTAAGTGTCCACTGAATGAATGAGAGACCCCACTGTTTTCCGTAGTGACTCCGTTCATCCTCCCCCACCCTCCTTTTGCCCCCAAAGACAAAGATGGTCTCTCCCTTCCCCAACTTGGGGGTCTCTCAAGGTGTGAGGGGTGAGGTGGGGGCCACCAGGCCTGGCCACTCACCCCAAGACTGTGGCCGAAGCCGGTGCTGGGGGCGGGGCTGGCAGCGCTGATGTAACTGCTGACCCCCGAGTCCTGGTTTGCCGCCCCGTAGAGCTCGGCCATGGGGCCGGGGCTGGTGGTCCCCAGGAAGCCCCCTGTGCGGCTGGGAGTCGAACCTGGAGGGGGAGCCATCGTCCAGGGGTGAGAGCCTGGCAACCCAGAAAGAAGACAATGATAGCCCCGGCACCCTCTGCCACCCCACGGCACCCACCAAGCCTGTCCCACCTGCTCTAGCCTGGACCCCCACATTTCAGCAACTCCTGTGGGCCTATCTCCTGGAGATCTCCCCACACCCATCCACCCAGTCACCCCTAGCCCTGACCCCCATCATCTCATCTGACCACTCAGCAGCCTCCTCTCCCAAGGCCCTTCCCAACCTCTCCCCACCGGGCAGCTGAATGCACGTTCTAAACCCTGACCTGCGTCCCTCTGCTACTTGTAATTTCCACTGTTTCCCCAGCACCCCAGTTCCTCCTGCCTCCTTTCTTCACTCCCCACTTCGGCACTCTCCCCACCTACTGGTCCCCAAGCCTTTACATATGCTATTCCCTCAACCAGAAACATTGTTCCTCCTCTTTGCCTTTGAATGCAAAGTTAGGAGGCCCTTCCTCCTGGAAGCCTTCCCGGCCTTTCCTAGAGGCCCCAGCTGGGAGGTCCTCTGGTACCAGATACCCCCTGAGAGCAGCAGCATCAGCCATCAGCATTATTGCCTTTTTAATACCTGACGCCACCACCAGGCTGCAAGCCCTGGAAGGCAGAGACCCTGTCAGTCTTTTTTTTTTCTTTTTTTGAGACGGAATTTCGCTTTTGTTGCCCAGGCTGGGATGCAATGGCACGATCTCGGCTCACCGCAACCTCTGCCTCCTGGGTTCAAGTGATTCTCCTGCCTCAGCCTCCCAAGTAGCTGGGATTACAGGTGTGTGCCACCACGCCCAGCTAATTTTTGTATTTTTAGTAGAGACAGGGTTTCTCCATGTTGGTCAGGCTGGTCTCTACCTCCGACCTCAGGTGATCCATCTGTCTTGGCCTCCCAAAGTGTTGGGATTACAGGCATGAGCCATTGCGCCTGGCCATCTTTTTTCTTTTGAGATGAGGGAGTCTTGCTCTGTTGCGCAGGCTGGAGTGCAGAGATGTGATCTCGGCTCACCGCAACCTCCACTTCCCAGGTTCAAGCGATTCTCCTGCCTCGCCCTCCCGAGTAGCTGGGATTACAGGCGTGCACCACCACACTCGGCTAATTTTTATATTTTTAGTACAGACAGGGTCTCACCACAGTGGCCAGGCTGCTCTGGAACTCCTGACCCCAGGTGATCTGCCCACCTCGGCCTCCCAAAGTGCTAGGATTACAGACGTGAGCCACCACGCCCGGCTGAGCCTGTCAGTCTTGCTGCTGGCTGACTTGCTCATGCAACATGACGCCCAGCACAGAGCAGGTCATCGGTTGATACTTGAGTGAATGAACAAGTGTCCCTCTGCAAAGGGGTGGCAGTGGCCACCTCCCCTCCTCTGGACTTCTCTGATCCCTGTGCTTCCTCATCTCTCTTCCTGCACCCCAGGGAAGCTCACCTGTCCCTCGAACCACAGCTGCTGCGGCCGCTGCTGCCGCCATTGGTCCGTAGGCAGTGAGAGGAATGGCTGAAAGGAAAGGGATGGGCACGTCAGTGTGGTGGCGAGGGGGGGGAAGGGTGAAGAAGGCCCTACCTTCTAGGCAGAGCCTCTCTAGCCTGGCCCTACCTTGGAGGGGTCCATGTAGCCCCAGGGTCAAGGCAGAAAAGGCTACCATGGGCCACCATCTGTGTTCTGACCTGTGGCATGGATGGAGAAAGGTGGGTGAGAGGACAGCTTCCCAGTGAGCAGCTGAGCCTCAGTTTCTCCCCTGGACTGCTCATGGAGGGTGGGGCAGGGCACCCAAGCCTGAGCAGCTATGAAGGTTGCCCACAGCTGCCCCCTTCTCCAGGGTGCCCTTGGTAAAACGGGGGCCACTTGGCCCAGAGATGCCCAAGAGCTCATGTCCCTCTTCCCAGCCCAGCCAATGACAGTTAGTGACGGAATGACACAGGGGACAGCCCCCCAGGTCTGCTGCCTCCAGGTAGGGCGCCCCAGGGGTCAGGCTGAGGCTGGGTTCCCACTGAGGCCACAGCTTTGCACCACACCCTCTGCTGACTGTCCTGCTTCCCTCACCCCTGTTCCCTGAAAGCACTCCCAAGGGCCTCCCTGACCACCCAGAAATGACCGCTGCCTCCCCCGAATCCCCCCAGCCTCTTTTTTGCCATCGCCTCTTCAGATACAGGCACTATCCCCTTGTTTTCTGTCTGCCATCATCTTCACCTCTGCAGCACCTAGAACCCTGCCTTGTACACAGCAGGTGTTTAATAACTGCTGAAGGAGTAGAAAGGGTCTCTGCTTAAAACACCCAGTGGCTTGAGCCTGGCGCTCCCCAGGGCTGAGAGGTGAGCACCCCCTGCTGAGAGTCTTTCCTAAAAACGTCATTCAGTGGGGGCTCTTTCTCACTTAGATGTCACCTCCTCTAAGAAGCTTTTCCTGATACCTCCACTAAGGCAGCCCCTTGTCCCCAACCCTCATGCCTTAGCACATTTCCCTGCTTTAATTTCCTCATGGAACCTCTCACCCTCCAAAAATATCTTTTTTAAAAAATTATTATTTTTTTAAAGATAGGGTCTTGCTATGTTGCCCAGACTGGTCTCGAACTCCTGACCTCAAGCTATCCTCCAGTGTTGGCCTCTCAAAGTGTTGGGATTACAGGCATGAGCCACAGCACCCAGCCCAAAAATATTACTTGCTTTGGGAATACTTGGGGAATCTTTCCTTGTTTACCTGATTTTAATTTTTTTTGAGACAGAGTCTAGCTCTGTTGCCCAGTCTGGACTGCAGTGGCATGATCTCAGCTCACTGCAACCTCTGCCTCCTAGGTTCAAGTGATTCTCCTGGCCCAGCCTCCTGAGTAGCTGGGACTACAGGCATGCACCACCACACCTAGCTAATTTTTAAAATATTTTTAGTAGAGATGGGATTTTACCATGTTGGCCAGGCTGGTCTCGAACTCCTGACCTCAGGTGATCTGCCTGCCACAGGTTCCAAAGAGCTGGGATTACAGGCATGAGCCACCACAGCCAGCTAATTTTTGTATTTTTAGTAGAGACAGGGTTTCACCATGTTGGCCAGGCTGGTCTTGGACTCCTGACCTCAAGTGATCTGCCCGCCTCAGCCTCCCAAAGTGCTGGGATTACAGGTGTGAGCCACTGCGCCCGGCCTGTTTACTTGTTTATTGCTGTCTCCTTCCTCTGGAATATCAGTTCCAGGAAGGCGGGAACCTTGTCCATCTCATTCACTGTTGTGTCTCCAGTGCCTCGAGTGGTGTCTGGCACAATGAAAATTATTGAGTGCATGAAAAACCACCCAAGTCTCCTTTTCTCCAAGGTGGGAAAAGTTCAGAGCCCAGATGCCCAAGCACTGTTGATCCTTGAACCTCCTCCTTTGCCTGCCAAGATATATCTAAAGGGGACATTTCTTCTGTCATTTCTTTAAGGCCAGGGACTGGGCTCTGAAATCTGGTTTTTGGCTCACTTAGGCATTTCCATGAAGTCAGAGGCACCAACCCAAGCATGCACTTACCACACTGTAAAGAATGACTTATTTCTACAGTATTTGCGCCCTCTCTAAATTGCGAGTTCTGTGAGGTCAGGGCCTGCCTCTGTCTTATCCTTGCTCTGTCCCCCAGGTCTGTCAGAGCATCCTGTGCACAGTAGGTCCTTAACACATAGCACTCTGTCGCTCAGGCTGGAGTGTGGTGGTGCAATCTTGGCTCACTGTAGCCTTCACCTCTTAGGCACAAACAATCCTCCCACCCCAGCCTCCCAAGTAGCTGGGACCACAGGCACGCACTGCCACACCTGGCTAGTTTTTTTATTTTTTAGTAGAGATGGGTTTCACCATGTTGCCCAGGCTAGTCTTGAACTCCTGGCCTCAAGGGATCCTCCTGCCTTGGCCTCCCAAAGTGTTGGGATTACAGGCATGAGCCACGGCGCCCAGCACACATAGTTCTTAAACGAGTAATGAGGGCCTCCTTCCAGCCTCCACCCCCACAGTTACTGGTCAAGCTCTCCCTCTTTTCAGGGAAGAGCCTCTGCACCTGCACCTCTAGCGTTCTCCTCCCTCCCCTTCCTTCACTCCAGGTTTCTCTTCTTCTGCCCCATTTTGGGGGAACCCTGAGCACCCCTTGGAAGGAAAGTCTTATCTAAAGCAGTATCCATGCTCACGTCTTCCACACATGGCCAGGTTGAGGGGAGAGTCTGGGTGGGGTGGGGGAGAAGCAGGTGGGACAGAGAAATCCCTTGCAGCCCACCCCACGTGCCTGCTGTCTCCTCGGCTCACGGCTAGCCCCAAAGCTGAACTGGCTGGCCTGAGGGAAGGTTCCAGCCAGGGAAACGGGCCCCTGTCACCTTCACCCACTTGCCCAGAAATCACCCGAGGGCTGGATTCAGGCCTTGGCAATATTTCATTTGGCTCATGGTGTTTTAAACATTTGGAATCTGTTGCCAACACTGAAAAATAATGGAAAAATTCATACGAAAGCAAAAGCCAGGTTTCTGGCATCTCTGGAAAAAAATGAGTTCTGAGCATAGTGAGTCTGTATTCCCTCCCGGCAAGAGTTGGCTGGCACCGAGTGCAGGTATGCCCACGCCGGTGTGCAGGCATCCCTGCCCGGCCCACTTTGCAATGAGTTTGAGACCCTGGCTTGTTCACTGCAGGATCCCAGAGCCTCCATGGAGCCTGGCACATGGGAGGTGCTAGATAAATATTTGCCAAATGGATGAATGAGTGACTTTGCCTCCATCTGCTTGGCTTGGCCCTATGCCCCACCCTTAAGGGCCATGTCGCCGCCCAGACTGGCCAGTGCCCAGGCACAGTCTGCTGTTTCCCCACAGCCGGAGGGCTGGCGGGCAGGAGAAAAGGATCCCGCTAGCTTTCCCCAGGAAGCTCCCTGGGCCCCTTCTCTTTCTCCCCATGTGGCCTGAAAGGTATACAAAATCCGAGCGACTGACCTGTAAGCTCGGGGAGGACTGGGGCGCTCGGGAGAGGGGTCCGCTCTACACGGAATTCTAAAATGAAACGTAAAACAGCTTAGGAAGAAGCAGGGGAGGCCCCTCGGCCATGGCCCAGGGAGGACAAATGCACCCACAGGGACACTGGGTGAGGAGACAGGCCATGCACGGGACCCAAGAGCTAGGGAGGGGACAGCACAGTTCCCAGCAGGCAGGGGAGGGCAAGGAGACAGACAGAGAAGGGAGAGAGAGAGAGAGAGCAGAGTTGCCACCTATACCCCAGGCACGGGGCAGGGCTGGATTCCAGGTGTTTGTTTCCTTCTTTTCTTTTCTTTTTCTTTCTTTCCTTTTTTTTTTTTTTAAGACAGGGTCTCACTCTGCTGCCCTGGCTGGAGTGCAGTAGCATGAACACAGCTCACTACACACTCGACCTCCTGGGCTCAAGTGGTCCTCCCACCTCAGCCTCTTGAGTAGCTGGGACCACAGGCACACACCATCATGCCTGGCTAACCTTTCCATTTTTTCGTAGAGACAGAGCCTCACTATGTTGCCCAGGCTGAGCTCAAACTTGTGGGCTCAAGCCGTCCTCCCATCTGCCTCTCAAAGTGCTGGGATTACAGGGGTGAGTCACCATGCCCAGCCGCGGGTGTCTCTAAAAGGCTTAGGATTGTACCAAAAACATCTCCCAGAATCCTCCTCTTCTCATGTGTGTATGTGTGTGCGTGTATGTGTGTATATATGTGTTTATATGTGTGTGTGTGTGTGTGTGTGTGTGTGTGTGTGTGTGTGTGTGTGTTGCGGAGGAGGCAGCCTGATGAAAAGTAATGGCCCTAGAATAGGTAGAATAGGTCAGGCTTGGGTTCAGGTCCCAGCTCTGCCACTTCCTAGCTGGCTCATCTTAGCTTGCCATTCTTCCTCTCTGAGCCTATGTCCTCATCTCTAAAATGAGGAGACGCAGGCTTCCTCCGTGAGATTATTTGGAGAATTAGGCAACATCACGAACACAAAGTTCTCCAAGCTCAACAGCCCTGGGGCAGAGCACGTAAGTGCTTAGGGGGCCCTCCAAATAAATAAGATACTAAATAAATAGCCTTGCCTAAGTTTGGTATTTCCTGTTTCAAAGAAAACCGCATGGTGAAGTCCAGAGCTTTGCTGGGCTTCCTGACAGTAACACCAGGTCTGGTGTTATCTTTACGTTGGCTTACAAACGAGAGTGGGAATGATCCTGCTTCTCAATTGTTTTTCAGCATCTGGGGTCTCAGCATAGTACTGTGTCTGAACTTGAAAGGGCTTAGCCTAGAGCCTGGTCATTCTAGGAGCTCGTGATGATGCAACCAACAGCGGCCCTCGGAGAGGTCCCCACTACAAGCCTGATGCCCTCTCTGGTGGAAGTGGCAACCCCGGAGTTGGGTGGGGAGGAAAGACAGGCAGGAGGCAGGCAGAAGATGGCCTGGGAGAGAACGGTGCCATGCAGGGCCACGCTGGGAGCTCCTGTCCCCAGCTTCTGGGGAGGGGATGGGGGGATGGGTGGGGAGAGGCCCTCCTTCCTCAGACATGCCCTTCCTTCCAAGCCTCCAGCAGGCAGACCCCCAGCCATGCACCCCCAGACACCACCCTGAGAAGTCAGACTGCCCAGGAACCAGGGGCATGCTGGCAGCAGAGGGATACCAAGCAGAACTTACCAGGGAACTGGTAGGTGTAGCCAGGGGCGAGGCCTGTATAACTCCGGCTGGCGTAGGTTGTGGCTTGGAAACCCGGGTAACCTGATGGGGTAAGGGGTCGGTGTCAGATGCCTCATCCACAGGGCAGATCCTTCTCATGGAGAAGGACCTGAGCCACTCATGCCCCCTTGCCTTCCTGCATCCTGAATAATAGCTGTACCTTCCAAATACCTTCATGCCAAGCCCTGTGCTGAGCGCACTGCACACTATTATCCTGTTAAATTTGCCTTAGAGGTAGGTACTGCTAGGAGCCCCATTTTACAGACAGGAAACTGAGGCTCTGAAAGGTGACACTTTTTGGCTAAGAATAATCCAACGCTGTTTGCACTCTGGCTCCTGCTTCCCTTTGGTCCTCGTCTCCTGCACTCTGCCCCTCTCTCCCTCTGCTCCAGCCACAAATGGCTTCCTTGCTGTTTTTCAGGGTTGCCAAGCTCATTCCCACCTCAGGGCCTTTGCACATGCTGGTGCCTTTGCCTGGAGCACTCTTCCCAGATGACCACATGTCTGAGTGCCTCTCATCGTGCAAGACTCTAAAACGTCTTCCCATAGGAGTCCTCCTTTCCGTCCGTTACAAACTCTATCATGTTACCTTGGTTTTTCTCTTAGTACTGATGATCATTATCTGAACTTATAGCATGATTTTTTCTTTTTTTGAGACAGGATCTTGCTCTTTTGCCCAGGATGGAGTACAGAGTGGCACAATCACACAATCATAGGTCACTGCAGCCTCAAACATCTGGGCTCAAGTGATTCTCCTGCCTCAGCCTCCCCAGTAGCTGTGACTACAAGGCGTGTGCTACTATGCCTGGCTAATTTTTAATTTGTGTTGTAGAGATGGGGTCTTGCTATGTTGTCCAGGCTGGTCTCCTAGCCTCAAGTCGTCCTTCTGCCTTGTCTGGAATTACAGGCGTGAGCCCCCACACCTGGCCAGAAAGTGCTCGTGATTTTTTTTTGGTTGGGGGGCGTGAAATACAGAATGGGTAGCAATGATTTATTTAAGTGCTGACTTTCTGTCTTCCCTCTTTTTTTTTTTTTTTTTGGTGAGACAGAGTCTTGCTCTGTTGCCCCAGCTGGAGTGCAATGGCACACTCTCAGCTCACCGCAACCTCCAGCTCCCAGGTTCAAGTGATTCTCCTGCCTCAGCCTCCCGAGTAGCTGGGATTACAGGTGCACACCACCAGGCCCGGCTAATTTTTGTATTTTTAAGTAGAGACAGGGTTTCACCATGTTGGTCATGCTGGTCTCGAACCCCTGACCTCGTGATCCGCCCACCTCAGCCTCCCAAAGTGCTGGGATTACAGGCGTGAGCCACTGCTTCCGGCGGCTGATTTTCTGTCTTCTCAGAGAAAAATCAAATCGCAATAATGATGCAATTAAGGTTGAAATTCAGAGCTGACTGGCTACAAGCCTCTTAAGCACCAATCTCACTATTTGTTAGAGAATTTCTATCTTTCTTTTTCCACCTTTTAATTAGGGGGTGAAACCAGCTCATGAATCACCTTAGAAGAAAACTTTCTCAATGTTCTATTTAAAACAAGGTGAAAGAGACAGGTAAACTAACTACAATACCTGATTCTAGCCTGGATCTTCTTCTGAAGGACAAAAATATTCTATAAAGAGCATTACTGGGTCTGGCCAGGCCTGGTGGCTCATGCCTACCACCACAACACGTTAGGAGGCTGAGGCAAGAGGACTGCTTGAGGCCAGGAGTTCGAGACCAGCATGGGCAGCATAGTGAGACCCTGTCTCTACCAAAAAAACAAAAAACAACAACAACAACAAAAAAGAGCATTATTGCATCAATTGATTGATACAATTGGAAAACAGAGTAGATTAGATAAAAATATTGTATCAGCCGGGCGCGGTGGCTCACGCCTGTAATCCCAGCACTTTGGGAGGCCGAGGCGGGTGGATCACGAGGTCAAGAGATCGAGACCATCCTGGTCAACATGGTGAAACCCCGTCTCTACTAAAAATACAAAAAATTAGCTGGGCATGGTGGTGCGTGCCTGTAATCCCAGCTACTCAGGAGGCTGAGGCAGGAGAATTGCCTGAACCCAGGAGGCGGAGGTTGCGGTGAGCCGAGATCGCGCCATTGCACTCCAGCCTGGGTAACAAGAGTGAAACTCCGTCTCAAAAAAAAAAAAAAAAAAAAAAAAATATTGTATCAATTATAAACTTAGGAAGCTGATAACTAAACTATGGTTATATGAAAGAATACCCCTAATCCTAGGAAGCATCAAAGGGTAAAGGGCCATGAGGCATGGAACCAGCCCTCAAATGATTCAGGGAAAAACCGCAAGTGTGTGTGTTTGTGTTTGTGTGTATACATGTGTACCTACATATTTGCAAACACATATACACACACATATATACACATAGAGTAAAACTGATCAAGCAAAATGGGCCAAAATGTTAAGAACAGGTGAATCTGATAAAAGGGCAAACGGATGTTCTTTGTACTATTTTATTTTTTCGACTCCTCTGTGAGTTTGGAATTACTTCCAAATAACACAAATAACATGATAAAGAAAGAAGAAAAACTTCAAGGAAGACTGTGCCCTATTTGGAGGCTGCTCGCCTCCCCACTTCCGACCCTCTAGCTCACACTGTGCCCCCTCCTCTGAATTCCCAGAGTACCTCTCTGTGCACCCCTCCCCCATGCCTGGCATAAAGACCCCCTTGTACTGTTCTGGTTCTGTGTGTACTCATCTCCACAGGGAGCCTCTGAGCTTCCTGGGGGCCAAACTCAGATTTACCACCCTCAGTCTTACATCCAAAGCACAGCTGAATCCTGCTCAGCTCTCAAGGTTCATAGCAGCCTTCAGCTCCTCCAGGAAGTCTCCCCAGCCTCCAGGTGGGTTTAGATGCCTCCTTGGGGCCCCCACGGCCTCCAGTCACTCTGTAGTGGCAGTGCCTATTTATTGCTGTCTCTCACTTGAAGGAAAGCCCCATGAGAGCAGGTTCTGCTTCTCAGAAGTTGCTCAATAAGTGTTACTTGAATGAATGAGACCAGGCAGCCTTCCTTTTGCCCCTCCAAAGACCTTTGCAAATGCTGTTCCCTTTGCCTGGAACACTTCCCCTTCCCTTCTCTCCAGCCTCCCCATAACTGGCTCCTACTCTACCCGCAAACTCAACTCAAATGTAACTTCCTTTCCCACTTTGACCACTCCACGTCGTGGTCAAGTTCCCTATGACCACACTCCCTCGGCACCCTACACTTCTGCATCTGAAATCTATTTATCTTCTTACTTGTTTTCCCTGCCAGATTGTAAAGCCCCAAGGAAAGTCATTGTTGCAATTCCTGGCATAATGTCTGGCATATAGAGTTGCTCAATAACTGTGTACTGGATGAATGAATGGATGGAGGAATGGACAGATGGAGGGAGGGATGGAGGAGAGCCTAGTCAGATTGACAGGACCAATTAATATGATTGGACCTTTTTTTTGGCCACCACCAGAGGGCAGCACCCCCCAACCAAATCACCCCACCTTGGGTAGGACTGCTAGACCCGACCGATCCCTAGTCCCCACCCTGCCCAATGACTCAGACTGGAGGAGGGCAGACCACAGAGGAGGTGCAACACCCACACAGCCCCTGCTAGCCCTGGGAGCAGTTCCGGCAGAAAGACACAGCCCCTGCTAGCCCTGGGAGCAGTTCCGGCAGAAAGAAGCCGCAGGCGCAGGCTCGCGCATACCCAGCATGCCGATGCCCAGCATGAAGGCGTCCATTCCGTAGGGCATGACTCGAGACCTTCCCCGGGCGGAGCCCGTCGGCGACATCACCTCCTTTGGCTGAGCTTTCTTACATTCCACCTGCAATGAGACCTGGCGGTGAGTCTTTCCTACAGAGCTAGGGTCATTAT
The DNA here is from genome assembly GCF_009761245.1 of Sapajus apella. Classification (NCBI taxonomy): domain Eukaryota; kingdom Metazoa; phylum Chordata; class Mammalia; order Primates; family Cebidae; genus Sapajus; species Sapajus apella. The sequence goes on from NW_022436942.1 coordinate 78,598,930, forward strand.
CCTTCTTGTTCCTCTTTATTAATTTCATCGTCCATCTGAAAGCAATTTCATGGTTACCACTCATGGAGCGCTCACTATGTGCTAGGGTCTGTATAAATGGCTTTGCATACAATTGTTCAATGAACACATACACCGATACTATGATAGAGGAGCTTTTCCACTCCCATTTGACAGATGCGGAAACTGAGGCTCAGAGAAGGGAAGTCATCAGCCTGATTAACTACCATGTGACACTGCTTCCCTATCTAGGTTTTCAGAGGGTAGGAGAACTGGCTCTGCCTCCACTTACTCCGAGCCCTTCTGCCTGCCTTTAGAAACTCGGCGCTTCACTGGCAGGCTCCTAGTAGCCCCAGTCTTCCCTGTATCTCGCTCCATCCAGTCTCAACTCACCATGTTTTTTTTTTAGACAGAGTCTCACTCACTCTGTTGCCCAGGCTGGAATGCAGTGGCACGATCTCAGCTCACTGCAAACTTTGCCTCCTGGGTTCAAGTGATTCTCCTGCCTCAGCCTCCCAAGTAGCTGGGATTACACACCACCACACCCAGCTAATGTTTGTATTTTTAGTAGAAGATGGGGTTTCACCACGTTGGCCAGGCTGGTCTAGAACTCCTGGCCTCAAGTGATCCGCCCACCTCAGCCTCCCAAAAGTGCTGGGATTATAGGCGTGAGCCACCATGCCCGGTCCCAACTCACCATTTTGTTGTTGATTTCATGAAAATGAATTTCACACACTTTCTCTACGATGTCCTCACTCTCAAATGTGACAAACCCGAACCCTAGAAGTTGGACAAAGGACAAAGGCAAGGTCAGAACCAGAGCGCAGGGTCAAAACCCAACCCCGGGTCATACCAATACCCCTGCTCCTCTCTCTCTGGTGACTGAGAGTTAATCAAAGGCTCTGCTCACAGCCCGGAAGCCTCTCAGCTACCCACTGACACAGGGTTTCAAGCCCCAAGTTATAAGTGAAGTAATTTGCCCAAGGTCACACAGCAAGTTAGAAAGTGGTAGAGCTGTGATGAGAATACACTCAACATGCTTTTTCTTGTCCTCGGGTATTTTCCAAAAAGGGAAGAAAGAACACACATGCACACTCATTTAAACTTACGCAAAGGTGTACATGTCCAAACATACAAATGTACACAGACACACACATATACACACATGCACACACCTAGGTACCTGCATATCACACAGACTCTTGGGGTGCTCTACATGTGCAGTTACCCTGACATACCAAATATACACAGATATTTAGGCACAGACACGCCCTTATACACAGATATATATACACACACACAGCACATACCCCATTCCCAAAATGGACTAAAAGCCCCCAAAACAACTGGAGAAACAACGCTGTCTCCTCCTGGGGGTGCCCCAGGGGCTGGAAAGGGGTTTCTCAAAAGGTAAGGCCCTCGGGAGAAAAAAGCCAGGCAGCGCACATGGTGTGGCCCGGACGCTCACAGGTTCAGAGGCAAGAGGGCTGAGGGCTGGGCAAGAGGTGTCTGCCTGGGGCTGTGGAGTCAGCCTGACCCTGGGCAGCCTGGCCTAAGCTCTGGTTACCAGGGACAAGGTAAGCTCCAGCAGAGGCAGACAGCACTAGGGTGTGGGCGAGAGTCTCAGTGGGTTGCAGGGGGCGGGGGGTACTACTCTGTTCCTCTCGGGTGTCTGCAATTCGGCAAGTTTCTAGCACAGGAAATGGCAGGACAAAAGCCTTCTGTAAGGCCAGACCCAGGAGAGGACGCAGATCCTGGGGGATAGGATGTCAGGAGACGAGATGAAAGGGCAGCTGTGACCTGCAGCCCCCTGGCTGACCACGGGGCCCAGCCTGGGAAGGGGGAGGGGCCACACTCACCTCGGTGCCGGTTGGTGGTTTTGTCAAACATCAGCATGGCATCGTCCACCTGAAACACAGTCTGCCATGGAGGACCCAGCAGACACCAGGGGAACCTGCCACGACCGAGGAACCCACTGCCCTCCTGCCCACTCCAGACTTGACCTTAAACCTGCTCCCTGCGCAGGGGACAACTTTCCTTCTGCAACCCCACTGAATGCCATAGTGCCCCCTTTTCAATCACCATAATCTCATTGGACCAGCCTGCATTTATTAAGCTCCAACATCCTCCCCACATTCCTTGCATGGTAAGAGCCCCATGGTGTAGTGAATAGGCTCAGAAAGGTGAAATTGCCTGCCCAAGGTCACACAGCAAGACCTTGACCAACCTGGGGAGGCACAGAGAAGATGCTAGAGAAGGAAACATGTGGGGGGAGGAAAATGGTGAGATGGGGAAGCAAAAGCCTCATCCCTTTTTGCAAAAGGTCAGGAGGGCAGCAACCAGACTGGACTCCCCTCTCCGGGTACAGATCTTTTCCTCTAATTGAGGTTTCCTTTTGCTAGAGGCTGTAATTAAAGCAAGTAGAGTTCAGTGCCTGGGTTGCTTGCCTCCCAATGACTGGGGGAGGGGAAGGAGACTGGGGAAGGGGGAGGGTCTACATCATCCATCTTCTCTTGGACCCCAGTCCACTCTTGTGACTTCCTCTAGGTACCCCTTGCATACACGGGACGCCAAAGGCCTTGGGGCACCTTCCTTTTGCCTGCATCTGGTACCTCCTCCTTGCCCTCTTTCTTAGCTAAGGTCTGAGTCACGCTTGGTATAAATCAGGGGCTGCCTCTGATACCCAACCCAATTCTACTCCAGGCCCCAACCCTCTCCCAAATGGCCAGACAGCCAAAAGATAACAACAAAAAAAAAAGCTTCTCTCAAGCTACGGGTTACCAGATCCTTCCCTCTACTTCCAGGCCCATCATCCACCTTCTTTTTTTGGGAGACAGAGTCTCACTCTGTCACCCAGGCTGAAGTGCAATGGCACGATCTCGGCTCACTGCAGCCTCCACCTCCCAGGTTTAAGTGATTCTCCTGCCCCAGCCTCCTGAGTAGCTGGGATTACAGGTGCATGCCACCACTCCTGGCTAATTTTTATATTTTAGTAGAGACGGGGTTTTACATGTTGGCCAGGCTGGTCTTGAACTCCTGGCCTCAAGTGATCCACTGTCTCAGCCTCCCAAATTGCTGGGATTACAGGCATGAGCCAACGCGCCTGACCCCATCATCCACCTTCTAAAGGCCCTCCCCTGCCTCATTAAAGACCCTGAACTACAGTGATCCTCTAGCTCTCCTTGGGCATCAAGCTACAGTGGGCCTTCACTCCCACTGGGAGAACCAGGACCCCACTAAGCCAGGAGGCAACAAGGTCCCTGGAGAATCTCATGACATCGCTCTTCTCAAAGCACTCCCTGCACTGGGGCCCAGGCAGCAGAGTGACACTCTCACTCCCATCCTATGGACCCAATCTGAGTCCCAATCCCAAATCAACTTCACCATCCAAACAGGACAGTCATTTCAGGCTCAGCACATCTTCCCCACCCCTTGCTTAACCAATGGAAAATCAGAAACCCAGAAAAAATGATTGTGATCAAAACACAGGCTTTGGGTAGGACAGGTGTGAGCTGGAATCCTGGATCCTGCATTTGCTGCTTGGGTAACCCTGGGCAGGTGACTTGCTGTCTGTCTCACTTTGGTTCTTTATCTGCGAAATAGGCATAACAGTGTCTATCTCACACTCACAGGCTGAAGTTAAATGAAAGACACTTTTTTTTTTTTTTGGATATGGGTTTTCACTACATTGCCCAGGCTGGTCTTGAACTCTTAGGCTCAAGCAATCCTCCCATCTCAGCCTTCTTGGTAGCTGGGACTACAGGTGCTCATCACTGAGCCTGGCTATGGGAGGATTTAATGAGACAGTGCATGTAACACTCTTAACTCACAGCACCTGGGATACAGTAAGTGCTTAATAAATAATAGCTATCATTGTTATCTATACAAGGGAGGGACTTGCCCATAGTTATACCGGGGAGCGATGCAAAGCTGGAGAGAGAGCAGCCCGATGCTACTGGTTTGAAGGTTGCATGAGGACAGCGTCTGTGTCATTTAGGGCAATGATCGCCATCCTACTGAATCCTACTACCTTGAGTGGAGCTCAATCATTTTTTGAATGAATGAATGAAATGAAGGGAAGAACCAGACACACTCTGCTCCCTAATCCTACAGCTCCCAGTCCCTGCCTGACCCACAAATGGACTCTGCCCAAATCCACAACCTTTTCTGCCTTCCTCCACCCAACCCTGCAAGGAAGGCCACCATCCCTGGCCCCGCTACACCCTTCAACCTGGGCCTTGGCTGGAGAGGCCCCCAGTGGGGCAGTGGGGTTGAGGCCAGGGCAGGGGGCAAGGAAGATGGCTGGGGGTCCAGGTTACCCCCACTGGTGTCCCCTCCTGGGGCCAGCTGAGGGAAGGGAGGCTCCCCGCCCAATGTCCTTAATAGGCTTTGGTCTCCATGGGAACCCGAGGGCAGGGGGGATCGGACGGGGGAGGGGAGGCAGCCGAGGCCCGCTGACCAGTGGGAGCCGAGCCGCCAAGTTCGGCGGCCGCTAAGCCTGAGTGGCAGCCATGGCGGCTGACCATTGTTCCCCCCTCGGCAGCGGCCCCTCGATCCGGGCGGGGGGCCCCCTGCCGCGGGGCCCTTGGCATTCCCGGCTGTCCCCCTCGCTCCCTGGCAGCCTATTCTCCGGCTCCCCCTGGCCTCCCCGGGCCGGTTTCACATGCCAACGCCGATTTAGGCCCGAACAAAAGACGCGGCCGCTGACGGCTTCTCCTGGGGCCCGGTTGCCATGGCAACGCCGGCCCCGGGGGCAGGCGGCCTCCAATCACAGCTGCTGGATCAGATTAGTGCGAGCTCTAATGCTCGGCGCTCAGACACAAAGACACCCCGCCGCAGCCGAGCCGGGCCTGCTGCTTCCCAGGAGCGCCCTGCCCTCTGGGGCCCGGACCCGCTCGACCTGCCCTCCTCCCTGACCCAGGTGCCCACCGAGGCACCAAAGCCGAGGCCTCTGGTCCCCCACACCACCAGCCTCCGCCGGCCAGGGGACACCTCCCCACACACACAATCCCAGGCCCATTTCCCAGGCCACGTTCCCCTTGGCTTGCCTGGGGTGACTCGAAGTGTCTTGATGGGAAAGTGGAGACCCAGTCTCTCTCCTGTCTCACCTAAGAAAAGAAAGACCAGCCACCCCTGCCCCAAGCAAAACAACCCTCTTTCCCTCCTAAGACTTCAAACCTAGGCCCCTCTCTGCCATCTCCGTATGGGACCCCAAAGTTCACATTGTTCCCCTTTCAGAGGACACCCTATTGTCTGATGTCGCCACAACTTCTACCTCTTCAGAGGCCCAGAAATTAAATCTTCAAATAAAACACCCTCAATTCCTGATCAGGAATTCAGGGTGTTCTCATCAACTCCCCACAATACCCAGGGGACCAGCAGCCCCCCCAGCTCCTGCTCCAAGCTCCCCACCTGTGCAAATAGGGTACCGAGAGAACTTGGGAGTCATATTTATTGCCTCCTTATCATCCTCGCCAGAAAGGAGTGGGGAAGGGTTCAATAGCCCGTGACCTGGACAGGCGCAGACTCCCAGGGGGCCACGGGGTGACTTGACTGAACTGGCTGCCGGAGCGCTGCCTCCCTTGGGAGAATGAAGATAAGCAAGAGAAAAATACAGTGGAAGGGCAACAACAGGGCCAGCTACTGTGTGGCTTCCCTGTCCCTAGGGAAGTCCAGAGTCTGAGGCTCACAGATGAGCCAGGAGGCTGCAAGGTGGATTGCCTCGTCTCCCCCCACACACAGCAGGACCCAGCCCCGTCTCATCTTTGGCAGGAATTGAATGACCTGGCTGGGTCCAGCTTTCGACTGCCCCATTCTACAGCGCACTCACAGCTCCAGCAGCGAGCGCCCCCAGTTTAAACCCACCTTCCCAAATTGCTCAAAATATTGCTTCACGTCCTCCACTGTGGTGTTCACCGACAGCCCCCCCACAAAGATCTTCTTCGTTCGAGTCACCATCTGTTAGGGGAGGGAATGAGAAAGTGGGCATCTGAGTCCTGTGGCCTACTGCCACCAGCAGGGGCTCGAGCCCCCCTGCCAGGATGCCAGCTGACAAGCTCTCTGTGGCCCCAGCCTCTTGAAAGTGCCCCCCCAGGCTCCCTCTTGGACCCCCGCCTCTAGGCCTGTCATGGGCAGCTGTGCACCCACACCCTGGCTGGCTCGAATGTGCCTCCTTCCTGCCTCCCTCCCTAGGGACTAAGTCCAGAAAATGCCTTCCCTAAGGACTAACACAGGGCAGGGGGCAGGCCGGTGACCCAGACCCACGGCCTAACTCTAAGACCCCACTGGCCCTCCTGGGAGAACCCCCATGCTCCATCACAGAGTCTCCCTGAGCTGAAAGCCGACATTTTCCTCATCAACCTCCTCCCAACACAACCTCTGGCAGCCCCGTGGCCCCAGCCCTGTTTTAGGAAGAACACATGGTCCTAATTACCCCAGGAGCGCATGGCTAATCCGCGGCAATTCCCAGCCCCATCCTAACACTAAAGCACCTTCTGTCACCAAACTGCTTAATGGAATTAACCCAATTCCGACCATGTGCTCCCTGGTGCGGCTTCCTTCAAATACCTGCTCCATAATTGCTTTCAGGCCCTCTACTGGACCCTTCCAGAGATGCCCCTTTCCTGTCTCCCAAAATTCTTCCTCTCCTTCAGCCCTGGCAGGAGCTGGGGGCCTTGATGGAACTCACAGGCTCAGAATCCTAGAGTTCTAGTTCCACCTGGCAGAGGGAGAGACGGAGCTCTCCTGGAGAGGGCCCTCATCCCAGGACCCAGGATAAGTCAGTAAACTCAGGGGTCCTGACCCCCTGTTTTGTGACCAGTCTTTCCTCCTGCCCTCTATATTCAGTCACTTCAAAATGAAGACCTGGCTAGTTGCCCTGTGGCGTGGAATAGATTCTTAGGCCCCTGCCCTGCACCAAAATTTTTTGAGTGCTGTATGGCTCAACTGCTCAGAAATCCATCTTCGGCACACCTTGCCCCTCTCAGTCGGAGAACTCGCCAGAGCACCAGGGTAAGAGTGTTGAGAAAGCATCCAGAGACATCTAGACTGAAAGACAGCAGGTGACAGAGTCCGTGGTCCCCTCTACCTCTGCGAAGGGTGACTGGGAGGACCAAAGTGTCGCTGCCTAGCCTGACGGTAGCTCGGCCTCGGGGTCTAAGTCTGTCCTGTATTTCACTTCCAGAGGCCTGGGCGTCAGGGCTGTGGCCTATGATGGTGGAATTAGACTGAGGCTCTAAACTCTACTGTAGGCTTCAAATACAGGGCGATGAATCCTCGGAGTAGCTCCCCTTTCTCCCAGCACACCCAAGCCCCTCTCCAGTCTGCCCCAGAGCTCAAGTGGAGTGTCTTCAGGCCACAGAGCAAGGACCTCAAGAATCCCCTCTTCCCAGCCCAGCCCATTCCACAAACACTCCAAGTAGAGGTTCCAGAAGCATCTTCCAGAGCAGGGAATACTGGGAAAATCACTACCCAGTATTGCCTGCAGTAAGAGAACTCCTCCCAGACATAGACACACCTACCTTAGGCTGTGCTCGCCGAGGGAAGGCCACTTTGGGGTCAATCTACAAGAAAAGAGAGAGGTAAAAGGGGTCTTGGTTATCGCACTTTTCAGAATCGTGACCACACAGCCAGCCTTCAGCCCTCAGGACCTCTCTCCTCCCAGGACACAAAGGTGCCAGAAACCCCAAAAGCCTCTAAGAGGAGAGAATAGTGGTTAAGCACCTATTTTATTTTATTTTATTTTATTTTCATTTTTTTCAGACAGAGTCTCGCTCTATTGCCCAGGCTGGAGGGCAGTGGCATGATCTCATCTCACTGTAACCTCTACCTCCCGGGTTCAAGTGATTCTCCTGCCTCAGCCTCCTGAGTAGCTGGGATTGTAGGCATGCACCACTACAGCCACCTAATTTTTGTATTTTTAGTAGAGATGGGGTTTTGCCATGTTGGCCAGACTGGTCTCAAACTCCTGGCCTCAGGTGATCCACCCGCCTCAGCCTCCCAAAGTGCTGGGATTACAGGCGTGAGCCACTGCGCCCGGCCAGTTAAGCATTTAGACCCCAACATCCCACTGTTGGGTTCAAATCCAACTGCTTCTCAGTTGTGAGACCATGGATAAGTTATTTCCCCTCTTTGAATGTCAGGGTCAAGTTCACCTGCAAGATGGGCAAATAATGACGCCCACCTCAAAGGGTCATCAGCAGATTATTGGAGATAATGCATACAAAGCACTTGGCAGGGTGTCTAGCTCACAGCAAAAACAAAAACAAAAAAAGGTAAGCCAAGTCTTATTCCTTCAAGTATCAGGTAAATTGAGGGCCTTCCTTTCGTAACTGACTTCACGCAGACTACCTATCTAGGTAAGGTATGCAATTCAGGCTTTGGAAACCCTGAAAATGCAAATGCAAATGCTCTTTGTCTGCAAAAGGCCACAAGACAGAGTTCATAACCATCAGGAGAAGGCTCGGTTCTGTTTTCCCAGTACTATCAACATCAAACAGCTCTCCTTGATGCTGTGAGCAAACAGCTCCCTGATAATGCAGCTAGGCTTGGGGCAAGGCAGAGTGCAGTCTTCGGTGACATGAAAGGGCACGGGACTTGAACTTAGAAACTCTGGGCCTCTTGCCAAGACTGTGATCTTGGTAATGCACTCGAACCCTCTGAGCCTCAGTTCCCTCATCTGCAAAGTGGGGACAATCACACCCGCTTTTCCCAGGGGAGCTTCGGGAAATCAGATGAGATAACGCAGTGAAAGCGGCCCTTTGTGAACTGCCCTTCATTGCACAAACAAAGGTGCTATTACCAGCAGGTCACCTTTGCCCTTGGCAGAACAACCAGAGGGAAAAATCAGGATGCATCTGGGTGTACTCCTGGGTACTATAGCTGTATGACAAACAGCAAAAGACAGGGCATGAGACACTGTGATCCATGCAGGGCCTACCAGGCCAGGTCAGGCCAGAGCTTTTTGCCACCCACATGGATGGACGTCATTCATAAGTTCACCAGCCAATCGCAGGGAAGATCTATCTTTTCCCAAAGTTCCTTCTGTTCAAAACTCAGCCTCGTTCTAGGCAACTGGCTCTGGCTTCCCTCTGAATGGCACGAACCAGGAACTAGCCTCTTATAGGCTCCCCCGCTGGAATCTGTCCACAGAGATGGAACCTCCAAAATCCATGCTAGGGCAATGCCTCCTTTCCTGCCAAGTCCCACTGGGCTCCCGGGAAAATCACAACTGCCGGTTTCTCCTGTCTGAAGTTTCAACTCCATACCTCTATGGACATGTTTATCCTTCTGTTTCTCCCAGAAGCAGCTGCCCCGGCCACCAGCACACAACAAACAGTCCCCCTGCACAGACCCCGATGGGGAGACAGTCCCAAGCCACGTTACCACAGACCCACGCACACCCAATCCCTGACACACCCCACCTCCACTGTGACTCACAGCTGGCAACATAAATAAAACCCAACAAATAAATAAAAGGTGAAAGTCAGAACTCAAAATAGACTCTCCACAGTAAACGTCCCTCCCACCCCCTTTCCCAGGCCGGAGGACGCCAAACACAGACAAAGCCCTGGCCCTCCTCGGCCCCATCTCCTAAGGATACTCATCTCGACCTCCTTCTTCCCTCATTCTCTTCCCCTGTATCAATCTTCCACTCCTCCATCCCCCAGCCCCTAAATCTCAGCTTCCTGAGCACTGCAGAAGCCATCAGTGCATTCTGAGGACAGGGGATGGTAGGAGAACAGGCAGCTTGATGGCAGATAATCACCAAAAACAATAGGCCACTGTCTCTCCATTTCCAGGCTTGGGTCACTCAGGCTGCGCCAAGAAGATCCTTTCAGAGCCGGCAAAGTTGAGGCCTGGCCTCATTTGCTCATTACTGCGAGCGGGAGTGGGAGCCACTGGGCAGAGATAACAGGAGCTGGGGACAGGCGGTAATTTGACAAATTCTTGGGCACAAGCAGCTATTGTTGCAGGTAAACAGGAGCCAGGGACTGACCCAAGCAGAGAGGCCCAGGGCTGGGGGACAGCCGGGAAGTGAGGAGAGAAGAGATCCACACTGTCCCTGCCCCCGGCAGACAGACACCCCCATCACATGGGGGTAACCCCCTCCTCTGACTTTTCTCCTTTCCCATCTCCCCTGAAGCCAGCGCCCCCTGCAGGGTCTAAGACAAGAAGGAGCTGTGGGACAACAGGAAAATGTTCCAGGAGTTTGAATGCCAACCAGGCAGCTTCTCCTAAGATCTAGTCTTCCAAAGGGCTGTTTCCAGGCAAGCCAGAGCCCTTCTCATAAATCCCCTCCGTGGGCAAAGCAGGTCCCTGTCTTGCACACAAAGCAAGGACCAAAAGTCGGGGGAGGAGGGAAGGAGGGAGGGAGGGGGCTTCAGGGATGCTTTGCCATTGGTCTGGATGAAGAGGGGGTGTCGCAGAGCCAAATACTAGTTAGAGTTCACAGAGGCCACCGGGTGGGTCACTGCTACCCTGACTCACCCAATTTGGGTTGGGGGAGGGACCTAGCCCCACCCCAAGCTCTGCTCTGGGGCATCATGATTAGTACTTCTAGGGAGAGGGTGGCGGCTGCCTCTCCCCTCACCAGGACTAGGGGATTTGGGATGTAGCATCTCATCTCAGGCCGGGATTTCTCTCCTCCCTCTTCCCCCCCAACTCTAGTGACAAAGTTTCAGAGCATGGCAGCCCTCTTACTCAGAAGAACTCCCTCCTTCTTCATGGACCCCATCCAGCTGTCCCCTGGGGAGAGTCCTGACCCTCTCCTCCGGCAGCCTCCCTCTCCCAAAGGACCCCCTGAAGCCCTGAGGGCCACTCACTGTTTTGGAGTCGAGCTCGTGCCGCGATTGCGCCAGCACTTTATCCACCCCCGCCTGGTCCATGAAAGTGACGAAGCCGAAACCCCTGCGCGCCGTAGTGAGGGAGAGGCAGATGGTTACAAGGCAGTGAGTGGCGGGTGGAGGGGGGCGAGCCGGGAGCAGGAGGAGGGGGTGAGGGGCTCACCTGGATCTCTTGGTCAGGGGGTCCCGCATCACCAGACACTCCTTCACCTCCCCGAACTGGCCGAAGTATTCGCGCAGCCCTTCTGTAACCACACACCCGCCTTCGGACCAGCCCGGGCCCCGCGCCCTTCCCCCCTCCCCCGTCCTTTGCCCCCGGTGACCCTGGAGCGGCCCGGCCGCCCCCGCGCCAAGCTGCCCGCGCGCTCTCCACTGCCGCCGCCCCCCCACCGCCCTCGCCCGGTTCTCGCGGAGCCTCCTGGCGCCCACCGGGGCCCGGGGAAGCCGAGGGCCGAGCTGGGCTGGAGGGGGGACGGCTCCGGCCGGGTTCCCGCCGCTCCGGGAGCAGCCTCACAAAAGTTTGAGCCGCAGGTGCGAGCAGAGTTGGCGCTGCCACCGGCGGGTCCCGGGGGCCCAGCCCACCCCCCGATATCCCCTGAACCCCTCATCTGTTCCCCTCCACCCGCCAGGCCGGGTGCGCTCGCGGATCGCCCTGCGCTGTCGGGGTCCCCGGGCGGGGCGCGAAAGAGGGCGCGAGGGCGCCCGGGGTCAGCAGGGCGCAGGGCCAGGCTGGGGTGTCCGGGTCCGGGGCGCCGGGGGGTCCGGGGTACCCTGCCGGGCCGGCGGGCGCTCCCGGGCTCGCTCACCCTGCGTAGTCTGCCAACTGAGTCCCCCGATGAACATCTTGCTGCGGGAGGAGGAGAGACACAAAGGGCCCGCGTGAGCGCCGGGCGCCAGGGCGCAGGGGGCGCGGGCCCGGGCCCCGGGGAGGCCCGGCCCGACCCGGATCGGCCATGTTGGCGGGGCCGGGGCGGGCGCGGGCCAGGCAGGCCGGGCCGGGCCATACCAGGGGTCGTGCGGCGAGTCCGGGGAGGCGAGGCCAGGCTGGGGCGCGTCAGTCTCCATCGGGAGCCGCGGGCGGCGCGGGCAGCGGAGCGGCGGCGGCGGCGGCGGCGGCGGCGCTCGGCGCGGGGCAGATGAGGAGCGCGGCGAAGGGGGCCGGACGGACAGGCCATGCTGCCCCCTCCCCCGACCCCGCTCGGGCGGGCGGGCGGGGACGGCCGAGGGGAGGGCCCGCCGGGGGCCGACCTGCCGGCTCCTCCCCCCGCCGCCCTGCGCGCATAAAGCCCGGCGCTCGCCCGCGCGCCCGGGCGCCCGCGGAGGCGGCGGCGCCGGGACCCCCCTCCCGCGGGGCTCCCGGGTCCCCGGGGCCGAGCCAGACCCTGGATCCTGGTGCGGGCCGGGACCAGGGCGCGGCCGCACCCCCCACCCACCCAGGCGCGGGGGCCTGGCAGCGGGAACGCCCTCCCGGAATGAAGCGCTTCCCGGTGCCTCCAAGGTAGCTCGGTTCCGGATCGGGAACACCCCCGGTCTTCCCTCTCAGGTCCCTGTTGTCCAGAATTGAAGAGAACCCCAATCTCCTTGGGTAGGGCGGGAGACGGCCCCAGTACCCCCCAGCCCTCACACGCTCCATTTCCCCAGTCGGAGCGAGAAGCTGCCCTCAGAGCCCCCAGTTTCCTCCCAACCTAATTTAGAGTCCCCCCGACCCAGGGCTCTAATTTAGAGCCCTCGCTCCGTTCCCTGTATCCCATATCCAGTTTGGGGGACCCTCTCAGTGGCTCGCGTCCCGAGTGGGGAACCTCCATCAGCACCACCCCAGTAGAAACCGTATCCGCTTCCCCAATCCGTCCTCAGCCCTTGCTGGCCAAAGTGAGAGTCCCCTTTAGCTCCCCCAAATCCCTTCGGTCCACAGTAGTGGACCCTGTGGTCTATTGAGAAAATCCCTCGCCCCAAGCTTGGGTTCCCAGTTTGCCGCCACCCCTAACCCCTGGTGTGAGGAGTCTCCCCTGGTTCTCTCCCTCCCTGGCTGGTTTTTGTGAGCTCCATTTAGACTTCTGTCCGGATTCGGGAAACCCAGTTCCAGACGCTCACCACCCCCACTACACCGAGGCTGGAGGACAAGGCAGTGCCTCTTAGAGCCTCCCGTTTCCCGTTTAGGAGCCCGACGCCTCATCTGTGCACCGTCCCCTCCGCATGACCCCCTTCTTTTGCAGAGGTCTAAGCTCCACCCCATCCGATTGGAAGAGCATAAACTACCTTCTCACTGCGTTTGGAATGACTTCGCTCGGTCCTCTTATTTTGAGGCTACTCCCCAAGAATGCAGACACCTTCCTCCCTACCCCCATCTTCTGGGTCTCTGGGATCCCCCAGTGCTTGCACCCAAGGTTCCTGGGAGTCACCTCACGTACCCCTAAAATTCCCTCCCTCCAGCCTGGGAACAACCCTGAGAAAGTCTATTCTGGATCTCCAGGGGAGATGCGGGGCCACGCTCCTTTCCTCCACCTCTCCATATCCAAGCCTTAGGACCCCCCACTTTCCTGGCTGAAACCAGCCAAGAAAGGGTCGAAGCAGGAAGCTAAGGCGGCCAACACCCCCACTCCCCATCCCTGCTGGGGGTCTCGGTGCCACACAAGCACCTCCCTCCCAACTCGCCTCCTACTCCTTCCCCCATCCCTACCTTAATCCATCCGGTGTAATCCAGTGACAGCCCTTGGTGACAAGCCCTTTGCTGTTCACCTTCACATACATCCTGAATTCAACACCTTTTATTCATGTGTGCAGCAGCTCTGGGCATCATAACTCTGACCCCTGGAAGGGTGCCCATTCCCCTCTTGTTAGCCTTCCTTCCCTCCCCTTACCCCAGCCACCACGCAGAGAAGAACAGGAGAGACTTACAGTAATGGTTTCCTTGGGGACCTTCTGGGAACGCTCAGCAGGTATATCCTGTCACTCTGTGAGCATAACACTAGGAACAAACTTGCTTTTTCCTGTTTGTGTCCCTACTCTGCCCCACAGCTTCCCAGCATCTCCTGGACTGGGGATTGGGGGGCACCCCACACAAGGGATTTTTTACCATTCCAACACAAAAGCGTTCCAGTGTGTGTCATAGGAAAGACAGAAGAGGGTGAAGAGGTGGCCTCTGCAGTATTAGGAAGCTGACTGTTCTTAGGTTTGAACTTAAAAAAGGTTAATGGAGAGGTGCAGGGAGTAGGGATCTCCCAGTGTTCCTGGGCATCGATTTGTGTGCTGGTGCTGCTGGACAGATGAACCTGAAGGATAGGAAATGGATCCTTTCCTGCGGTGACCACCTACCCACGAGAACACGCCTCTCGCAAAGGATCTCCAACCCTCTCCAGAAGAGGGTAAGAGGAAACACAAGAAGAAACTCCTGATGCAGAGCCCTAATTCCTACATGGATATGAAATGCCCAAGATGCTATAAAATCACCAGGGTCTTTAGCCATGAACGAATGGTAGTTTTGTGTGTTGGCTGCTCCACTGTCCTCTGCCAGCCTGCGGGAGGAAAAGCAAGGCTTACAGATGACTGTTCCTTCAGGAGGAAGCAGCACTAAAAGTACTCTGAATCAACATGAGTGGGAAACCATCTCAATAAACACATTTTGGATTAAAAAAAAAAAAAAAAGAGGGGGGAATGGGTAAGGGCATCTGTTCAGAGCCAGGCAAGGCTGTGTAAGAAGTAGCTTGAGATAGGATCCATGTATTAGCATCTTCATTCAGGATCTCGAGGAGGAAGCGTTTGTTTCTTTTAGTCAGTAGCTTGTGTGTATCACAGTAACATAGGTTAGACTTAGAGAAGTCCTCTTTCACTGCAGGTTTATCTCGGTAGCGCAGCTTCAGTCCACTTTGTTCACAGTAGGGGAAACAAGTCCTTCTAGAGGTAGCCCTCACAGGCCAATGCAGTTGTAAATGCATGATCCTCATAGTAAATTAAGGATCTCAGTGGTATTAAGGAAAAATTATCTTTAGAGCAACTGGCCCAGACTTCAGAATTAAGAGATTAGAGGATGTGGTTCCAGCTCATTTTCTCTGGTACTACACACACAGAACATCACTCCGAGAATAAAAGAAGAATTTGCTTTATAGTTTAAAAAAAATCCTCTTGAGAAAGACAGTGGGCAGATGATATTATGCAACTTGGCACACGTGTATACCGAATGTCTTCTACGTACTAGACACTGTCCTGGGTGCTGTAGTCCCAGCAGCTGCCTTTGTAAAGCTTGCATTCTAGAGATGGGAGTCATGTAAGTACATGAATGAATGAATGAATGAATGAACAATAGATAAATAAATGGTGTGTTCAGTTAGATGTTGTAAGTGTCACAGAGGAGGAAGGGAATAGGGAGGGTGGGCGCCATGGGGTAGAAGGTGAGATGTAATTTTATTTATTTATTTATTTATTTATTTATTTATTTTTATTTTTGAGACACAGTCTTGCTCTATCGCTCAGGCTGGAGTGTAGTGATGTGATTTTGGCTCACTGCAACCTCTGCCTCCTGGATTCAAGTGATTTTCCTGTCTCAGCCTCCCCAGCAGCTGAGATTACAGGCGCCCACCACCACGCCTGACTAATTTTTTGTATTTTTAGTAGAGATGGGGTTTCGCTGTGTTCAGGCTGGTCTCGAACTCCTGACCTCAGGTGATCTGCCCACCTCAGCCCCCAAAAGTGCCAGGATCACAGGCATGAGCATCACAGACCGAGATGAGATTTTAAATCAACAACATTTTCAAGGGAAGGGTGATGATTTAGCAAAGGCTTTGAGATGAAACTACTCTATAATACAGAAAACTCTCATTTAAGCAGAATGTCTGTCTCTCTTAAGTGCAGTGATAATCGACATTCATATTTTGACTTTCACTACCCTAAAACTGTGGGCCAAGTAGACTCAGTGGGATGGGAGCTCAGAAAATGGTAGTTCTTGAACAAACACCTCTATCAGATGAGAAGGCTGAGAGCTGAGGGTTTTCCTTGACCACTCTTGGAGAAACATAGCTTTAAAATATATTGAAGAGCCTTTGAGAATGACAATAAGAATGAAAGTAAAGATTAAATTACAGTCCATGTGGTTTTAGTATGCAGAGTATTTCAGTGCTGTCACTCTTTGAAAATGCAGTATCAGCCAGGCATGGTGGCTCACGCCTGTAATCCCAGAACTTTGGGAGGCTGAAGCGGGCAGATCATGAGGTCAGGAGTTCGAGAGATGAGCCTGGTGAACATGGTGAAACCCTATCTCTACTAAAAAATACAAAAATTAGCCGGGTGTGGTGGCACACAGCTGTAATCCCAGCTACTTGGGAAGTTGAGGCAGGAGAGTTGCTTGAACCCGAGAGGTGGAGGTTGCAGTGAGCCGAGATCTTGCCACTGAATTCCAGCCTGGGTGTCAGATTGAGACTCCATCTCAGAAAAAAACAAAGAGAGAGAGAAGAAAAAAAGAAAATGTAGCATCCAAGCAAAGCTCTGAATTATCCAGAACATTCCATTTCTTGTCCATGCAAGAAAAATTTACTGTAAGCCAATTAAGAGCCATTTTTCAAACTCCTCCACTTAAAAAATACATATATATACATTTTACTTTTTCTTTCTTCTTTTCTATTTTTGAGACAGGGTTTCACTCTGTTGCCCAGGCTGGAACATCATGGCACGATCAGGGTTCACTGTAGCTTCAACCTCCTGGGCTCAACCAATCTTCCCAACACAACCTCCCAAGTAGCTAGGACTACACATACACGCCACCACGCCCAGCTAATTACTGTTTTGTTTTGTTTTGCAGAACAGGGTCTCACTATGTTGCCCAGGCTGGCCTCCAGGTCCTGGACTCAAGCAATCCTCTGCCACCACGACCTCCTAAAGTGCTGGGATTACAAATGTAAACCACTGTGCCCAGCCTAAAAAGTAGACCGCATTTTTATTGACAAGAAGGTACAGAGATTTCCCTCGTGCCCTCTGCCCCCACGTGTGTATAATCTTTCCCACTGTCAACATCTGCCACCAGAGTGGTACATTTGTTACAACTGGTGAACCTATACTGACACATGATTGTCACCCAGAGTCCATAGTTTAGAGTTCACTCTTGGTTTTGTACATTCTGTGTGTTTGGACATGTATCTCCTCTTGTATACATGTATAAGGACATATATCTCCCATTATACTGTCAGACAAAGTGGTTTCACTGTCCTCAGCATTCTCCGTGCTCCACCTATTCGTTCTTCCCTCCCCCAACCCCTGACAACCACTGATCTTTTACGCTCCATAGTTTTCTCTTTTCAAGAATGTCATATAGTTTGAATCACAAAGTACGTAGCCTTTTAGACTGGCTTCTTTCACTTAGTAATACACATTCAAGATTCCTCCATGTTGCCGGGCAGTGGCTCACACCTGTAATCCCAGCACTTTGGGAGGCCGAGGCAGGCAGATTACGAGGTCATGTGTTCAAGACCAACCTGGCCAACATAGTGAAACCCGTCTCTACTAAAAGTACAAAAAATTAGCTGTGCATGGTGGTAGGTGCCTGTAATCCCAGCTACTTGGGAGCCTGAGGCAGGAGAATCGCTTGAACCAGGACCTGGGAGGCGGAGGTTGCAGTGAGGCGAGATTGGGCCACTGCAGTCCATGTCGAAAGAAAGAGAAAGAGAGGCAGGGAGGCAAGGAGGGAGGGAGGGAGAGAAGAAGGAAAGGAAGAAGAAAAGGAAGAAAGATTCCTCCATGTTGGCTTTTGTGTGTGGGGGGGGTTTCATTTCTTTTTGTTTGTTTCTTGTGTGTTTTTGTTTGTTTGTTTGAGACCAGGCTTCCCTCTGTTGCCCAGGCTAGAGTGCAGTGGCATGATGAGGCTCACTGCAGCCTCAACTTCCCAGGCTCAAGCGATCCTCCCACCTCAGGCTCCTGGACAGCTGGGACTACAGAACAGTTGGGACTGCAGCGGCACGCCACTGCCCCGGCTAATTTTTGTATTTTTTGTAGAGATAGGGTGGTACCATGTTGCCCAGGCTGATCTGGAACTCCTAGCTTCAAGTGATCCATGTGCCTCAGCCTCTCAAAGTGCTGGGATTACAGGCGTGAGCCACCTGGCCTGGCCCTCACCATGTCTTTTCATAGCTTGATAACTCGTCTCTTTTTAGAGCTGAATAATAGTCTGTACTCTAGACGTACCACAGTTTATGCATCCATTCACCTCCTGAAAGACATCTTGCTTGCTTTCAAGTTTTGGCAATTACGAATAAAGCTGCTATAAACATCCAAGTGCAGGTTTTTGAGTGAATGCAGGTTTTTAATCCCTCACTTTTTTGTCCTAATTTTTGTCTCTTTTTTTTCTTCCTTCTCTTAAATTTCTGGACTCAACCAGAAGGCTATCAGCTGGGGTAATGAGAGCACTTGACTGAGAATCTAAAGATCCATACAATGGTCTTGGGACTACCACTGTTTCTGGTTGAGTGGTTCTAGGGATACACCACTTAGCCTTCTGAGCTTCCATTTACTTTCGGAGTTGCTGCAAGACTTACGTGAGAGCATGTATTTGAAAGCACCTTAGCCGGGCGCGGTGGCTCAAGCCTGTAATCCCAGCACTTTGGGAGGCTGAGGCGGGTGGATCACGAGGTCAAGAGATCGAGACCATCCTGGTCGACATGGTGAAACCCCGTCTCTACTAAAAATACAAAACATTAGCTGGGCATGGTGGCGTGTGCCTGTAATCCCAGCTACTCAGGAGGCTGAGGCAGGAGAATTGCCTGAACCCAGAAGGCGGAGGTTGCGGTGAGCCGAGATCGCGCCATTGCACTCCAGCCTGGGTAACAAGAGCGAAACTCTTTCTCAAAAAAAAAAAAAAAAAAAAAGAGAAAGCACCTTAGACACTCTAAAGCACTATGGGAAAGTAAAGGTAGAGCTGTCCATCAAAGCGCTATGGGAGTGCCAGGTGTGCTGACTCATGCCCGTAATCCCAGCACTTTGTGAGGCTGAGGCAGGTGGATCAGTTGAGGTCAGGAGTTTGAGACCAGCCTAGCCAACATGGCAAAACCCCTTCTCCACCAAAAATACAAAAATTGACCAGGCGTGGTGGCACATGCCTGTAATCCCATCTACTGGGGAGGCTGAGGTGGGAGAATTGTTTGAACCTGGGAGGCGGAGGCTGCAGATCCTGCCACTGCACTCCAGCCTGGATAGCAGAGTGAGACTCTGTCTCAAAACAAACAAAAAGCAGCACTATGGGAAGGTAAGGATAGAGCTGTCCATCAACTCCATACAGTGGACTATTATTCGGCCATAAAAAGGAATGTGGTACTGGTACATTTTACAACACACATGAACCTTGAAGACATTTTGCTAAGTGAAAGGAGCCAGAAACAAAAGGCCACATATTTCATGATTCCATTTACATGAGATGTCCACAATAGGCAAATCCACAGAAAGAGGAAGTAAACATGTGGCTGCCTAGAGCCTGGAGGGTGAGGGAAGACACAGGGAAAGGGGGAGTGACTGCCAATGGGTCCAGGTTTCTTTCGGGAGTGATAAAAATGTTCTAAAATTGGTTATAGTGATGGTTACACAATTCTGCGAATATATTTTAAAATGTTGAATTATATACTTTAAGTGGGTAAATTGGATGGCATGTGAATTATATCTCTATAAAGCTGTTACCAAAAAAAAGCAAACCATTTACCTAGTTTGAACCTTTCCCTGATCTCAGTGCCTATCCATGGAAATGAATTGTCTCTTTTCTCCCATAACATTTTGCTTTTACTTTTATTTTATTTTTTTCTTTTTTAATATCACAATCCTAAATATATATGCACCTAATACTTTTATTATTATTATTTAGAAGTTATTAAGCATTCCCACATACTAGACACGGTGCTACGGGCTTTTCAGGGATTCTCCCACTGCATTCTCCCAGCAATTCTACAAGGTAGGAACTTCTGTGTTTTTATTTTACTAACCAAGAAAACAAGTCTTAGAGAAGTTAAGGAATTTGTCCAAAGTCACATAGAGATCCTCCTCTATTTACAATGATGCTACATGCCAATAAAACCATCATAAGTCAAAAATACTTTCAGGCCTGGCTCAGTGGCTCACACCTGTAATCCCAGCACTTTGGGAGTCTGAGGTGGGAGGATCGCTTGAGTCTAGGAGTTGGAGACCAGCCTGGGCAACATGGTAAAATCCCAAAAAAAAAAAAAAAAAAAAAAAGCCAGGTGTGTGGCATGCCCTGTAGTGTAGTCCCAGCTACTCTGGAGGCTGAGGCATGAGGTGAGCCTAAGAGATTGAAGTTTCAATGAGCCATGATTGTGCCACTGTATTCCAGTCTGGGCAACAGAGTGAAATCCTGTCTCAAAATGTATTTTATGCATATATATGTGTGTACATATGCATACATATATGTGTGTACAGATATATGTACATATATTTTATGCATATATATGTGCACATATATATGTACACACATGTGTGTGTGCATATATATGCATAAATATATGTACATATATATGTAAACACATATATATGCATAAAATACATTTAGTACCCTGAAAAACCTACCATAAAGTCAAAATATCATAAGTTGCACCCCTGTAAATCAGAGATCATCTGTACTAAATGATAAACTAATAGCTACGATGTATTGAGCAATTATTGTGTCCCAGGCACTTTGCATTGGAAAACTCAGTCCTTGCCACAGCTGTTTGAGGTAGATCCCTATTTTACAGATCAGGAAACAGAAGCATTGAGAGGTCAACTTGCTAATAAAGATCAGATGGGTGATAAGTGGGGGAGCTGAGATTTGAACTCAAATCTGATATCACAGTTCCCATCAGGAACTTCATCATGAACATCATGAAAATCTTTTAATATTATCCACCTATTTAATGGGCATGCAATGCACCTATTATTACAGATGGTTCTGGAATGTCTGTTTTGCTGGAATGGGAGCTCTCTAAGGGGAAGTCCCTTAAAGCTCTTTGCATTCTCCTCCACTACCCCTTATCCTCAGGACCATACCTTACAGTGAGTACTCAATAGTTGGCTTTTGTTTCTTTCTTTCTTTCTTTTTGAGGGTCTCAAAACAGAGTGAGACATGCTCAAGCCCAACTAATTTTTTTACTTTATTTTATTTTATTTTTAATTTTCTGAGACAGAGTCTCACTTTGTCACCCAGGCTGGAGTGTGGTGGCACAATCTCGGCTCACTGTACCCTCCACCTCTCATGTTCAAGGTATTCTTCTGCCTCAGCCTCCTGAGTAGCTGGGACTATGGGCGCTCACCACCATGCCTGGCTAATTTTTTGTAGTTTCAGTAGAGTCAGGGTTTCACCGTGTTAGCCAGGATGGTCTCAATCTCCTGACCTCATGATCTGCCCGCCTCGGCCTCCCAAAGTGCTGGGATTAGAGGCATAAGCCACCTAGCCTGGCCAATTTTTGTATTTTTTGTAGAGACAGGGTTTCGCTATGTTGCCCAGGCTGGTCTCGAATTCCTGAGCTCAAGCAATGTTCCCGCCTCAGCCTCCCCAAGTGCTGGAAATACAGGCATGAGCCACCACGCCGGGCCTCACTAGTTGTACATGCCTGGAAGCCATCACGGTGCTAGGGCTAGAGGATGAGACAGTGAATGAGACAGTGATTCCTACTTTCACAGACCTGGCAATCTGGAGACACTCACAAGAGTTTTACATACATTTTTTTTTTGCCCAGGCTGGTCTTGGCCTCCTGGGTTCAAGCGATATTCCCGCCTCAGCCTCCCAAAGTGCTGGGATTACAGGCGTGCCCCACCTTGTCCGGCTGATATACATCTTTTTAACCAGGTCTTTTGAATCACTGCAATAATTCAATGTAGGAGGTTCTATTAATGTGCTTGCCTTACAGATGATGAAACTGAGACTCAAACAACTGAAGTGACATGCCCAAGGTCATGCAGCTGGCCAGTCTGAAAGCCCAGCTCTACCTGCCCCAAACATGCTACACTGTCTCCGTTCCCCACCCCCCAACCTTCCCCTGCTGTCCTGGCAGGGAGGGAATTAAATAGACTATTCCGCTTGCCCAGCTGAAACACCCACAGTCTGTCCAGACCTGCTGACTCTCCCACTTTCTCACTTTCTCACTGTCGCTTCCAGTGACAGCCAGGTCTGGTTTGATGTGCCGGTGAAAGGGGGATGCTTCAGAGTTTTATGGTTTTAGCATCTGAAGTCACCTCTCTGCTGTAATTAGCTCTGTGATTTAATCTGCTCAGCTAATCATTCTACAATTCAGGAGTCAAAGACAAACATGTTAACAGCACGCGTCCTTTACGTTTTTTTTTTTTTTAATGTTTATTTTGGGAAACTGAAACTGCGGACCTGGAGAAGCGAAAGGGCAGGTCTGTCAGTGCTGACTGTGGGGAAGGGGTGCCAGGCCGCGGGCAGGGGCTGCTCTTACACTTAGGCCAGACCTAAAGATGAGAGGCTGGCTAGAGGGGAAGTTCACATCTCTGAGCCCTGTCTGGAGAACAGAGCGCACTCCCTAGAGACCAGGTTTTCAGGGACCAGGGAAATCATTTTTGGAGTTTGTGAACGGAGTAGAAAAAGTATCAGGTAGGCAGGAACCTGGGGCTCCACCTCTGACCCTGAAGCAGGCTCTTCCCCTCTCTGAGCGCTAGTTTATTCATGTGCAAAATGGAAAGTGGCCATATTATTCCTGAGATGGAAAATTGGTTTCAGTTTTTCTACTCGCCCTCCCAAAGTATCTTCAAAATGACTGGTAGTGGCTGGGGCTGGGCAAGGATAGAAATCGGTGATTGATTAGTGATGTCTGCCTTGTGCAGGTAGTCATGGAATGGTGGAAGGTGGGCTATAGAGTTGCCTTCTCTGAACTAGATTATCACTACCTCTTTTCCAGTTTGGGTCTTCTAGAGACTTTAGAACAAGAAGGGCAAGAACTAAGAGCTATGCAGCATCACCAGGAGTCAGGCAACCAAGGGAAGAACCACATGATTCTATATGAGGAAGAAAAGTATTTACATCAAACCATAAGCCATTTGCATCACATCATTAACATGGTGGGGAGGCAGGGGGCACTTATTGTGTGCTAGTATGAGTATGAATTTTTTCTGTGAGTATGGATTTATCTTAACAACCAGAAAACTGTAAAAATAATTTAAATGAGTCTATTTAAAGACTGTTTAAGAACACTGATAGCAGCATTATTCATAATAGCCAGAAATTGGAAGTAATCCAAATGTCCATCAACAGGAGAATGGAAAAACTATGATACATTCATACACTGGAATACTATGTAAAAATGAAAAGGGCCAGGCGCAGTGGCTCTCGCCTGTAATCCCAACACTTTGGGAGTGGATCACTTGAGGCCAGGAGTTCAGGACCAGCCTGGCCTACATGGTGAAATCCCATCTCTACTAAAAATGCAAAAATTAGCTGGATGTGGTGGTACAGCCCTGTAATCTCGGCTACTTGAAATGCTGAGAAAGGAGAATCACTTGAACCTGGGAGGTGGAGGTTGTAGTGTGCCAAGATCACACCACTGCACTACAGCCTGGGTGACAGGGATTCCATTTAAAAAAAAAAAAAAAAGACCAAGCGTGGTGGCTCACATCTGTAATCCCAGCACTTTGGGAGGCTAAGGAGGTCAGATTGCTTGAGGCCAGGAGTTTGAGACCAACCTGGCCAACATGGTGAAACTCCGTCTCTACTAAAAGTTCAAAAATTAGCTGGGCATGGTGGCATGAGCCTGTAGTCCCAGCTACTTGGGAGGCTGAGGCAGGAGAACCGCTTGAACCTGGGAAGCAGAGATTGGAGTGAGCCAAAATCTGGCCTGGGCAACAGAGTAAAACTCTATCTCAAAAAAAAAAAAGGAAAAAGGAATAAATGACAGATACACAAAACAATACAAGTGAATTTCTTTCTTTTTTTTTTTTTTTGAAACAAAGTCTGGCCTGGACAACAGAGTAAAACTCTATCTCAAAAAAAGAAAGAAAGAAAGAAAAAGGAGTGACAGGTATATAAAACAATACAAATGAATTTTTTTTTTTTTCGGAGATGGGGTTTCACCATGTTGGCCAGGATGGTCTCGATCTCCTGACCTTGTGATTTGCCCACTTTGGCCTCCCAAAGTGCTGGGATAACAGGTGTGAGCTACCATGCCCGGCCAAATGAATTTCTTTCTTTTTTTTTTTTTTTGAAACAAAGTCTTGCTCTGTCACCCAAGTTGGAGTGCCTCCCAAGTTTTATATATACATTTTTATATATAGCTGCAACCCAGATTAAGATACAGATCTGTGTTGTCCATAAAAGTGACCACTTGGCCGGGCACAGCAAATCACGAGGTTAGGAATTGTAGACAAGCCTGGCCAACATGGTGAAACCCTGTCTCTACTAAAAATATAAAAAATTAGCTGGGTGTAGTAGTGGGCGCTTGTAGTCCCAGCTACTTAGGAAGCTGAGGCAGGAGAATCACTTGAACTCAGGAAGCAGAGGTTGCAGTGAGTCAAGATTGTGTCACTGCACTCCAGCCTGAGCCACAAGGTGAAACTCCATCTCCAAAAACAAACAAACAAAAGTGACCACTCACCATGTACAGCTTCGGAGCCCAAGCACTTGAGTTGCAGCTGGCCCAAACTAACCAGTGCTGTAAGTGCAAAGTATACATTGGATGTCAACGAATGCAGAAAATAAATGTAAAATATAGCAATAATTTTATATTGATTACATGTTGAAACATAATTTTTGAATATATTATTAAAATACGTTTCACCTGTTTCATCTTTTGTCTATTATTTTTATCTCGCTCTTTCACCCAGGCTGGAGTGCAGTGGCGCCATCTCGGCTCACTGCAACCTCCGCCTCCTGGGTTCAAGTGATTCTCCTGCCTCAGCCTCCTGAGTAGCTGGGATTACAAGCACCTGCCATCACACCTGGCTAAGTTTTGCATTTTTAGTAGAGACAGGGTTTCACCATGTTGGCCAGGCTGGTCTCCAACTCCTGACCTTGGGTGATCCACCTGCCTTGGCTTTCCAAAGTGCTAGGATTACAGGCGTGAGCCACCATGCCCAGCCTTTATGTCTTTTTAATGTAGTTCCTAGAAAATTGTAAATTACACATGCAGTTTACAGCTGTAGCTGGCGTTTTATTTCTATTGGGCAGCACTGATATTGAACCTTTCCTTTCTCCAGAAAGTTACCTCCTGCTTCCAGGTCAATATCTACTTCCCTCCTCCCAAAGATAAACACAATTATGACCTGTCTTCCTATAGATTCGATTTGCCTGTTCCATAATTTCAAATAAATGGATTGTCTGTATGTATTTTTTTGCATCTGGCTTCTTTTGCTCATACAGTTTGTTGTTGTTGTTTTGAGTCAGGGTCTCACTTTGCCACACAGGCTGGAGTGCAGTGGCATGATCTCAGCTCACTGCAGTCTTGAATTCCTGAGTTCAAGTGATCCTCCTGCCTCAGCCCCCCAAGTAGCTGAGACTACAGGCAAACCACCACCACGCCTGGCTAATTTTTGTATTTTTGCAGAGACGGTGTTTTACCATGTTGTCCAAGCTGGTCTCGTTCTCTTAGGCTCAAGTGATCTGCCCTCCTCCACCTTCCAAAGTGCTAGGATTACAGGCATGAGCCACTGCGCCCAGCCTCAACATACAGTTTTTGAAATTTGCCCAAGCTGGGCATAGTGGCTGACACCTGTAATCCCAGCACTTTGTGAGGCCAACGTGGGAGGGTCAATTGAGGCCAGGAATTCAAGACCAGCCTGGGCAACATAACAAAACCCCATGTCTACAAAAACATAAGAAAATTAGCTGGGCATGGTGGCTCACGCCTGTAATCCCAATACTTTGGGAGGCTGAGGCAGGCGGATCATGAGGTCAGGAGTTCGAGACCAGACTGGCCAATATGATGAAATCCCATCTCTACTAAAAATACAAAAATTAGCCAGGCATGGTGGTGCATGCCTGTAATACCAGCTACTCAGGAGGCTGAGGCAGGAGAATCCCTTGAACCTGGGAGGCGGAGGTTGCAGTGAGCCAAGATCATGCCCCTGCACTCCAGCCTGGGTGACAGAGTGAGACTCTGTCTCAAAAAAGAAAAAAGAAAAGAAAAGAAAATTAACCAGGTGGAGTTGTATGAGCGTGTAGTCCCAGCTACTTGAGAGGCTAAGGCAGGAGGATCTCTTTAGACTGGGAGTTTGAGGAAACAGTGAACCACTGTGCTCCAGCCTGGGTGACAAAAAAAGACCATATCGGAAAAAAAAAAAAAAAAAAGGTAAGAGTGATACTTTACTGAAAAAAAAAAAAAAAAAAAAAAAGAAAAAATTAAAAGGGGAATAACAGGATGAGCGAGTGGAGATAGAATAACCAAGGTAAAGAAGGATTTAGCTACTTCCATGAAGCTGTTTCCACCAGCAGAGAAATTCACCAGTGCCCAGTGTCCCCGAGACTGGGTCAGAAAACCACAAAAGATCAAATTTGGCAGAAGCTATTCAAGAGTTTACTCTTTGGTCTTCAGCATCATATCCCATTAATAACTAATTTGTTATTAGTAACATATAACTAATAACAACAAAGTAGATACTGACAACTTTACTGAGCCCTTATCATATACTCAGCATGGTGCTAAGAGCTGTCCTGCCTTATCGCATCTACAGACCTCTGAAGTTGGTTCTGTGACGATCCTCCCATGTTGTAGATGGGAAAACTGAGGCTCAGTAAACATGCCCAAGTACGCCACACTCACCAATGGCAAAGAGGGGGTTCAAAGGCAGGTGTCTCTGGCTTCTGGCCTGGTATTTTTAACTGCTACCTCTACTGAAGCTTGAGAATGCTTTCTTTGCTTTAAATAAATAAATGAAGAAGAAAAAGAAATAAACAAATGCGGAAAAGTGGAGTCAAGGTTATGTCTATAAATAACATCACTCTTGCTCCCTGGCCTTTGGACAAGCTCTCGGAGGGAGAGAGGAAGAGCTGGGGTTCCGTAGAATTCAGACTATCTTATCTGAACACCATGAAAGCATGAGTCACTGGGAATGCCATTCATCAGGAGTGTCCCAATTTTAAAAAGGCTGAGAAGGGCTGCCTTGGAGAGCCTCTGAGGCCCCCCTCTTGCTTTACGGATAAACTTAGAGATCCAAAGAAAGAATTATTTAGCCCAAGGTCACACAGCTAGTACTCAGTGGCTACATCTCTGCATCTTCACTTCCCAGTGAATGAATCAAATGTGCCTTTTCCACCGTGTCACGTACTCTGGAGGTATTCACACCTGAATAAGGCTTGCTGACAGTTCTTGAGGCATTTACGCTCCAGTAAAGGGACGAATTATATAAAGCAAAGTATGAGAGCCTTAAGCGAGCTTTGGAAGCTCCAGGGAGGGAGGGAGCACAGTGGGTTGGAGAGGAAAGGGAAGGCTGGTGTCTGAGCTGGGTCAGAAAAGCAAACGGAGGAGTGGGCACTCCTCAAACGAGAGCCAGTGGGTTCCTGTGTTGGCTGACCTGTGTATTCACCATCGGCTCAACTGTTGCCTCTAGTGTTCAGTATGGTGTCGGGTCGACAGTAAATTATTAGTTGACTGATGCAGCATGGAACTCATTCAGGGGGGTTTTGGGGACAGAAAAAAATAAAATAAAATAAAATACAAAAAGAACTCATTTGGCCGGGCGCAGTGGCTCACACCTGTAATCTCAGCACTTTGGGAGGCCAAGGTGAGCAGATCACCCAAGATGAGGAGTTCGAGACCAGCCTGGCCAACATGGTGAAACCTCATTTCTACTAAAAATACAAAAATTACTGGGTGTGGTGGCACACACCTGTAATCCCAGCTGCTCAGCGGCTTGGGAGGCTGAGGCACAAGAATCACTTGAAACTGGTAGGCAGAGGTTGCAGCGAGCCTGGACAACAGAGAGAGATGCCATCTGAATAAAAAGCAAAAAATGAACTCGCTCATCAGAAAAGGAGAGGTAAAGTTAGCTGACAGTGGTGTGCATATCCTTGTAATCCTAGCTAGATAGGAGCCCAAGACAGGAGGACCACTCAAGGCCAGGAGTTCAAGACCAGCCTGAGCAATAGATTGATTACTCTGCCTCTACTAAAAATAGAAGATTAGCAGAGTGTGGCAGCTCATGCCTTTATATGGGCCCAGCCACTTGGGAGGCTGAAGTGGGAGGATCCCTTGAGTCTAGAAGGTAGAGGCTGCAGTGAGTTATGATTACTCCACTGCATAAATACATGCAGTGTGTATTTGTGTGTGTGTATTGTAATGCCTGTGTATCCCAAGGTCACATGCTTCTTAAAAGAAAGGACTGTTAGCCAGGCACCATTGCAAACACCTAGGCAGCATAACAAGACTCTCACCTCTAAAAAAATAAAAGTAAGGACTGCTTTCTTCTTGTTCCCCATTATGGGTGGCACATAGTAGGCATTCTTTACATCTTCACTGAATGAACAAATAGATGAATTGTGGGGAAGACACATTGTCCTCTTTAAGCCTGAAGAAATAATAACCAGCCAGGCGCGTTGGCTCATGCCTGTAATCCCAGCACTTTGGGAGGTCGAGCTGGGCGGATCACGAGGTCAGGAATTCGAGACCAGCTTAGCCAACATGGTGAAACCCTGTCCCTACTAAAAATACAAACATTAGCTGGGTGTGGTGGTGGGTGCATGTAATCTCAGCTACTTGGGAGGCTGAAGCAGGAGAATTGCTTCAATCTAGGAGGCAGAGGTTGCAATGAGCTGAGATCGAGCCACTGTACTTCAGTTCTGGGCAACACAGCAAGACTCCATCTCACACACACACACAAAAAAAAATTAGCTGGGCATGTCTGTAATCTCAATTATCCAGGAGGATTGAAGCAGGAGGATCACTTGAACCTGGGAGATAGAGGTTGCAGGGAGCAGAGATTGCACCATTGCACTCCAGCCTGAGGGACAAGAGTGAAACTCTGTCTCAAAAAAAAAAAGTTAGGTTTGAAGCTCACGCCTATAAACCCAACACTCTGGAAGGCTGAGGTGGGAGGATTGCTTGAGGCCAGGAGTTCGAGACCAGCCTGAGCAACATAGGGAGATCTTGTCTCTACATAAATTTACAAATTAGCCAGGCATAGTGGCGCTTGCCTGTGGGCCCAGCTACTTGGAAGCATGAGGTGGGAGGGTCACTGGCATCTGGGAGGTCGAGGCTGCAGTGAGCTGTGATCATGCCACTGCATTCCAGCCTGGATAACGGAACAATACCCTGTCTAAAAAAATAAATAAATAAAGTCTGTTAGGACTTTGATTTTTTTTTTTTTTTTTTTTTGAGATGGTTTTTTATTTTCTCACCCAGGCTGGACTGCAATGGTGCAATCTTGGTTCACTGCAACCTCCACCTCCCAGATTCAAGTGATTCTCCTGCCTCAGCCTCCCGAACTCACTGAAGCCCTGAACTCCTGGGTTCAAGCCTTCCTCCCACCTTAGCCTCCTGAATAGCTAGGAGAACAGGTGCATGCCACTATGTCTGGCTAATTTCTTATTTTATTTATTTATTTAGACAGAGTCTCTCTCTGTCGCCCAGGCTGGAGTGCAGTGGCCCAATCTCGGCTCATGCAACCTCTATCTCCCAGGCTCAAGCGATTCTTGTGCCTCAGCCTATCTGGGATTATATGCACGTGCCACCACACCCAGCTTTTCTTTTCTTTCCTTTCCATTTCTTTTCTTTCTTTCTTTTTTTTGAGACGGAGTCTTGCTCTGTTGCCCAGGCTGGAGTGCAATTTCACGATCTTGGCTCATTGCAACCTCTGCCTTCTGGGTTCAAGCAATTCTCCTGCCTCAGTCTCCCAAGTAGCTGGGACTACAAGTACCCACCACCACGTCCAGCTAATTTTTGTATTTTTAGTAGAGATGGGGTTTCACCATATTGGCCAGGCTGGTCTTGAACTGCTGGCCTCATGATCCGCCTGCCTCGGCCTCCCAAAAAGCTGGGATTATAGGCATAAGCCCCTCCCCCTGCCGTTTTTTTTTTTTTTTTTTTCTTAGTATGGAGTCTCACTCTGTGGCAGGCTGGAGGGCAGTGGTGTAATCTTGGCTCACTGCAACCTCCACCTCCTGGGTTCAAGCAATTCTCCTGCCTCAGCCTCCAAGTAGCTGGGATTACAGGCATGCGCCACCATGCCCAGCTAATTTTTGTATGTTTAATAGAGGCAGGGTTTCACCATCTTGGCCAGGCTGGTCTCAAACTCCTGAACTCAGGTGATTCAACCATCTTGGCCTCCCAAAGTGCTTGGATTTCAGCCTTGAGACACTGTGAGCAGCCTATTTCATCTTTTTAAAATGTATTTTGCATAAATGTTTTAACATAGATATTATAACAGTAGCGTGTATATGTATATACTTTGTAAATACGTAAATGTATGTATGCTGGAAATATGGGCTCAAAGATTGTTTCCTCTTAGGTGTTTGTGATCACGAAAATTTGGAGATTATTGGTTAAGATGGCAAAGACAATGACTAACAACAATTATTATAGGATATTTACATGCCAAAGAATAAAGTTGGGCTGGGCACCATGTAAAAAAAAAATACTCAAAATGGATAAAAGACCTAAAAGTATAAAAGTCTGAGAAGAAAACAGGGGTAAATCTTCGTGACCTTACATTTGGCAGTGGGTTCTTAGTTATGTCATCAAATGCACAAACAACACAAGAAAACAATAGATATACTGGACTTCATTCAAATGTAAAACTTTTGACTGGGTGCAGTCGCTCATGCCTGTAATCCCAGTATTTTGGGAGGCTGAGGCAGGAGGATTGCTTAAACTCAGGAGTTTGAGACCAGCCTGGGCAACATAGTGAGATCTTGTCTCTACATAAAATAACAAAATTTAGCTGGGCGTGGTGGCACAAGCCCGGAGTCCCAGATACTTGGAAGACTAAGCTGGGCGGACGGTTTGGGCCCAGGGGTTTGAGGCTGCAGTGAGCTATGATTGTGCAACTGCCCTCCTTCGTGGATGACGGAGCGAGACCCTGTCTCAAAATTAATTAATTCACTTAAAATAAACCTTGTGCATCAAAAGGCACTATCAAGAAAGTGAGGCTGGGCGCTGTGGCTCACTCGGGAGGCTGAGGTGGGAGAATCTCTGGAACCTG
The DNA here is from genome assembly GCF_009761245.1 of Sapajus apella. Classification (NCBI taxonomy): domain Eukaryota; kingdom Metazoa; phylum Chordata; class Mammalia; order Primates; family Cebidae; genus Sapajus; species Sapajus apella. The sequence goes on from NW_022436942.1 coordinate 78,629,868, forward strand.
GGAAGCAGAGGTTGCGGCGAGCCAGGGTCATGCCACTGCACTCCAGTCTGGGCAATATGGCGAGACTCTGTCTCAAAAAAAAAAAAAAAAAAAAAGTGAAAAGGGCTGAGGGTGGTGTGGGTGACACTGGTAACACCTATAATCTCAGCACTTTGGGAGGCCAAGGCGGGAGGATCACTTGAGGTCAGGAGTTTGAGAACAGCCTGGCCAACATGGTGAAACTCCATGTCTACTAAAAATATAAAAATTTGCCCAGCGTGGCGGTGCATGCCTGTAGTCCCTGCTACTTGGGAGGCTGCGGCAGGAGAGGTGGAAGTTGCAGTGAGCCAAGATCGTGCTACTGCACTCCAGCCTGGGCAACAGGGCAAGACTCCATCTCCACCCTGGGTGACAGAAAAAAAAAAAGTGAAAAGCTACAGAATGGGAGAAAATGTTAGCACATCATGTATCTATGAGGGCCTAGTATCCAGAACATTTAAAGAACTCTTAACAATTCAGTAATAAAAAGACAAACAATCCAATTAAAAATAGGCAAAAGGTTGGGCGTAGTGTGCTGGTTTAGGCCTATAATCCCAGTACTTTGGGAGGCTGAGGTGGGAGGACCGCTTGAGCCTTAGGAGTTCAAGACCAGCCAGGGCAACATGGGGAAACCCTATCTTTACAAAAATAAAATACAAAAATTAGCCAGGCATGGTGGCGTGTGCCTGTAGTCCCAGCTACTTGGGAGTCGGAGACAGGAGGACTTGAGCCCAGGAAGGTTGAAGCTGCAGTGAGCTGTGATCAAGCCACTCTACTCCAGCCTGGGCAACAAAGCAAGACTCTGTCTCAAAAAATAAATTAATAAATAAGTAAAAACTGGCAAAGGACTTGAATAGATACGTCTCCAAAGAAAATATACAAATAACCAATAAGCTCTTGAAAAGATATTCATTTTGAGCCATTAGTGAAATGCAAGGCAAAGCCACAGTGAGGTATCACTCCAGACCTACTACCACGACTATGCATAAATAAATGGAAATGACAAGTGTTGGCAAGAATGTGGAGAAATTGGAGCTTTCTGTACATTGCTGGTGTGAACGTAAAATGTGTGGCACTGTGGAAAACAGTTTGATGGTTTCCGAAAAACTAAAACAGAATTATCATATGACCCAGCTCCTAGGTCATTTATACCCGAAAGAATTAAAAACAGGTATTCAGACAAAAGCATCATAGCACCATTCCTGACTGCCAAAAGATTGAAACAACCCAAATGTCTATCAAGTGATGAATGGGTAAACAAAATATAGTATACCCATACAAGGGAATACTATTTAGCCATTAAAAGGATTGAAACAGGACACGTGCTACAACATGGATAAACCTCAGAAACATTATCCTAAGTGAAAAAAGCCAGACTGGGCTCAGGAGTGCATTTTGCCAGCCTTAATCCCAGCACTTTGGGAGGCCAAGGTGGATAGACCGCTTGAGGCCAGGAGTTTGAGACCAGTTTGGGCAACATGGCAAAACACTATCTCTACCAAAAATACAAAAAATAGTTGGGTATGGTGGTGGGTACCTGTGGTCCCAGCTACTTGGGAGGCTGAGGCGGGAGGATCACTTGAGTCAGGGAGGCGGAGGTTGCCGTGAGCCAAGATCGCACCACTGCACTCCAACCTGGGTGACAGAGTGAGAGCTCATCTCAGTAAACAAACAAATAAATAAATAAATAAATAGAAAAGAAAAGAGCCAGACACAAAAGGTCACATACTGATTCCATTTCTATGAAATGCTGATTCCATTTCTATGAAATATCTAAAATAGATAAATCTGTAGACACAGAAAGCAGGTTAGTGATTGCAGGGGGCAGGGATAAGGAATGAGGAGTAATTGCTTACTGGATACGATGTTAGAAGTTTGCCTTTAGGGTGATGAAAACGTTGTAAATATACTAAATGCAACTGAAATGCACTCTTTAAAATAGTTAACCTCATTAAAACAAAAATAATTATTATAAAATAAATACATGATCATTGTAAGAAAATATTTTTTCGAACAGCACAGAATGGTACTAAGTAACTTCTTTCCATGCTCTATTTCCACTGTTCAAAGAAATAAAGGATACTACAATTTATGATGCTTTTCCCCAGATTCATTCCATACACACAAATGTGCCCTATGTGTTTGTGTGTAGATATTTCCTTTTCCTTTTATGCAAATGGGATTATATTCCACTCAGTGTACTGCCTGTTTCTCTTGGCAATGTGTCAATTACCATTTCATATCAATACAGTTTTCTTAATGGCTTCATAATATGGGCTTCGCATACTCCCTCGTCTCTTCATCCTCAGACCTGAGGGCTCCACCGTTTCCCTCCAAGTTCTCAGTCCCAATGCCATCCTGCCTCGGACTTGCCAGTGACTTTGACCTCAATTGTTGCTGCTTCACGTGGCATTGTAAGGAGTCTCTAACACCCAGCAGGTGCCTGGCCCCATGGGCTTTATAAAAATGGCAGCTCCCTTCTTCCGCACCCTGTGCTAGGCTAGGGCCAGCTGGGGGTACCGCAGAATAATGCCCAAGGGTGTAGACTCCCGGTTTTACCAGCCGTATGACCTCAGGCAAGTGCCCTAACCTCTCTGAGCCTCAGTTTCCTCCGTTGCATTGAGGATATTCACAGTCCCATACAATGATGCTCACACAGCGCTGAGCCCAGGGCCCAGCTCCGAGCCGGTCGGTATCACGTGATCTCTCGGGAAGAAAAGTGGGCAGAGCCCTGGGTCGGTGGCCACCTGCTTTTGGGCAGGGTACTAATACGGGGTGCTGAGGCGGGAAGGTGAGGCCTAGCTGGGCGGCCCTGGGAACCCGGGAAGAAGGCGAGGCTGGAGTGGAAACGATTAGAATGAGAACAAACTGGCTCCTGAATAGAAGCTTTTATTCCTGCCGGAGAGGGCTTTGTTCCCCAAACACGTGACACACAAAAGCCTCTACTTGAATTCGGGAACCCTAATTGGTTCTCAGGTGGGGGAGGAGAGGGGTGTCCGGATTTAGGGATTCCTTAAAGGGACAATACTGTGGGGAGCTGAGCCCAGGGTTCCTCCCCATTGTCAGTGGGAGGGGGTGGCGTGGAGGGGAGGGGATAGGATGGGGGGAGGGGGAAGAGGTGGACCAGTGGGGGGTGGGGCAGCTGTTAAAAGAGGAGGGGGAGGAGAGAGGAGGGGAGAAGGGAAAAGGGAGAGAGGCAGGGAGAGACTCAGAGGCCTGCAGTCTCCTGGGCCAGTGCTTGAGAAATAGTAGGCATGGACGGAGAGAAAGAAGAAAGGAGGGAGGGGAGGAAGGAAGAAGTGGAGGGAAGAAAGGAAGGTAGGAAGGGAGAGAGGAAGGAAGAAGCGGGGAGGGAAGCAGGGGGGAAGGAAGAGAGGAAAGAGGGGAGGGAGGAGAGGAAGAAGGAAGGAGAGAAAGGTAGGAAAGGAGGTGAAAAGGGGAGGAAGGGGAAAGAAAGGAAGAAAGGCGGGAAAGAAAGAAAGAAGGGAGGAACAGAGGGAGGGAAGGGAGGAAGAAAAAGAGGAAGGAATAAAAGAAGGAAGGAAAGAAAGAAAAATGGGGCCTGGCACGGTGGCTCACGCCTGTAATCCCATCACTTAGGGAGGCCGAGGAGGGAGGATCACTTGAGGTCAGGAGTTCAAGACCAGTCTGGCCTACATGGTTAAAACCCGTCTCTACTAAAAATACAAAAATTAGCTGGATGTGGTGGTGCATGCCTGTAATCCCAGCTACTCAGAAAGCTGAGGCAACAGAATCGCTTGAACCCAGGAGGTGGAGGTTGCTGTGAGCTGAGATGGTGCCAGAGCAAGGCTCTTGTCTTTTTTTTTTTTTTTTTTTTTGAGCCAGAGTCTCACTCTGTCACCCAGGCTGGAGGGCAGCGGTATGATCTTGGCTCACTGCGACTGCCACCTCCCGATTCTCCTGCCTCAGCCTCCCGAGTAGGTGGGATTATAGGTGCCCACCACCACGCCCAGCTAATTTTTGAATTTTTAGTAGAGAATGGGTTTCACCATGTTGTCGAGGGTGGTCTCTATCTCTTGACCTCATGATCCGCCTGCCTTGGTTTCCCAAAGTTTGGATTACAGGCATGAGCCACCGTGCCTGGACAAATTATTTTTTTTTGATTAACAAAATTTTTGTTTGTAGAGATGAGGTCTCACCATGTTGCCCAGGCTGATCTTGCACTCCTGGATTTAAGCCGTCCTCCCACCTCAGCCTCCCAAAGTGTTCATATTAGAGGCGTTAGCCACCACACTCAGCCTTGAAATTTTTAATATATAATTTTGTTAAAGAGACAAGGTCTTGCTACATTGCTCAGGCTGATCTAAACTCCTGGCCTCAAATGATCTTCCCGCCTCAGTCTTCCAAAGTGCGAGGATTATTGGCCGGTTGAAGTGGCTGATACCTGTAATCCCAGCACTTTGGGAGGCCAAGGTGGGCAGATCACCTGAAGTCAGGAGTTCAAGACCTGCCTGGCCAACAGGGTGAAACCCCATCTCCACTAAAACATATATAAAAATTAGCCAGGTGTCGTGGCGCATGCCTGTAATCCCAGCTACTCAGGAGGCTGAGGCATGAGAATCACTTGAACAGGGGGCAGAGGTTTCAGTGAGCCGAGATTGCATCACTGCACTCCAGCCTGGGCAACAGAACGAGACAAACAAACAAACAAGTGCTGGGATTATATGCATGAGCCACTGCGCCACCGGGCCCCTTTAAACAGTTCAGAACTATCCGGTGTGGTGGCTCATGCCTGTAATCCCAGCACTTTGGGAGCCCAGATGGATCACGAGGTCAAGAGATTGAGACCGTCCTGGCCAACATGGTAAAACCCCATCTCTACTAAAAATACAGAAATTAGCTGGGCATGGTGGCATGTGCCTGTAGTCCCAGCTACTCGGGAGGCTGAGGCAGGAGAATCCCTTGAACCCAGGAGGTGGAGGCTGCAAGTGAGCTGAGATCACGCCACTGCACTCCAGCCTGGGCAACAGAGCAAGACTCCATCTCAAAAAAAAAAGAAAGTACAGAACCTACCTCACAAGAGTGTTAAGAAGATGGCAGAGAGAACGTAAGCACTGAGCGGGCACATGATGGGCACCGGGGAACATTAGCCATGCTAGTAGAAAGGCAGTGGATATTTCTACAGAAGAGAGAGGACTCCCGTTCCCTCAGCCCCAACTCTGTGTGGCAGATGCTCTCATATGGTATTTTAACCAATACTTTTAAATAACTTTTGAAGCAGGTTTTGATCATCCGCAATTACAGAAGAGAAAACAGCCTCAGAGAGGTTAAGAGACTTCCTCAAGATCACACAGCTAGTGAGCAGCAGAGCCAGAATTCTAACCCAGCTCTATCCTCGATCTCATCCCAAAGACTGTGTTCTGCCTACTCTAATCCAAGTACCCTCTTGGACTTCCAGTGCCAGGAGGCTGTGGGAAGGGGAAGGAAGGGCTTAGGACCCTGAGGGACCTGCAAGGCTGGGGCTGCCCCTGTACCCTCTGTTAGCATCGAAGCTGGAGCCTCATTATATGAATTGATAGAGTCCTGAGTTCCGGACCACGGGCTCTAGGCTTCAGTTACTTATTTGTTTTTGTGACAAATGCAGTGGCATGATCACAGTTTACTGGAGCCTCAGCCTGCCAAGTAGTTGGGACTACAGGCACACACCACCACACTTGGATAATTTATTTTATTTTATTTTTATTTTTTTAGACAGAGTCTTGCTCTGTCGCCCAGGATGGAGTGCAGTGGCGCAATCTTCCACCTCCACTTCCTGGGTTCAAGCGATTCTCATGCCTCAGCCTCCCAAGTAGATGGGAATTACAGGTGTGTGTCACCATCCTTGGCTAATGTTTGTGTTGTTGTTAGAGACAAGGTTTTGCCATGTTAGCCAGGCTGGTCTCGAACTCAGGTGATCCTCCCGCATTGGCCCCCCAAAGTGCTAGGATTATAGGCATGAGCCACTGCGCCTGGCCCCGTTACTTCTTTTAAAAGTTATATTTGAGCACCTATTCTGTGTCAAGCACTGGCATAAGCTGTGAACAGGCCACATGTATCCTTGTTGTGTGCTAATGGGGCTTTGGAGGATGGAAACAGGAGGCTGGTGAAACCCCTGCTCAGAGCAGCCTTTTTGCCCGGCCTGGGGTGAAGCACTATGGCATCAACCACACTTGCCAGGACTGAAGGTATTGTCGGCCCCTCTCCTGCTCCCAGCTCCAGCCAGGGCCCTGTGTATGGGGCCCTTTAAGTAGGCGGTGCCCTCCCTAATTAACCAGCTAAAGAAAGAGCTGGCTTGAAATGGGATTGTGCAGACCCAGCTTTGGGACCTGAGGACGCTGGATCAGGGATTGTTATGCTAATCGCCTGAGATCAGCAGTTCCTGTGCCCTTCAGATGGCAGGTAGTGAGGCTGGGCTCTGCCCAGCGGCTGTGGCTACAGGAGGCCAGGCTTTTCCTCTGGCTTCCGGCTTCCTCTGTTCCCCCCCCTCCCTGCCACACCCCGTCAGACTTGCCCTGCCTGTCCTCCCACCTGCCAGTTGGCTGGAAGGCTTGGCGTCTCCTAGAAAGGTCCAGGCCAGCTCCTCCCACCCTCCAAAGAGAAACCTGCTTGCCTTCAAGCTGGGCGCTAACTGGGGATGCAGAGGTAGGAAGAAGGTACCCAGCTCCTCCTCCTGTCTAACCCATTCTCATCTCCAGGCATGACAGCTTCATTGGTCCCTCCTGCCCCCTTGGGCTCTGAAAAGCACACTGGGTGTTGCCTTTGCCACTTACTAACTGTGCCATCTTAGGCAAGTGACTGCCTCTCAGAGCCTTAGTTTCCTAATCTGTAAAATAGGTTGATAATAACAGTAGCTACCTCAAAGGGTTGAAATGAGAATAGACTGAGAACAGGTATCTAACATAGCCAGTTCAATTGCTACTGCCAATCCAGCACTGGATAGTAGCTCCCCTCTACCCCATGTATAGCACCCACTATGTGTCAGCCCTGTGCTGTGCTGTATCCTTTTTTTTTTTTTTTTTTTTTTTTTGAGAAGGGGCCTCACAGGCCAGGAATGATGGCTCACACCTGGAATCCCAGCACTTTGGGAGGCCGAGGTGGGTGGATCACAAGGTCAGGAGTTCAAGACTAGCCTGGCCAATATGGTGAAACCCTGTCTCTACTGAAAAAAATACAAAAATTACCTGGGCGTGATAGCGGGCACCTGTATCCCCAGCTACTTGGGAGGCTGAGGCAGAAAAATTGCTTGAACCCAAGAGGCAGATGTTGCAGTAAGCCAAGATCGTGCCACTGCATTCCAACCTGGGCAACAGAGTGAGAGTCTGTCTCAAAAAAAAAAAAAAAAAAGCCTATAAAGCCTCTTCTTTGCCGGGCGGTGGCTCATGCCTGTAATCCCAACAGTTTGGGAGGCCAAGGCGGGCAGATCTCCTGAGGTTGGGAGTTTAAGACCAGCCTGACCAACATGGAGAAACCCCATCTTTACTAAAAATACAAAATTATTGGGAGGCCGAGGCGAGTGGATCACGAGGTCAAGAGATCGAGACCATCCTGGTCAACACGGTGAAACCCCGTCTCTACTAAAACTACAAAAAATTAGCTGGGGGTATGGTGACACATGCCTGTAATCCCAGCTACTCGGGAGGCTGAGGCAGGAGGATCGCTCGAACCTGGGAGGCAGAGGTTGCGGTGAGCCAAGATTGCACCATTGCACTCCAGCCTGGGCTACAAGGGCAAAACTCCATCTAAAAAAAAAAAGAAGGGTGTCTCACTATGTTGCCCAGGCTGATCTCGAACTCCTGAGCTCAGGCGACTCTTCCTGCCCCAGTCTCCGAGTAGCTGGGATTACAAGTGTGTGCCACCATGGCTGGCCCTTTTATAAGGTGTTACCCCATTTGGCCTTTCCAGTCACTCTATGAGATAATTAACATTATCATCCCCATTGCACAGATGAAGAAACCAAGGCCCAGAGGGATTGACCCACTTGCTCAGGATCTACCCTAAGCCAGTGTTCCCTTAACGTCTATTCTGCAGTTTGGTATGTGGCCATTGACAGTGCAAAAGGTGAGCTTGGTCAAAAGATGTTCCCAGAAACATGTGTCATCATTATATATTTAATGCGCAGGAGAAAAAAAAAAAATAAAGTAGCATTTTAAGCTCATGGTTCACAAATAGTATTGCTTAGGTTAAATATATTTAAGTTCATACAGTGACCACTGCAAGTATGGTCATAGCAGCTTTATTTATAACAGCAAAAACTGGAAACAAGTGAGACACCCATCAACAAGAGAATAGAGGAACAAACCGTGGAACAGCCATGTAACGGAATCCTCAGCCAACTGCGAAAGGCAGCAAACCACTGGTCAACCTACAATGGGGACAAATCACAGACATTTGTTTGCATGTTTGTTTTGTTTTGTTTTTGAGACAGAGTCTCTCTCTGTAGCCCAGGCTGGAGTGCGGTGGCGTGATCTCGGCTCACTGCAACCTCCGCCTCCCGGGTTCAAGTGATTCTCCCATCTCAACCTCCGGAGTAGCTGGGATTACAGGCACCTGCCACCACACCTGGCTAGTTTTTGTGTTTTTGTAGAGACGGGGTTTCCCCATATTGGCCAGGCTGGTGTCAAACTCCTGACCTCAGGTGATCCTGATCTGCCTGCCTGGGCCTCCCAAAGTGCTGGGATTACAGGGGTGAGCCACATGCCCATCCTCAGAAACAGTATTGAGCAAAAGAAGCTAGACTCAAGTGTACATATTATACTATAAGATTCCATTGATATGAAGTTCAAAAACAGCTAAAGCAAATCTATGGCTGCCAGTGGGGAGGTGGATACTGTCCAGGGACCCCAGGGAACCTTCTGGGGTGATGGGAATATGCTATATCTTTTTTTTTTT